>NW_028240871.1:0-600000 GCF_964263255.1 Lissotriton vulgaris
TCTTTTGTCGAAAATCAGCCGTTTTTGCTCGAACATTAAATGCCTCCAAATGGTATTTAATTAACTTCCCGAGCCCCTGGAAGCATGAAAATCACTTTAAACATGCTAATTTTAGCTCTAACACTGATGATCCACCTACAAATGTGAACTGACGTTCAAAAATAAAACATTTGAAAACGGACCATTTTCCACATTTCTGAAGCATGACGTAATGGGGGGGTGTTATCTCTTTTGTGGAAAATCAGCCTTTTTTGCTCGAACATTAAATGCCTCCAAATGGTATTTATTTCACTTCCCGAGCCCCTGGAAGCATGAAAATCACTTTAAACATGCTAATTTTAGCTCTAACACTGATGATCCACCTACAAATGTGAACTGACGTTCAAAAATAAAAATTTGAAAACGGACCATTTTCCACATTTCTGAAGCATGACGTAATGGGGGGGGTGTTATCTCTTTTGTCGAAAATCAGCCGTTTTTGCTCGAACATTAAATGCCTCCAAATGGTATTTATTTCACTTCCCGAGCCCCTGGAAGCATGAAAATCACTTTAAACATGCTAATTTTAGCTCTAACACTGATGATCCACCTACAAATGTGAACTGACGTTCAAAAATAAAACATTTGAAAACGGACCATTTTCCACATTTCTGAAGCATGACGTAATGGGGGGGTGTTATCTCTTTTGTCGAAAATCAGCCGTTTTTGCTCGAACATTAAATGCCTCCAAATGGTATTTAATTAACTTCCCGGGGTGAAGAAACCCTTTTTGAGAACTCAGAGTGAGTAAATTGGCCATTTTCATGCACTTTTAACCATTCCATAAATCTTGTGTTTTGGGCCCCTGGAAGCATGAAAATCACTTTAAACATGCTAATTTTAGCTCTAACACTGATGATCCACCTACAAATGTGAACTGACGTTCAAAAATAAAACATTTGAAAACGGACCATTTTCCACATTTCTGAAGCATGACGTAATGGGGGGTGTTATCTCTTTTGTCGAAAATCAGCTGTTTTTGCTCTAACATTAAATGCCTCCAAATGGTATTTAGCTAACTTCCCGGGGTGAAGAAACCCTTTTTGAGAACTCAGAGTGAGTAAATTGGCCATTTTCATGCACTTTTAACCATTCCATAGATCTTGTGTTTTGGGCCCCTGGAAGCATGAAAATCACTTTAAACATGCTAATTTTAGCTCTAACACTGATGATCCACCTACAAATGTGAACTAATGTTCAAAAATAAAACATTTGAAAACGGACCATTTTCCACATTTCTGAAGCATGACGTAATGGGGGGGTGTTATCTCTTTTGTCGAAAATCAGCCGTTTTTGCTCTAACATTAAATGCCGCCAAATGGTATTTAATTAACTTCCCGAGCCCCTGGAAGCATGAAAATCACTTTAAACATGCTAATTTTAGCTCTAACACTGATGATCCACCTACAAATGTGAACTGACGTTCAAAAATAAAACATTTGAAAACGGACCATTTTCCACATTTCTGAAGCATGACGTAATGGGGGGGGTGTTATCTCTTTTGTCGAAAATCAGCCGTTTTTGCTCGAACATTAAATGCCTCCAAATGGTATTTCATTAACTTCCCGAGCCCCTGGCAGCATGAAAATCACTTTAAACATGCTAATTTTAGCTCTAACACTGATGATCCACCTACAAATGTGAACTGACGTTCAAAAATAAAACATTTGAAAACGGACCATTTTCCACATTTCTGAAGCATGACGTAATGGGGGGGTGTTATCTCTTTTGTCGAAAATCAGCCGTTTTTGCTCGAACATTAAATGCCTCCAAATGGTATTTAATTAACTTCCCGGGGTGAAGAAACCCTTTTTGAGAACTCAGAGTGAGTAAATTGGCCATTTTCATGCACTTTTAACCATTCCATAAATCTTGTGTTTTTGGCCCCTGGAAGCATGAAAATCACTTTAAACATGCTAATTTTAGCTCTAACACTGATGATCCACCTACAAATGTGAACTGACGTTCAAAAATGAAACATTTGAAAACGGACCATTTTCCACATTTCTGAAGCATGACGTAATGGGGGGGTGTTATCTCTTTTGTCGAAAATCAGCCGTTTTTGCTCTAACATTAAATGCCTCCAAATGGTATTTAATTAACTTCCCGGGGTGAAGAAACCCTTTTTGAGAACTCAGAGTGAGTAAATTGGCCATTTTCATGCACTTTTAACCATTCCATAAATCTTGTGTTTTGGGCCCCTGGAAGCATGAAAATCACTTTAAACATGCTAATTTTAGCTCTAACACTGATGATCCACCTACAAATGTGAACTGACGTTCAAAAATAAAACATTTGAAAACGGACCATTTTCCACATTTCTGAAGCATGACGTAATGGGGGGGGTGTTATCTCTTTTGTCGAAAATCAGCCGTTTTTGCTCGAACATTAAATGCCTCCAAATGGTATTTAATTAACTTCCCGAGCCCCTGGAAGCATGAAAATCACTTTAAACATGCTAATTTAAGCTCTAACACTGATGATCCACCTACAAATGTGAACTGACGTTCAAAAATAAAACATTTGAAAACGGACCATTTTCCACATTTCTGAAGCATGACGTAATGGGGGGGGTGTTATCTCTTTTGTCGAAAATCAGCCGTTTTTGCTCTAACATTAAATGCCTCCAAATGGTATTTAATTAACTTCCCGGGGTGAAGAAACCCTTTTTGAGAACTCAGAGTGAGTAAATTGGCCATTTTCATGCACTTTTAACCATTCCATAAATCTTGTGTTTTGGGCCCCTGGAAGCATGAAAATCACTTTAAACATGCTAATTTTAGCTCTAACACTGATGATCCACCTACAAATGTGAACTGACGTTCAAAAATAAAACATTTGAAAACGGACCATTTTCCACATTTCTGAAGCATGACGTAATGGGGGGGGTGTTATCTCTTTTGTCGAAAATCAGCCGTTTTTGCTCGAACATTAAATGCCTCCAAATGGTATTTAATTAACTTCCCGAGCCCCTGGAAGCATGAAAATCACTTTAAACATGCTAATTTAAGCTCTAACACTGATGATCCACCTACAAATGTGAACTGACGTTCAAAAATAAAACATTTGAAAACGGACCATTTTCCACATTTCTGAAGCATGATGTAATGGGGGGGTGTTATCTCTTTTGTGGAAAATCAGCCTTTTTTGCTCGAACATTAAATGCCTCCAAATGGTATTTATTTCACTTCCCGAGCCCCTGGAAGCATGAAAATCACTTTAAACATGCTAATTTTAGCTCTAACACTGATGATCCACCTACAAATGTGAACTGACGTTCAAAAATAAAACATTTGAAAACGGACCATTTTCCACATTTCTGAAGCATGACGTAATGGGGGGGTGTTATCTCTTTTGTCGAAAATCAGCCGTTTTTGCTCGAACATTAAATGCCTCCAAATGGTATTTATTTCACTTCCCGAGCCCCTGGAAGCATGAAAATCACTTTAAACATGCTAATTTTAGCTCTAACACTGATGATCCACCTACAAATGTGAACTGACGTTCAAAAATAAAACATTTGAAAACGGACCATTTTCCACATTTCTGAAGCATGACGTAATGGGGGGGTGTTATCTCTTTTGTCGAAAATCAGCCGTTTTTGCTCTAACATTAAATGCCTCCAAATGGTATTTAATTAACTTCCCGGGGTGAAGAAACCCTTTTTGAGAACTCAGAGTGAGTAAATTGGCCATTTTCATGCACTTTTAACCATTCCATAAATCTTGTGTTTTGGGCCCCTGGAAGCATGAAAATCACTTTAAACATGCTAATTTTAGCTCTAACACTGATGATCCACCTACAAATGTGAACTGACGTTCAAAAATAAAACATTTGAAAACGGACCATTTTCCACATTTCTGAAGCATGACGTAATGGGGGGGTGTTATCTCTTTTATCGAAAATCAGCCGTTTTTGCTCGAACATTAAATGCCTCCAAATGGTATTTAATTAACTTCCCGAGCCCCTGGAAGCATGAAAATCACTTTAAACATGCTAATTTTAGCTCTAACACTGATGATCCACCTACAAATGTGAACTGACGTTCAAAAATAAAACATTTGAAAACGGACCATTTTCCACATTTCTGAAGCATGACGTAATGGGGGGGTGTTATCTCTTTTGTGGAAAATCAGCCTTTTTTGCTCGAACATTAAATGCCTCCAAATGGTATTTATTTCACTTCCCGAGCCCCTGGAAGCATGAAAATCACTTTAAACATGCTAATTTTAGCTCTAACACTGATGATCCACCTACAAATGTGAACTGACGTTCAAAAATAAAACATTTGAAAACGGATCATTTTCCACATTTCTGAAGCATGACGTAATGGGGGGGTGTTATCTCTTTTGTCGAAAATCAGCCGTTTTTGCTCGAACATTAAATGCCTCCAAATGGTATTTATTTCACTTCCCAAGCCCCTGGAAGCATGAAAATCACTTTAAACATGCTAATTTTAGCTCTAACACTGATGATCCACCTACAAATGTTAACTGACGTTCAAAAATAAAACATTTGAAAACGGACCATTTTCCACATTTCTGAAGCATGACGTAATGGGGGGTGTTATCTCTTTTGTCGAAAATCAGCCGTTTTTGCTCGAACATTAAATGCCTCCAAATGGTATTTATTTCACTTCCCGAGCCCCTGGAAGCATGAAAATCACTTTAAACATGCTAATTTTAGCTCTAACACTGATGATCCACCTACAAATGTGAACTGACGTTCAAAAATAAAACATTTGAAAACGGACCATTTTCCACATTTCTGAAGCATGACGTAATGGGGGGGTGTTATCTCTTTTGTCGAAAATCAGCCGTTTTTGTACTAACATTAAATGCCTCCAAATGGTATTTAATTAACTTCCCGGGGTGAAGAAACCCTTTTTGAGAACTCAGAGTGAGTAAATTGGCCATTTTCATGCACTTTTAACCATTCCATAAATCTTGTGTTTTGGGCCCCTGGAAGCATGAAAATCACTTTAAACATGCTAATTTTAGCTCTAACACTGATGATCCACCTACAAATGTGAACTGACGTTCAAAAATAAAACATTTGAAAACGGACCATTTTCCACATTTCTGAAGCATGACGTAAAGGGGGGGTGTTATCTCTTTTGTCGAAAATCAGCCGTTTTTGCTCGAACATTAAATGCCTCCAAATGGTATTTAATTAACTTCCTGGGGTGAAAAAACCCTTTTTGAGAACTCAGAGTGAGTAAATTGGCCATTTTCATGCACTTTTAACCATTCCATAAATCTTGTGTTTTGGGCCCCTGGAAGCATGAAAATCACTTTAAACATGCTAATTTTAGAGCTCTAACACTGATGATCCACCTACAAATGTGAACTGACGTTCAAAAATAAAACATTTGAAAACGGACCATTTTCCACATTTCTGAAGCATGACGTAATGGGGGGGGTGTTATCTCTTTTGTCGAAAATCAGCCGTTTTTGCTCTAACATTAAATGCCTCCAAATGGTATTTAATTAACTTCCCGGGGTGAAGAAACCCTTTTTGAGAACTCAGAGTGAGTAAATTGGCCATTTTCATGCACTTTTAACCATTCCATAAATCTTGTGTTTTGGGCCCCTGGAAGCATGAAAATCACTTTAAACATGCTAATTTTAGCTCTAACACTGATGATCCACCTACAAATGTGAACTGATGTTCAAAAATAAAACATTTGAAAACGGACCATTTTCCACATTTCTGAAGCATGACGTAATGGGGGGGTGTTATCTCTTTTGTCGAAAATCAGCCGTTTTGCTCGAACATTAAATGCCTCCAAATGGTATTTAATTAACTTCCCGAGCCCCTGGAAGCATGAAAATCACTTTAAACATGCTAATTTTAGCTCTAACACTGATGATCCACCTACAAATGTGAACTGACGTTCAAAAATAAAACATTTGAAAACGGACCATTTTCCACATTTCTGAAGCATGACGTAATGGGGGGGTGTTATCTCTTTTGTCGAAAATCAGCCGTTTTTGCTCGAACATTAAATGCCTCCAAATGGTATTTAATTAACTTCCCGGGGTGAAGAAACCCTTTTTGAGAACTCAGAGTGAGTAAATTGGCCATTTTCATGCACTTTTAACCATTCCATAAATCTTGTATTTTGGGCCCCTGGAAGCATGAAAATCACTTTAAACATGCTAATTTTAGCTCTAACACTGATGATCCACCTACAAATGTGAACTGATGTTCAAAAATAAAACATTTGAAAACGGACCATTTTCCACATTTCTGAAGCATGACGTAATGGGGGGGTGTTATCTCTTTTGTCGAAAATCAGCCGTTTTGCTCGAACATTAAATGCCTCCAAATGGTATTTAATTAACTTCCCGAGCCCCTGGAAGCATGAAAATCACTTTAAACATGCTAATTTTAGCTCTAACACTGATGATCCACCTACAAATGTGAACTGACGTTCAAAAATAAAACATTTGAAAACGGACCATTTTCCACATTTCTGAAGCATGACGTAATGGGGGGGTGTTATCTCTTTTGTCGAAAATCAGCCGTTTTTGCTCGAACATTAAATGCCTCCAAATGGTATTTAATTAACTTCCCGAGCCCCTGGAAGCATGAAAATCACTTTAAACATGCTAATTTTAGCTCTAACACTGATGATCCACCTACAAATGTGAACTGACGTTCAAAAATAAAACATTTGAAAACGGACCATTTTCCACATTTTTGAAGCATGACGTAATGGGGGGGTGTTATCTCTTTTGTCGAAAATCAGCCGTTTTTGCTCGAACATTAAATGCCTCCAAATGGTATTTAGTTAACTTCCCGAGCCCCTGGAAGCATGAAAATCACTTTAAACATGCTAATTTTAGCTCTAACACTGATGATCCACCTACAAATGTGAACTGACGTTCAAAAATAAAACATTTGAAAACGGACCATTTTCCACATTTCTGAAGCATGACGTAATGGGGGGGTGTTATCTCTCTTGTCGAAAATCAGCCGTTTTTGCTCGAACATTAAATGCCTCCAAATGGTATTTAATTAACTTCCCGAGCCCCTGGAAGCATGAAAATCACTTTAAACATGCTAATTTTAGCTCTAACACTGATGATCCACCTACAAATGTGAACTGACGTTCAAAAATAAAACATTTGAAAACGGACCATTTTCCACATTTCTGAAGCATGACGTAATGGGGGGGTGTTATCTCTTTTGTCGAAAATCAGCCGTTTTTGCTCGAACATTAAATGCCTCCAAATGGTATTTAGTTAACTTCCCGAGCCCCTGGAAGCATGAAAATCACTTTAAACATGCTAATTTTAGCTCTAACACTGATGATCCACCTACAAATGTGAACTGACGTTCAAAAATGAAACATTTGAAAACGGACCATTTTCCACATTTCTGAAGCATGACGTAATGGAGGGGTGTTATCTCTTTTGTCGAAAATCAGCCGTTTTTGCTCTAACATTAAATGCCTCCAAATGGTATTTAATTAACTTCCCGAGCCCCTGGAAGCATGAAAATCACTTTAAACATGCTAATTTTAGCTCTAACACTGATGATCCACCTACAAATGTGAACTGACGTTCAAAAATAAAACATTTGAAAACGGACCATTTTCCACATTTCTAAAGCATGACGTAATGGGGGGTGTTAGCTCTTTCGTCGAAAATCAGCCGTTTTTGCTCGAACATTAAAATCCTCCAAATGGTATTTAATTAACTTCCCGGGGTGAAGAAACCCTTTTTGAGAACTCAGAGTGAGTAAATTGGCCATTTTCATGCACTTTTAACCATTCCATAAATCTTGTGTTTTGGGCCCCTGGAAGCATGAAAATCACTTTAAACATGCTAATTTTAGCTCTAAAACTGATGATCCATTTACAAATGTGAACTGACGTTCAAAAATAAAACATTTGAAAACGGACCATTTTCCACATTTCTGAAGCATGACGTAATGGGGGGGTGTTATCTCTTTTGTCGAAAATCAGCCGTTTTTGCTCGAACATTAAATGCCTCCAAATGGTATTTATTTCACTTCCCGAGCCCCTGGAAGCATGAAAATCACTTTAAACATGCTAATTTTAGCTCTAACACTGATGATCCACCTACAAATGTGAACTTACGTTCAAAAATAAAACATTTGAAAACGGACCATTTTCCACATTTCTGAAGCATGACGTAATGGGGGGGTGTTATCTCTTTTGTCGAAAATCAGCCGTTTTTGCTCGAACATTAAATGCCTCCAAATGGTATTTAATTAACTTCCCGAGCCCCTGGAAGCATGAAAATCACTTTAACCACTTCCCTGCTAATGACAAGGTCAACTCGTCATGGGTTTTACCTGCCCTGTGCTTATGACGAGTTGACCTTGTCATGAACAATGATAAATCTGGGACTGCAGCACCCAGCGGGAAAACCCCTTAGCAGCCAAGGTGTTAAACATGCTAATTTTAGCTCTAACACTGATGATCCACCTACAAATTTGAACTGACGTTCAAAAATAAAACATTTGAAAACGGACCATTTTCCACATTTCTGAAGCATGACGTAATGGGGAGGTGTTATCTCTTTTGTCGAAAATCAGCCGTTTTTGCTTGAACATTAAATGCCTCCAAATGGTATTTATTTCACTTCCCGAGCCCCTGGAAGCATGAAAATCACTTTAAACATGCTAATTTTAGCTCTAACACTGATGATCCACCTACAAATGTGAACTGACGTTCAAAAATAAAACATTTGAAAATGGACCATTTTCCACATTTCTGAAGCATGACGTAATGGGGGGGGGTGTTATCTCTTTTGTCGAAAATCATCCGTTTTTGCTCGAACATTAAATGCCTCCAAATGGCATTTAATTAACTTCCCGAGCCCCTGGAAGCATGAAAATCACTTTAAACATGCTAATTTTAGCTCTAACACTGATGATCCACCTACAAATGTGAACTGACGTTCAAAAATAAAACATTTGAAAACGGACCATTTTCCACATTTCTGAAGCATGACGTAATGGGGGGGTGTTATCTCTTTTGTCGAAAATCAGCCGTTTTTGCTCGAACATTAAATGCCTCCAAATGGTATTTAATTAACTTCCCGGGGTGAAGAAACCCTTTTTGAGAACTCAGAGTGAGTAAATTGGCCATTTTCATGCACTTTTAACCATTCCATAAATCTTGTGTTTTGGGCCCAAAGAAGCATGAAAATCACTTTAAACATGCTAATTTTAGCTCTAACACTGATGATCCACCTACAAATGTGAACTGACGTTCAAAAATAAAACATTTGAAAACGGACCATTTTCCACATTTCTGAAGCATGACGTAATGGGGGGGTGTTATCTCTTTTGTCGAAAATCAGCCGTTTTTGCTCGAACATTAAATGCCTCCAAATGGTATTTAATTAACTTCCCGGGGTGAAGAAACCCTTTTTGAGAACTCAGAGTGAGTAAATTGGCCATTTTCATGCACTTTTAACCATTCCATAAATCTTGTGTTTTGGGCCCCTGGAAGCATGAAAATCACTTTAAACATGCTAATTTTAGCTCTAACACTGATGATCCACCTACAAATGTGAACTGACGTTCAAAAATAAAACATTTGAAAACGACCATTTTCCACATTTCTGAAGCATGACGTAATGGGGGGGTGTTATCTCTTTTGTCGAAAATCAGCCGTTTTTGCTCGAACATTAAATGCCTCCAAATGGTATTTAATTAACTTCCCGAGCACCTGGAAGCATGAAAATCACTTTAAACATGCTAATTTTAGCTCTAACACTGATGATCCACCTACAAATGTGAACTGACGTTCAAAAATAAAACATTTGAAAACGGACCATTTTCCACATTTCTGAAGCATGACGTAATGGGGGGGTGTTATCTCTTTTCTCGAAAATCAGCCGTTTTTGCTCTAACATTAAATGCCTCCAAATGGTATTTAATTAACTTCCCGAGCCCCTGGAAGCATGAAAATCACTTTAAACATGCTAATTTTACCTCTAACACTGATGATCCACCTACAAATGTGAACTGACGTTCAAAAATAAAACATTTGAAAACGGACCATTTTCCACATTTCTGAAGCATGACGTAATGGGGGGTGTTATCTCTTTTGTCGAAAATCAGCCGTTTTTGCTCGAACATTAAATGCCTCCAAATGGTATTTAATTAACTTCCCGGGGTGAAGAAACCCTTTTTGAGAACTCAGAGTGAGTAAATTGGCCATTTTCAGGCACTTTTAACCATTCCATAAATCTTGTGTTTTGGGCCCCTGGAAGCATGAAAATCACTTTAAACATGCTAATTTTAGCTCTAACACTGATGATCCACCTACAAATGTGAACTGACGTTCAAAAATAAAACATTTGAAAACGGACCATTTTCCACATTTCTGAAGCATGACGTAATGGGGGGGTGTTATCTCTTTTGTCGAAAATCAGCCGTTTTTGCTCGAACATTAAATGCCTCCAAATGGTATTTAATTAACTTCCCGAGCCCCTGGAAGCATGAAAATCACTTTAAACATGCTAATTTTACCTCTAACACTGATGATCCACCTACAAATGTGAACTGACGTTCAAAAATAAAACATTTGAAAACGGACCATTTTCCACATTTCTGAAGCATGACGTAATGGGGGGTGTTATCTCTTTTGTCGAAAATCAGCCGTTTTTGCTCTAACATTAAATGCCTCCAAATGGTATTTATTTAACTTCCCGAGCCCCTGGAAGCATGAAAATCACTTTAAACATGCTAATTTTAGCTCTAACACTGATGATCCACCTACAAATGTGAACTGACGTTCAAAAATAAAACATTTGAAAACGGACCATTTTCCACATTTCTGAAGCATGACGTAATGGGGGGGGTGTTATCTCTTTTGTCGAAAATCAGCCGTTTTTGCTCTAACATTAAATGCCTCCAAATGGTATTTAATTAACTTCCCGGGGTGAAGAAACCCTTTTTGAGAACTCAGAGTGAGTAAATTGGCCATTTTCATGCACTTTTACCCATTCCATAAATCTTGTGTTTTGGGCCCCTGGAAGCATGAAAATCACTTTAAACATGCTAATTTTAGCTCTAACACTGATGATCCACCTACAAATGTGAACTGACGTTCAAAAATAAAACATTTGAAAACGGACCATTTTCCACATTTCTGAAGCATGACGTAATGGGGGGGGTGTTATCTCTTTTGTCGAAAATCAGCCGTTTTTGCTCGAACATTAAATGCCTCCAAATGGTATTTATTTCACTTCCCGAGCCCCTGGAAGCATGAAAATCACTTTAAACATGCTAATTTTAGCTCTAACACTGATGATCCACCTACAAATGTGAACTGACGTTAAAAAAATGAAACATTTGAAAACGGACCATTTTCCACATTTCTGAAGCATGACGTAATGGGGGGGTGTTATCTCTTTTGTCGAAAATCAGCCGTTTTTGCTCGAACATTAAATGCCTCCAAATGGTATTTAATTAACTTCCCGGGGTGAAGAAACCCTTTTTGAGAACTCAGAGTGAGTAAATTGGCCATTTTCATGCACTTTTAACCATTCCATAAATCTTGTATTTTGGGCCCCTGGAAGCATGAAAATCACTTTAAACATGCTAATTTTAGCTCTAACACTGATGATCCACCTACAAATGTGAACTGACGTTCAAAAATAAAACATTTGAAAACGGACCATTTTCCACATTTCTGAAGCATGACGTAATGGGGGGGGTGTTATCTCTTTTGTCGAAAATCAGCCGTTTTTGCTCGAACATTAAATGCCTCCAAATGGTATTTAATTAACTTCCCGAGCCCCTGGAAGCATGAAAATCACTTTAAACATGCTAATTTTAGCTCTAACACTGATGATCCACCTACAAATGTGAACTGACGTTCAAAAATAAAACATTTGAAAACGGACCATTTTCCACATTTCTGAAGCATGACGTAATGGGGGGGGTGTTATCTCTTTTGTCGAAAATCAGCCGTTTTTGCTCGAACATTAAATGCCTCCAAATGGTATTTAATTAACTTCCCGAGCCCCTGGAAGCATGAAAATCACTTTAAACATGCTAATTTTAGCTCTAACACTGATGATCCACCTACAAATGTGAACTGACGTTCAAAAATAAAACATTTGAAAACGGACCATTTTCCACATTTCTGAAGCATGACGTAATGGGGGGGTGTTATCTCTTTTGTCGAAAATCAGCCGTTTTTGCTCGAACATTAAATGCCTCCAAATGGTATTTAATTAACTTCCCGTGCCCCTGGAAGCCTGAAAATCACTTTAAACATGCTAATTTCAGCTCTAACACTGATGATCCACCTACAAATGTGAACTGACGTTCAAAAATAAAACATTTGAAAACGGACCATTTTCCACATTTCTGAAGCATGACGTAATGGGGGGGTGTTATCTCTTTTGTCGAAAATCAGCCGTTTTTGCTCTAACATTAAATGCCTCCAAATGGTATTTAATTAACTTCCCGAGCCCCTGGAAGCATGAAAATCACTTTAAACATGCTAATTTTAGCTCTAACACTGATGATCCACCTACAAATGTGAACTGACGTTCAAAAATAAAACATTTGAAAACGGACCATTTTCCACATTTCTGAAGCATGACGTAATGGGGGGGGGTGTTATCTCTTTTGTCGAAAATCAGCCGTTTTTGCTCTAACATTAAATGCCACCAAATGGTATTTAATTTACTTCCCGGGGTGAAGAAACCCTTTTTGAGAACTCAGAGTGAGTAAATTGGCCATTTTCATGCACTTTTAACCATTCCATAAATCTTGTGTTTTGGGCCCCTGGAAGCATGAAAATCACTTTAAACATGCTAATTTTAGCTCTAACACTGATGATCCACCTACAAATGTGAACTGACGTTCAAAAATAAAACATTTGAAAACGGACCATTTTCCACATTTCTGAAGCATGACGTAATGGGGGGGTGTTATCTCTTTTGTCGAAAATCAGCCGTTTTTGCTCGAACATTAAATGCCTCCAAATGGTATTTATTTCACTTCCCGAGCCCCTGGAAGCATGAAAATCACTTTAAACATGCTAATTTTAGCTCTAACACTGATGATCCACCTACAAATGTGAACTGACGTTCAAAAATGAAACATTTGAAAACGGACCATTTTCCACATTTCTGAAGCATGACGTAATGGGGGGGTGTTATCTCTTTTGTCGAAAATCAGCCGTTTTTGCTCTAACATTAAATGCCTCCAAATGGTATTTAATTAACTTCCCGGGGTGAAGAAACCCTTTTTGAGAACTCAGAGTGAGTAAATTGGCCATTTTTATGCACTTTTAACCATTCCATAAATCTTGTGTTTTGGGCCCCAAGAAGCATGAAAATCACTTTAAACATGCTAATTTTAGCTCTAACACTGATAATCCACCTACAAATGTGAACTGACGTTCAAAAATAAAACATTTGAAAACGGACCATTTTCCACATTTCTGAAGCATGACGTAATGGGGGGGTGTTATCTCTTTTGTCGAAAATCAGCCGTTTTTGCTCGAACATTAAATGCCTCCAAATGATATTTAATTAACTTCCCGAGCCCCTGGAAGCATGAAAATCACTTTAAACATGCTAATTTTAGCTCTAACACTGATGTTCCACCTACAAATGTGAACTGACGTTCAAAAATAAAACATTTGAAAACGGACCATTTTCCACATTTCTGAAGCATGACGTAATGGGGGGGTGTTATCTCTTTTGTCGAAAATCAGCCGTTTTTGCTCGAACATTAAATGCCTCCAAATGGTATTTATTTCACTTCCCGAGCCCCTGGAAGCATGAAAATCACTTTAAACATGCTAATTTTAGCTCTAACACTGATGATCCACCTACAAATGTGAACTGACGTTCAAAAATGAAACATTTGAAAACGGACCATTTTCCACATTTCTGAAGCATGACGTAATGGGGGGGTGTTATCTCTTTTGTCGAAAATCAGCCGTTTTTGCTCGAACATTAAATGCCTCCAAATGGTATTTAATTAACTTCCCGGGGTGAAGAAACCCTTTTTGAGAACTCAGAGTGAGTAAATTGGCCATTTTCATGCACTTTTAACCATTCCATAAATCTTGTGTTTTGGGCCCCTGGAAGCATGAAAATCACTTTAAACATGGTAATTTTAGCTCTAACACTGATGATCCACCTACAAATGTGAACTGACGTTCAAAAATAAAACATTTGAAAACGGACCATTTTCCACATTTCTGAAGCATGACGTAATGGGGGGGTGTTATCTCTTTTGTCGAAAATCAGCCGTTTTTGCTCGAACATTAAATGCCTCCAAATGGTATTTAATTAACTTCCCGATCCCCTGGAAGCATGAAAATCACTTTAAACATGCTAATTTTAGCTCTAACACTGATGATCCACCTACAAATGTGAACTGACGTTCAAAAATAAAACATTTGAAAACGGACCATTTTCCACATTTCTGAAGCATGACGTAATGGGGGGGTGTTATCTCTTTTGTCGAAAATCAGCCGTTTTTGCTCGAACATTAAATGCCTCCAAATGGTATTTAATTAACTTCCCGGGGTGAAGAAACCCTTTTTGAGAACTCAGAGTGAGTAAATTGGCCATTTTCATGCACTTTTAACCATTCCATAAATCTTGTGTTTTGGGCCCCTGGAAGCATGAAAATCACTTTAAACATGCTAATTTTAGCTCTAACACTGATGATCCACCTACAAATGTGAACTGATGTTCAAAAATAAAACATTTGAAAACGGACCATTTTCCACATTTCTGAAGCATGACGTAATGGGGGGGTGTTATCTCTTTTGTCGAAAATCAGCCGTTTTGCTCGAACATTAAATGCCTCCAAATGGTATTTAATTAACTTCCCGAGCCCCTGGAAGCATGAAAATCACTTTAAACATGCTAATTTTAGCTCTAACACTGATGATCCACCTACAAATGTGAACTGACGTTCAAAAATAAAACATTTGAAAACGGACCATTTTCCACATTTCTGAAGCATGACGTAATGGGGGGGTGTTATCTCTTTTGTCGAAAATCAGCCGTTTTTGCTCGAACATTAAATGCCTCCAAATGGTATTTAATTAACTTCCCGAGCCCCTGGAAGCATGAAAATCACTTTAAACATGCTAATTTTAGCTCTAACACTGATGATCCACCTACAAATGTGAACTGACGTTCAAAAATAAAACATTTGAAAACGGACCATTTTCCACATTTCTGAAGCATGACGTAATGGGGGGGTGTTATCTCTTTTGTCGAAAATCAGCCGTTTTTGCTCGAACATTAAATGCCTCCAAATGGTATTTAGTTAACTTCCCGAGCCCCTGGAAGCATGAAATTCACTTTAAACATGCTAATTTTAGCTCTAACACTGATGATCCACCTACAAATGTGAACTGACGTTCAAAAATAAAACATTTGAAAACGGACCATTTTCCACATTTCTGAAGCATGACGTAATGGGGGGTGTTATCTTTTTTGTCGAAAATCAGCCGTTTTTGCTCGAACATTAAATGCCTCCAAATGGTTTTTAATTAACTTCCCGAGCCCCTGGAAGCATGAAAATCACTTTAAACATGCTAATTTTAGCTCTAACACTGATG
Organism: Lissotriton vulgaris; assembly: GCF_964263255.1. NCBI lineage: Eukaryota > Metazoa > Chordata > Amphibia > Caudata > Salamandridae > Lissotriton > Lissotriton vulgaris. The sequence continues at coordinate 15,638 of NW_028240871.1, forward strand.
ATCCACCTACAAATGTGAACTGACGTTCAAAAATAAAACATTTGAAAACGGACCATTTTCCACATTTCTGAAGCATGACGTAATGGGGGGGTGTTATCTCTTTTGTCGAAAATCAGCCGTTTTTGCTCGAACATTAAATGCCTCCAAATGGTATTTAGTTAACTTCCCGAGCCCCTGGAAGCATGAAAATCACTTTAAACATGCTAATTTTAGCTCTAACACTGATGATCCACCTACAAATGTGAACTGACGTTCAAAAATGAAACATTTGAAAACGGACCATTTTCCACATTTCTGAAGCATGACGTAATGGAGGGGTGTTATCTCTTTTGTCGAAAATCAGCCGTTTTTGCTCTAACATTAAATGCCTCCAAATGGTATTTAATTAACTTCCCGAGCCCCTGGAAGCATGAAAATCACTTTAAACATGCTAATTTTAGCTCTAACACTGATGATCCACCTACAAATGTGAACTGACGTTCAAAAATAAAACATTTGAAAACGGACCATTTTCCACATTTCTAAAGCATGACGTAATGGGGGGGTGTTAGCTCTTTCGTCGAAAATCAGCCGTTTTTGCTCGAACATTAAAATCCTCCAAATGGTATTTAATTAACTTCCCGGGGTGAAGAAACCCTTTTTGAGAACTCAGAGTGAGTAAATTGGCCATTTTCATGCACTTTTAACCATTCCATAAATCTTGTGTTTTGGGCCCCTGGAAGCATGAAAATCACTTTAAACATGCTAATTTTAGCTCTAACACTGATGATCCATTTACAAATGTGAACTGACGTTCAAAAATAAAACATTTGAAAACGGACCATTTTCCACATTTCTGAAGCATGACGTAATGGGGGGGTGTTATCTCTTTTGTCGAAAATCAGCCGTTTTTGCTCGAACATTAAATGCCTCCAAATGGTATTTATTTCACTTCCCGAGCCCCTGGAAGCATGAAAATCACTTTAAACATGCTAATTTTAGCTCTAACACTGATGATCCACCTACAAATGTGAACTTACGTTCAAAAATAAAACATTTGAAAACGGACCATTTTCCACATTTCTGAAGCATGACGTAATGGGGGGGTGTTATCTCTTTTGTCGAAAATCAGCCGTTTTTGCTCGAACATTAAATGCCTCCAAATGGTATTTAATTAACTTCCCGAGCCCCTGGAAGCATGAAAATCACTTTAACCACTTCCCTGCTAATGACAAGGTCAACTCGTCATGGGTTTTACCTGCCCTGTGCTTATGACGAGTTGACCTTGTCATGAACAATGATAAATCTGGGACTGCAGCACCCAGCGGGAAAACCCCTTAGCAGCCAAGGTGTTAAACATGCTAATTTTAGCTCTAACACTGATGATCCACCTACAAATTTGAACTGACGTTCAAAAATAAAACATTTGAAAACGGACCATTTTCCACATTTCTGAAGCATGACGTAATGGGGAGGTGTTATCTCTTTTGTCGAAAATCAGCCGTTTTTGCTCGAACATTAAATGCCTCCAAATGGTATTTAATTAACTTCCCGAGCCCCTGGAAGCATGAAAATCACTTTAAACATGCTAATTTTAGCTCTAACACTGATGATCCACCTACAAATGTGGAAAGGGGCGACCGAATCGGTCCCCCCGAACGTATGGCCGAGTGCCTCGATCCCCCCGGGAAGCCATTTTGGGCGGGAGGCGCGTCTCAGCTGGTATGCCCGAAGCGGCGTAGCTGGGGCGCGCTCGTTCCCGCCCTAGAGTGGGCTGGCCTAGACACCGACGCAGCCAGCCACGCCCTCAGGGGCAGGCAGGGGCGGGTATACGCCCGCCCTGAAGACGGATAAAAAGGGACGCAAGACCAGAAGACATCCTCTTGTTCTTGTGCTCTGAAGCTGCACCTCCTCGCTGCACGTGAGCTCGGGACAGAACGAAGAGCCAATTTTGAGCGTTTTAATCTCTCTCTTTGTCTTTTAGATACTTCATCTGAAAAGATGCCCAAGAAAGGAGCGAAGACAATGTCGACTGACCAGTTGGTTCGGGCCCTCATGAAGGACATGTCCGAAATTAAGAAGCGGTTGGCGGAGCGAGACGGCGAGGAGGGATCGGGGCGTCCACCGGCCGGAGGGAAGCCAAAGAGGCCGAGAAGGGGGCCGGTCGGGGGAGACGTCCCGGTTCCCTGTTCCCCGCTCGAGGCGCCAGCCCCGGTACCGGCCCCGGTACCGGATGAGGGGAATCCGATTCCCGTGGTAGTCACCCCGACGTCTGCCGAAGATATGCCTCCCGAGTTGGCGGCACAGTTAGCAGCATGGTTGGGGGACGGTAATGGGGGCGCCATGGCTACCGAAGCGCAAGCACTCATAAAGCAGTTGCGCGAGAAACGTGATACAGCCAAGGTGCCCGCGCCGGATGCGGCGATAGACAAGCCACGAGGGAAGGAAGCAGCGTCCGGTGCAGGTAAGCGGCCATTGCCGATTGCAAGGGATGAGTCAACACCCTCTCGTAGAGAAAAATTGGGGCAACATGTTCCTTTGCCAATAAAGGAAAAGATTTGGGCGGGGGAATACGTTAACATTTTCTCCCTGCTCGTTGATCACTATGAGGTCGAAACTGTTAAGGGTCAAAAGGATCTGATGCATCCGAGTGTTTGGCGCGCAAAAATGGCCGCCTTTAAAGTGAATGAAAATATTGGTAACTGGGGTAATGCTTGGGGAATTTTTACGGCAATTTTGGGGGAACGTAGGCCTGATTTGCTCCCTGAATTTCCAGTATATCAGTCACGAATTATGGGGTACTCGACATCACACCAAGGTAACCAATGGTTCTGTTATGACAACCTTTTCAGGAAAGCGATGGAGCATAACAAAAGTTTAACCTGGGACTGTTACGATTCTTTAACATGGAATAAGATGAAAGAGTCGGGGATGTTGAAAGTGCCGTTGGTGGGGAGTGCTGGTAGTGAGTCCTCCCGCCAAAATGGGGGGACACCCTTTCGGTCGGGTACGGGTACAGACGATTACCCGAGACCCGCCGGCAATACAGGGAAGAGGGGGTTCTGTTTCAATTTCAACAGAAGCAAATGTACTAGGCCCCCGGGATCTTGTAAGTTCAAACACGAATGTAGTGGTTGTGGGGCACCCCATCCTGAGTCCTCGTGCAGAGCCAAATCGGGTGAAAATGGGGGTAGAGGAGGCGCTAAACAGGTCTAATATAGTCCGAGGGGCGCCTTTACCAACCCCGATTGATACCCTGGCGATGATTCCCTGGCTCAGCGAATACCCAGATCGTACTTCTGCTGGGGTGCTACGAAACGGTTTTTCATATGGTTTCCGCATCCCGGTGGGTAACTTTCAGGGTGTCGGGACGTGCAAAAATCAACTTTCCGTCTTGCAGCATACTACTGTAGTACAGGATAAGATCCGGAAAGAGGTTACCCGAGGTCGGGTGGCCGGCCCGTTTCCTGTCCCCCCGGTGCCGAACTTTGTTTGTTCTCCTTTAGGGGTGGTCCCCAAGAAGGACCCGGGTGAGTTTCGATTGATTCACAATTTATCAGCCCCTCATGGCCTTTCTGTAAACGATGCAATTAATCCAGAAATGTGTTCGGTGCGGTACGCATCATTCGATGAGGCCGTAGCCATTTTGAATCGCCTGGGGCCCGGGACGCTGATGGCGAAATCAGATATCGAGTCAGCGTTCCGTTTGCTCCCGGTATACCCGGAAGACCAACGTTTGTTGGGATTCATGTTTCAAGGTTTGTATTACATGGACAGGTGTATGCCGATGGGGTGCTCGATATCTTGTGCTTATTTCGAGAAATTCAGTAGTTTTCTGCAATGGGTTTACACGAAGAAAACAGGTTTTCGGAATGTGATGCATTACCTCGATGACTTTCTGTTCCTTGGGGCCGCTGGGGATGATGAATGTGCCCGGGCCTTGACTGAATTTTGTGTTTTAATGAATCAATTTGGCGTGCCGTTGGCACCAGGTAAAACTGTGGGTCCCACGACTTGCCTCGAGTTCCTCGGGATCGAGTTGGACTCTAGTGAGGGTTGTTTTCGTTTACCAGCTTCCAAAGTATCGAAATTCAAGACAGCCCTGCAAATGTGTATCACTGCATCTAAAGTTACGCTGCATCAATTGCAGCAATTGGTGGGGAAGTTGAATTTTGCCTTAAGGGTGATCCCGATGGCCCGCCCCTTCTCCCGTTCGATTGCACAGGCGATGGTCGGCCTAAAGGAGGGTCACCATCGCACGAGGTTATCGGCCGAGGTCCGCCAAGACATGCGTATTTGGTTAGCATTTTTGGCGGATTTCAATGGTCGAGTCGTCTGGAACAAACCGGCCTTGTCCTCTGAAGAGCTTGGTCTATGGACGGATTCAGCGGGAAGCATGGGTTTCGGCGCCATCTTCGGCACAAAATGGTCGGCACAAAAGTGGCCAACATGGTGGCACGATGAGGGGCTGACGAGTAATATTGCTTTCCTTGAGCTGTTTCCTATTTTGGTGGCCCTCAGATCCTGGCCCGATGGATTCAAAAATCATTCTGTCATATTTTGGTCGGACAATATGACCGTTGTAGAATGCATCAATAGTCAGGCAGCACGTTGTAAAATGATTTTGAGGCTGCTTAAAGAAATTGTCTTACTGTGTATGCAACTGAACGTGGTATTCAGAGCAAAACATGTCCCGGGGGTGATGAATCAGGCTGCTGATGCACTGTCTCGTTTTCAAATGCAGGCTTTCTCGGGTTTCCTTCCCTCAGCGGACCCCGAGCCAGCACCCTTTCCCGAAGCTCTCTGGTCTCTCGGTGCCCCGAACTTCGTTACCTCGTGGGAGAGAGTCTAGCACCAAGGACGAGGAAGGCATACGAAGGGGCGTTTCGGGCTTATTTGGCCTTTTTGGGGACTGAGAGAGGGGGACTTTGGGGGCATGAGGATTGGGTAGTACATTTTCTGATGTCCTTGCGTAAGGCTGGGAAGTCGGTGGCTACAGCCCAGAGGCATCGTGCTGCCATCTCCTTTGTTGCCAGGGCTCATAATATCCAGGACCCGACAGCGTCTTTTGCTGTACAGAAAGCGCTGCGTGGGTGGCAACGCCTTGAGGGTCGCAGAGTAGATGAGAGGCGCCCGATAGGTCTGGATAGGTTGTCCCAGTTGCTGGCCACACTCCCCGACATATGCTCGTCTCAGTTCGAGGCCTGTTTGTTCCGAGCCGCTTTTACGCTTGCGTTTCACGGGGCTATGAGGATAAGTGAGCTGGTGGCAAGGAGCAAGCGGGATGTGGCGGGGGGTTTGTGCCGGGAACACGTTCAGATCAGGGGTGAGACTATGACGGTATCCTTTGTCAAGTCAAAAACCGATCAAAGTGGGGTGGGAGACTGCATAGTCATTCGCAGGATTCCAGGGTCTTCCATGTGTCCGGTGAGGTGTTTAGAGGATTACCTAGCACGAAGGGTGGCATCATGGGGGGGGACAATGTTGAGACACGCGGACGCCACCCCACTGACAAAGTTTCAGTTTCAGCGGGTGCTCGCGATGTCGATTACCGCAGCGGGCTTGGACCCGGGTGAGTTTGGGACCCATTCCTTTCGGATAGGGGCTGCCACTGAAGCTGCAGCTAGGGGTCTTAATGTGGAACAAGTAAAACGAGTGGGGCGTTGGTCCTCCAATTGTTATAAGAGGTATGTGCGGTTGCACATGTTGTGAAGCTGTAATAATGTACTCACGCTTCTTGTCTTTTGTTTGGTTTTCAGTTACGCAAGCCTTCGAGGCGGGGCGGACTATGCAGTCGACCCAACAACGGGCCAGTGGTCAGACATCACCGGCTGTGAGAAAGGAGGTGTGGGTCGTGGGCCACTCATACGTGAGGCGTGCCGCAGACGTATTCGAAGCAGGTGACATGATTCACGTAGCTGGGGAATACGGGTACAGGATGTCCTTCTACGGAAGGGGCGGTCTCTGTATTGACCAGTTTCAGGCTTACTTTGAGGGTTTGTTAGGGCGGATGAGGTCACCGCCGTCTATAGTCATAGTACATTTAGGGGGCAATGATTTGGTCACCACCGGTAGACGACTTCTCCTGGAGGCAATGCTTTCCACTGTAAGTTGGTTGGCGAGGAAAGTTCCGGGGTGCATAATTGCGTGGTCTCATATGATCCCACGAAAAGTGTGGCGGGGGGCTATTTCGATCCCTGCTTTGAACCATTCTGTTAGGAAACTTAATAACAAAATGGGTAGGTTGTTCCGTTCCAGGACATTGCATTCTATCTCGCACGGTTGTATTAATGGTGACAGTATGTATCTGGGGGATGGTGTGCATTTGTCTCGGGTGGGAAATGAGTTACTCATAGGAGACTTCTTAGCATGGTTAAAAACGTTGGAACATGACCTTTAGCTAGGAGTTTTGTGGGGGGCCCGGATAGCCGGTCAACTATCCGGGCCTGTGGCGGTAAGGTCATGATCGGTGAGCACTAATTAGTAGATCCCTATGAGTGGGCGTCACCCAACACGGATGGGAGCGCTCGGGAGAGGTGGCCATTGGCCCCTCAATGGGGAGGCGGTCCCCTCTAAGGATGGGTCGCCGGAAGTAAAGGAAAGGCGGTCAAGGCCCCTTCCTTTGTAGGAGGGGTTACAGCCCCCTCCTGGGGAATTTCCCGGGGCCAGTGACATCTGCGACGGCAGATGCGGTAAGTTGTGTGGGGTTGGGATAAGGGCCACGATACCTTCTAGATACCTCACACGAGTATTCGAACGACCTTTAACTGGCGTCGAGTTTTAGGTGCCCCCGTCAAGTCAAGGGAAATTGGTAGTAGTTGCACTTGAGGTACGCCTCCGTGCTGTCGCCCATCCCAAGTGGGAGGGGTAAGTCTGGTTAGGGATCTTGACACCGGTTATGACCTTGCCGTTGGCCCTTAAACGTTAGGTTGTACAATTTCAATATGTCAAGAAATGTTTTGTAGGTTGCTAGTTCGGCTAGGAGAACCTCTGTATTAGAGAATCTGTTAAGGTTAGCCAAACATCGCAATATGGTAATGAAATTGTACATAACATGAAACGTTTAATGTTTTAATTTTGTTTTAATAAATACGGCCGGGATGGTCACTCCATCCCACTTCCAAAAACTTCAAGAACTGTTTCCGGTTTCACTCCTTTTGGGGATTGTGTTGAGAGGGGGTGGCGGGTATCTCGGCCATATGGAAAGGGGCGACCGAATCGGTCCCCCCGAACGTATGGCCGAGTGCCTCGATCCCCCCGGGAAGCCATTTTGGGCGGGAGGCGCGTCTCAGCTGGTATGCCCGAAGCGGCGTAGCTGGGGCGCGCTCGTTCCCGCCCTAGAGTGGGCTGGCCTAGACACCGACGCAGCCAGCCACGCCCTCAGGGGCAGGCAGGGGCGGGTATACGCCCGCCCTGAAGACGGATAAAAAGGGACGCAAGACCAGAAGACATCCTCTTGTTCTTGTGCTCTGAAGCTGCACCTCCTCGCTGCACGTGAGCTCGGGACAGAACGAAGAGCCAATTTTGACCCACCCACCAGCCCCTGAAGACAGCCAGTTGTGTATAATAAAGTTGATTAATTTTGTTTGTTTGCGTTTACAGGTTGTAGTGCCATGTTGATTTTGAGTTAATAAAGAATGGTCGTTTTTGAGTACGTTTGCCATTAAAGATATTCAGTTTAGTGTTGAATTTTGATGTATGCTCTTTCGGTCATAGTGGCCAAGGTATTCTTAGGTTAATTTGCACTGTCGTATTTATTTTGGTAGGCGGTAAGGTCATGATCGGTGAGCACTAATTAGTAGATCCCTATGAGTGGGCGTCACCCAACACGGATGGGAGCGCTCGGGAGAGGTGGCCATTGGCCCCTCAATGGGGAGGCGGTCCCCTCTAAGGATGGGTCGCCGGAAGTAAAGGAAAGGCGGTCAAGGCCCCTTCCTTTGTAGGAGGGGTTACAGCCCCCTCCTGGGGAATTTCCCGGGGCCAGTGACATCTGCGACGGCAGATGCGGTAAGTTGTGTGGGGTTGGGATAAGGGCCACGATACCTTCTAGATACCTCACACGAGTATTCGAACGACCTTTAACTGGCGTCGAGTTTTAGGTGCCCCCGTCAAGTCAAGGGAAATTGGTAGTAGTTGCACTTGAGGTACGCCTCCGTGCTGTCGCCCATCCCAAGTGGGAGGGGTAAGTCTGGTTAGGGATCTTGACACCGGTTATGACCTTGCCGTTGGCCCTTAAACGTTAGGTTGTACAATTTCAATATGTCAAGAAATGTTTTGTAGGTTGCTAGTTCGGCTAGGAGAACCTCTGTATTAGAGAATCTGTTAAGGTTAGCCAAACATCGCAATATGGTAATGAAATTGTACATAACATGAAACGTTTAATGTTTTAATTTTGTTTTAATAAATACGGCCGGGATGGTCACTCCATCCCACTTCCAAAAACTTCAAGAACTGTTTCCGGTTTCACTCCTTTTGGGGATTGTGTTGAGAGGGGGTGGCGGGTATCTCGGCCATATGAACTGACGTTCAAAAATAAAACATTTGAAAATGGACCATTTTCCACATTTCTGAAGCATGACGTAATGGGGGGTTGTTATCTCTTTTGTCGAAAATCATCCGTTTTTGCTCGAACATTAAATGCCTCCAAATGGTATTTAATTAACTTCCCGAGCCCCTGGAAGCATGAAAATCACTTTAAACATGCTAATTTTAGCTCTAACACTGATGATCCACCTACAAATGTGAACTGACGTTCAAAAATAAAACATTTGAAAACGGACCATTTTCCACATTTCTGAAGCATGACGTAATGGGGGGGTGTTATCTCTTTTGTCGAAAATCAGCCGTTTTTGCTCGAACATTAAATGCCTCCAAATGGTATTTAATTAACTTCCCGGGGTGAAGAAACCCTTTTTGAGAACTCAGAGTGAGTAAATTGGCCATTTTCATGCACTTTTAACCATTCCATAAATCTTGTGTTTTGGGCCCCTGGAAGCATGAAAATCACTTTAAACATGCTAATTTTAGCTCTAACACTGATGATCCACCTACAAATGTGAACTGACGTTCAAAAATAAAACATTTGAAAACGGACCATTTTCCACATTTCTGAAGCATGACGTAATGGGGGGGTGTTATCTCTTTTCTCGAAAATCAGCCGTTTTTGCTCTAACATTAAATGCCTCCAAATGGTATTTAATTAACTTCCCGGGGTGAAGAAACCCTTTTTGAGAACTCAGAGTGAGTAAATTGGCCATTTTCAGGCACTTTTAACCATTCCATAAATCTTGTGTTTTGGGCCCCTGGAAGCATGAAAATCACTTTAAACATGCTAATTTTAGCTCTAACACTGATGATCCACCTACAAATGTGAACTGACGTTCAAAAATAAAACATTTGAAAACGGACCATTTTCCACATTTCTGAAGCATGACGTAATGGGGGGGTGTTATCTCTTTTGTCGAAAATCAGCCGTTTTTGCTCGAACATTAAATGCCTCCAAATGGTATTTAATTAACTTCCCGAGCCCCTGGAAGCATGAAAATCACTTTAAACATGCTAATTTTAGCTCTAACACTGATGATCCACCTACAAATGTGAACTGACGTTCAAAAATAAAACATTTGAAAACGGACCATTTTCCACATTTCTGAAGCATGACGTAATGGGGGGGGTGTTATCTCTTTTGTCGAAAATCAGCCGTTTTTGCTCTAACATTAAATGCCTCCAAATGGTATTTAATTAACTTCCCGGGGTGAAGAAACCCTTTTTGAGAACTCAGAGTGAGTAAATTGGCCATTTTCATGCACTTTTACCCATTCCATAAATCTTGTGTTTTGGGCCCCTGGAAGCATGAAAATCACTTTAAACATGCTAATTTTAGCTCTAACACTGATGATCCACCTACAAATGTGAACTGACGTTCAAAAATAAAACATTTGAAAACGGACCATTTTCCACATTTCTGAAGCATGACGTAATGGGGGGGTGTTCTCTCTTTTGTCGAAAATCAGCCGTTTTTGCTCGAACATTAAATGCCTCCAAATGGTATTTATTTCACTTCCCGAGCCCCTGGAAGCATGAAAATCACTTTAAACATGCTAATTTTAGCTCTAACACTGATGATCCACCTACAAATGTGAACTGACGTTTAAAAATGAAACATTTGAAAACGGACCATTTTCCACATTTCTGAAGCATGACGTAATGGGGGGGTGTTATCTCTTTTGTCGAAAATCAGCCGTTTTTGCTCTAACATTAAATGCCTCCAAATGGTATTTAATTAACTTCCCGGGGTGAAGAAACCCTTTTTGAGAACTCAGAGTGAGTAAATTGGCCATTTTCATGCACTTTTAACCATTCCATAAATCTTGTGTTTTGGGCCCCAAGAAGCATGAAAATCACTTTAAACATGCTAATTTTAGCTCTAACACTGATGATCCACCTACAAATGTGAACTGACGTTCAAAAATAAAACATTTGAAAACGGACCATTTTCCACATTTCTGAAGCATGACGTAATGGGGGGGTGTTATCTCTTTTGTCGAAAATCAGCCGTTTTTGCTCGAACATTAAATGCCTCCAAATGGTATTTAATTAACTTCCCGAGCCCCTGGAAGCATGAAAATCACTTTAAACATGCTAATTTTAGCTCTAACACTGATGATCCACCTACAAATGTGAACTGACGTTCAAAAATAAAACATTTGAAAACGGACCATTTTCCACATTTCTGAAGCATGACGTAATGGGGGGGTGTTATCTCTTTTGTCGAAAATCAGCCGTTTTTGCTCGAACATTAAATGCCTCCAAATGGTATTTATTTCACTTCCCGAGCCCCTGGAAGCATGAAAATCACTTTAAACATGCTAATTTTAGCTCTAACACTGATGATCCACCTACAAATGTGAACTGACGTTCAAAAATGAAACATTTGAAAACGGACCATTTTCCACATTTCTGAAGCATGACGTAATGGGGGGGTGTTATCTCTTTTGTCGAAAATCAGCCGTTTTTGCTCGAACATTAAATGCCTCCAAATGGTATTTAATTAACTTCCCGGGGTGAAGAAACCCTTTTTGAGAACTCAGAGTGAGTAAATTGGCCATTTTCATGCACTTTTAACCATTCCATAAATCTTGTATTTTGGGCCCCTGGAAGCATGAAAATCACTTTAAACATGCTAATTTTAGCTCTAACACTGATGATCCACCTACAAATGTGAACTGACGTTCAAAAATAAAACATTTGAAAACGGACCATTTTCCACATTTCTGAAGCATGACGTAATGGGGGGGTGTTATCTCTTTTGTCGAAAATCAGCCGTTTTTGCTCGAACATTAAATGCCTCCAAATGGTATTTAATTAACTTCCCGAGCCCCTGGAAGCATGAAAATCACTTTAAACATGCTAATTTTAGCTCTAACACTGATGATCCACCTACAAATGTGAACTGACGTTCAAAAATAAAACATTTGAAAACGGACCATTTTCCACATTTCTGAAGCATGACGTAATGGGGGGGGTGTTATCTCTTTTGTCGAAAATCAGCCGTTTTTGCTCGAACATTAAATGCCTCCAAATGGTATTTAATTAACTTCCCGAGCCCCTGGAAGCATGAAAATCACTTTAAACATGCTAATTTTAGCTCTAACACTGATGATCCACTTACAAATGTGAACTGACGTTCAAAAATAAAACATTTGAAAACGGACCATTTTCCACATTTCTGAAGCATGACGTAATGGGGGGGTGTTATCTCTTTTGTCGAAAATCAGCCGTTTTTGCTCGAACATTAAATGCCTCCAAATGGTATTTAATTAACTTCCCGTGCCCCTGGAAGCCTGAAAATCACTTTAAACATGCTAATTTCAGCTCTAACACTGATGATCCACCTACAAATGTGAACTGACGTTCAAAAATAAAACATTTGAAAACGGACCATTTTCCACATTTCTGAAGCATGACGTAATGGGGGGCTGTTATCTCTTTTGTCGAAAATCAGCCGTTTTTGCTCTAACATTAAATGCCTCCAAATGGTATTTAATTAACTTCCCGAGCCCCTGGAAGCATGAAAATCACTTTAAACATGCTAATTTTAGCTCTAACACTGATGATCCACCTACAAATGTGAACTGACGTTCAAAAATGAAACATTTGAAAACGGACCATTTTCCACATTTCTGAAGCATGACGTAATGGGGGGTGTTATCTCTTTTGTCGAAAATCAGCCGTTTTTGCTCTAACATTAAATGCCTCCAAATGGTATTTAATTAACTTCCCGGGGTGAAGAAACCCTTTTTGAGAACTCAGAGTGAGTAAATTGGCCATTTTTATGCACTTTTAACCATTCCATAAATCTTGTGTTTTGGGCCCCAAGAAGCATGAAAATCACTTTAAACATGCTAATTTTAGCTCTAACACTGATAATCCACCTACAAATGTGAACTGACGTTCAAAAATAAAACATTTGAAAACGGACCATTTTCCACATTTCTGAAGCATGACGTAATGGGGGGGTGTTATCTCTTTTGTCGAAAATCAGCCGTTTTTGCTCGAACATTAAATGCCTCCAAATGGTATTTAATTAACTTCCCGAGCCCCTGGAAGCATGAAAATCACTTTAAACATGCTAATTTTAGCTCTAACACTGATGTTCCACCTACAAATGTGAACTGACGTTCAAAAATAAAACATTTGAAAACGGACCATTTTCCACATTTCTGAAGCATGACGTAATGGGGGGGTGTTATCTCTTTTGTCGAAAATCAGCCGTTTTTGCTCGAACATTAAATGCCTCCAAATGGTATTTATTTCACTTCCCGAGCCCCTGGAAGCATGAAAATCACTTTAAACATGCTAATTTTAGCTCTAACACTGATGATCCACCTACAAATGTGAACTGACGTTCAAAAATAAAACATTTGAAAACGGACCATTTTCCACATTTCTGAAGCATGACGTAATGGGGGGGTGTTATCTCTTTTGTCGAAAATCAGCCGTTTTTGCTCGAACATTAAATGCCTCCAAATGGTATTTAATTAACTTCCCGAGCCCCTGGAAGCATGAAAATCACTTTAAACATGCTAATTTTAGCTCTAACACTGATGATCCACCTACAAATGTGAACTGACGTTCAAAAATAAAACATTTGAAAACGGACCATTTTCCACATTTCTGAAGCATGACGTAATGGGGGGGTGTTATCTCTTTTGTCGAAAATCAGCCGTTTTTGCTCGAACATTAAATGCCTCCAAATGGTATTTAATTAACTTCCCGAGCCCCTGGAAGCATGAAAATCACTTTAAACATGCTAATTTTAGCTCTAACACTGATGATCCACCTACAAATGTGAACTGACGTTCAAAAATAAAACATTTGAAAACGGACCATTTTCCACATTTCTGAAGCATGACGTAATGGGGGGGTGTTATCTCTTTTGTCGAAAATCAGCCGTTTTTGCTCGAACATTAAATGCCTCCAAATGGTATTTAATTAACTTCCCGAGCCCCTGGAAGCCTGAAAATCACTTTAAACATGCTAATTTTAGCTCTAACACTGATGATCCACCTACAAATGTGAACTGACGTTCAAAAATAAAACATTTGAAAACGGACCATTTTCCACATTTCTGAAGCATGACGTAATGGGGGGTGTTATCTCTTTTGTCGAAAATCAGCCGTTTTTGCTCTAACATTAAATGCCTCCAAATGGTATTTAATTAACTTCCCGAGCCCCTGGAAGCATGAAAATCACTTTAAACATGCTAATTTTAGCTCTAACACTGATGATCCACCTACAAATGTGAACTGACGTTCAAAAATAAAACATTTGAAAACGGACCATTTTACACATTTCTGAAGCATGACGAAATGGGGGGCTGTTATCTCTTTTGTCGAAAATCAGCCGTTTTTGCTCTAACATTAAATGCCTCCAAATGGTATTTAATTTACTTCCCGGGGTGAAGAAACCCTTTTTGAGAACTCAGAGTGAGTAAATTGGCCATTTTCATGCACTTTTAACCATTCCATAAATCTTGTGTTTTGGGCCCCTGGAAGCATGAAAATCACTTTAAACATGCTAATTTTAGCTCTAACACTGATGATCCACCTACAAATGTGAACTGACGTTCAAAAATAAAACATTTGAAAACGGACCATTTTCCACATTTCTGAAGCATGACGTAATGGGGGGGTGTTATCTCTTTTGTCGAAAATCAGCCGTTTTTGCTCGAACATTAAATGCCTCCAAATGGTATTTAATTAACTTCCCGAGCCCCTGGAAGCATGAAAATCACTTTAAACATGCTAATTTTAGCTCTAACACTGATGATCCACCTACAAATGTGAACTGACGTTCAAAAATAAAACATTTGAAAACGGACCATTTTCCACATTTCTGAAGCATGACGTAATGGGGGGGTGTTATCTCTTTTGTCGAAAATCAGCCGTTTTTGCTTGAACATTAAATGCCTCCAAATGGTATTTAATTAACTTCCCGAGACCCTGGAAGCATGAAAATCACTTTAAACATGCTAATTTTAGCTCTAACACTGATGATCCACCTACAAATGTGAACTGACGTTCAAAAATAAAACATTTGAAAACGGACCATTTTCCACATTTCTGAAGCATGACGTAATGGGGGGGTGTTATCTCTTTTGTCGAAAATCAGCCGTTTTTGCTCGAACATTAAATGCCTCCAAATGGTATTTATTTCACTTCCCGAGCCCCTGGAAGCATGAAAATCACTTTAAACATGCTAATTTTAGCTCTAACACTGATGATCCACCTACAAATGTGAACTGACGTTCAAAAATAAAACATTTGAAAACGGACCATTTTCCACATTTCTGAAGCATGACGTAATGGGGGGGTGTTATCTCTTTTGTCGAAAATCAGCCGTTTTTGCTCGAACATTAAATGCCTCCAAATGGTATTTAATTAACTTCCCGAGCCCCTGGAAGCATGAAAATCACTTTAAACATGCTAATTTTAGCTCTAACACTGATGATCCACCTACAAATGTGAACTGACGTTCAAAAATAAAACATTTGAAAACGGACCATTTTCCACATTTCTGAAGCATGACGTAATGGGGGGTGTTATCTCTTTTGTCGAAAATCAGCCGTTTTTGCTCTAACATTAAATGCCTCCAAATGGTATTTAATTAACTTCCCGGGGTGAAGAAACCCTTTTTGAGAACTCAGAGTGAGTAAATTGGCCATTTTCAGGCACTTTTAACCATTCCATAAATCTTGTGTTTTGGGCCCCTGGAAGCATGAAAATCACTTTAAACATGCTAATTTTAGCTCTAACACTGATGATCCACCTACAAATGTGAACTGACGTTCAAAAATAAAACATTTGAAAACGGACCATTTTCCACATTTCTGAAGCATGACGTAATGGGGGGGGTGTTATCTCTTTTGTCGAAAATCAGCCATTTTTGCTCGAACATTAAATGCCTCCAAATGGTATTTATTTCACTTCCCGAGCCCCTGGAAGCATGAAAATCACTTTAAACATGCTAATTTTAGCTCTAACACTGATGATCCACCTACAAATGTGAACTGACGTTCAAAAATGAAACATTTGAAAACGGACCATTTTCCACATTTCTGAAGCATGACGTAATGGGGGGGTGTTATCTCTTTTGTCGAAAATCAGCCATTTTTGCTCTAACATTAAATGCCTCCAAATGGTATTTAATTAACTTCCCGGGGTGAAGAAACCCTTTTTGAGAACTCAGAGTGAGTAAATTGGCCATTTTCATGCACTTTTAACCATTCCATAAATCTTGTGTTTTGGGCCCCAAGAAGCATGAAAATCACTTTAAACATGCTAATTTTAGCTTTAACACTGATGATCCACCTACAAATGTGAACTGACGTTCAAAAATAAAACATTTGAAAACGGACCATTTTCCACATTTCTGAAGCATGACGTAATGGGGGGGTGTTATCTCTTTTGTCGAAAATCAGCCGTTTTTGCTCGAACATTAAATGCCTCCAAATGGTATTTAATTAACTTCCCGAGCCCCTGGAAGCATGAAAATCACTTTAAACATGCTAATTTTAGCTCTAACACTGATGATCCACCTACAAATGTGAACTGACGTTCAAAAATAAAACATTTGAAAACGGACCATTTTCCACATTTCTGAAGCATGACGTAATGGGGGGGTGTTATCTCTTTTGTCGAAAATCAGCCGTTTTTGCTCGAACATTAAATGCCTCCAAATGGTATTTATTTCACTTCCCGAGCCCCTGGAAGCATGAAAATCACTTTAAACATGCTAATTTTAGCTCTAACACTGATGATCCACCTACAAATGTGAACTGACGTTCAAAAATGAAACATTTGAAAACGGACCATTTTCCACATTTCTGAAGCATGACGTAATGGGGGGGTGTTATCTCTTTAGTCGAAAATCAGCCGTTTTTGCTCGAACATTAAATGCCTCCAAATGGTATTTAATTAACTTCCCGGGGTGAAGAAACCCTTTTTGAGAACTCAGAGTGAGTAAATTGGCCATTTTCATGCACTTTTAACCATTCCATAAATCTTGTATTTTGGGCCCCTGGAAGCATGAAAATCACTTTAAACATGCTAATTTTAGCTCTAACACTGATGATCCACCTACAAATGTGAACTGACGTTCAAAAATAAAACATTTGAAAACGGACCATTTTCCACATTTCTGAAGCATGACGTAATGGGGGGGTGTTATCTCTTTTGTCGAAAATCAGCCGTTTTTGCTCGAACATTAAATGCCTCCAAATGGTATTTAATTAACTTCCCGAGCCCCTGGAAGCATGAAAATCACTTTAAACATGCTAATTTTAGCTCTAACACTGATGATCCACCTACAAATGTGAACTGACGTTCAAAAATAAAACATTTGAAAACGGACCATTTTCCACATTTCTGAAGCATGACGTAATGGGGGGGTGTTATCTCTTTTGTCGAAAATCAGCCGTTTTTGCTCGAACATTAAATGCCTCCAAATGGTATTTAATTAACTTCCCGAGCCCCTGGAAGCATGAAAATCACTTTAAACATGCTAATTTTAGCTCTAACACTGATGATCCACCTACAAATGTGAACTGACGTTCAAAAATAAAACATTTGAAAACGGACCATTTTCCACATTTCTGAAGCATGACGTAATGGGGGGGTGTTATCTCTTTTGTCGAAAATCAGCCGTTTTTGCTCGAACATTAAATGCCTCCAAATGGTATTTAATTAACTTCCCGTGCCCCTGGAAGCCTGAAAATCACTTTAAACATGCTAATTTCAGCTCTAACACTGATGATCCACCTACAAATGTGAACTGACGTTCAAAAATAAAACATTTGAAAACGGACCATTTTCCACATTTCTGAAGCATGACCTAATGGGGGGCTGTTATCTCTTTTGTCGAAAATCTGCAGTTTTTGCTCTAACATTAAATGCCTCCAAATGGTATTTAATTAACTTCCCGAGCCCCTGGAAGCATGAAATCACTTTAAACATGCTAATTTTAGCTCTAACACTGATGATCCACCTACAAATGTGAACTGACGTTCAAAAATAAAACATTTGAAAACTGACCATTTTCCACATTTCTGAAGCATGACGTAATAGGGGGGGTGTTATCTCTTTTGTCGAAAATCAGCCGTTTTTGCTCTAACATTAAATGCCACCAAATGGTATTTAATTTACTTCCCGGGGTGAAGAAACCCTTTTTGAGAACTCAGAGTGAGTAAATTGGCCATTTTCATGCACTTTTAACCATTCCATAAATCTTGTGTTTTGGGCCCCTGGAAGCATGAAAATCACTTTAAACATGCTAATTTTAGCTCTAACACTGATGATCCACCTACAAATGTGAACTGACGTTCAAAAATAAAACATTTGAAAACGGACCATTTTCCACATTTCTGAAGCATGACGTAATGGGGGGGTGTTATCTCTTTTGTCGAAAATCAGCCGTTTTTGCTCGAACATTAAATGCCTCCAAATGGTATTTATTTCACTTCCCGAGCCCCTGGAAGCATGAAAATCACTTTAAACATGCTAATTTTAGCTCTAACACTGATGATCCACCTACAAATGTGAACTGACGTTCAAAAATGAAACATTTGAAAACGGACCATTTTCCACATTTCTGAAGCATGACGTAATGGGGGGGTGTTATCTCTTTTGTCGAAAATCAGCCGTTTTTGCTCTAACATTAAATGCCTCCAAATGGTATTTAATTAACTTCCCGGGGTGAAGAAACCCTTTTTGAGAACTCAGAGTGAGTAAATTGGCCATTTTTATGCACTTTTAACCATTCCATAAATCTTGTGTTTTGGGCCCCAAGAAGCATGAAAATCACTTTAAACATGCTAATTTTAGCTCTAACACTGATAATCCACCTACAAATGTGAACTGACGTTCAAAAATAAAACATTTGAAAACGGACCATTTTCCACATTTCTGAAGCATGACGTAATGGGGGGGTGTTATCTCTTTTGTCGAAAATCAGCCGTTTTTGCTCGAACATTAAATGCCTCCAAATGGTATTTAATTAACTTCCCGAGCCCCTGGAAGCATGAAAATCACTTTAAACATGCTAATTTTAGCTCTAACACTGATGTTCCACCTACAAATGTGAACTGACGTTCAAAAATAAAACATTTGAAAACGGACCATTTTCCACATTTCTGAAGCATGACGTAATGGGGGGGTGTTATCTCTTTTGTCGAAAATCAGCCGTTTTTGCTCGAACATTAAATGCCTCCAAATGGTATTTATTTCACTTCCCGAGCCCCTGGAAGCATGAAAATCACTTTAAACATGCTAATTTTAGCTCTAACACTGATGATCCACCTACAAATGTGAACTGACGTTCAAAAATAAAACATTTGAAAACGGACCATTTTCCACATTTCTGAAGCATGACGTAATGGGGGGGTGTTATCTCTTTTGTCGAAAATCAGCCGTTTTTGCTCGAACATTAAATGCCTCCAAATGGTATTTAATTAACTTCCCGAGCCCCTGGAAGCATGAAAATCACTTTAAACATGCTAATTTTAGCTCTAACACTGATGATCCACCTACAAATGTGAACTGACGTTCAAAAATAAAACATTTGAAAACGGACCATTTTCCACATTTCTGAAGCATGACGTAATGGGGGGGTGTTATCTCTTTTGTCGAAAATCAGCCGTTTTTGCTCGAACATTAAATGCCTCCAAATGGTATTTAATTAACTTCCCGAGCCCCTGGAAGCATGAAAATCACTTTAAACATGCTAATTTTAGCTCTAACACTGATGATCCACCTACAAATGTGAACTGACGTTCAAAAATAAAACATTTGAAAACGGACCATTTTCCACATTTCTGAAGCATGACGTAATGGGGGGGTGTTATCTCTTTTGTCGAAAATCTGCCGTTTTTGCTCGAACATTAAATGCCTCCAAATGGTATTTAATTAACTTCCCGAGCCCCTGGAAGCCTGAAAATCACTTTAAACATGCTAATTTTAGCTCTAACACTGATGATCCACCTACAAATGTGAACTGACGTTCAAAAATAAAACATTTGAAAACGGACCATTTTCCACATTTCTGAAGCATGACGTAATGGGGGGTGTTATCTCTTTTGTCGAAAATCAGCCGTTTTTGCTCGAACATTAAATGCCTCCAAATGGTATTTATTTCACTTCCCGAGCCCCTGGAAGCATGAAAATCACTTTAAACATGCTAATTTTAGCTCTAACACTGATGATCCACCTACAAATGTGAACTGACGTTTAAAAATGAAACATTTGAAAACGGACCATTTTCCACATTTCTGAAGCATGACGTAATGGGGGGGTGTTATCTCTTTTGTCGAAAATCAGCCGTTTTTGCTCTAACATTAAATGCCTCCAAATGGTATTTAATTAACTTCCCGGGGTGAAGAAACCCTTTTTGAGAACTCAGAGTGAGTAAATTGGCCATTTTCATGCACTTTTAACCATTCCATAAATCTTGTGTTTTGGGCCCCAAGAAGCATGAAAATCACTTTAAACATGCTAATTTTAGCTCTAACACTGATGATCCACCTACAAATGTGAACTGACGTTCAAAAATAAAACATTTGAAAACGGACCATTTTCCACATTTCTGAAGCATGACGTAATGGGGGGGTGTTATCTCTTTTGTCGAAAATCAGCCGTTTTTGCTCGAACATTAAATGCCTCCAAATGGTATTTAATTAACTTCCCGAGCCCCTGGAAGCATGAAAATCACTTTAAACATGCTAATTTTAGCTCTAACACTGATGATCCACCTACAAATGTGAACTGACGTTCAAAAATAAAACATTTGAAAACGGACCATTTTCCACATTTCTGAAGCATGACGTAATGGGGGGGTGTTATCTCTTTTGTCGAAAATCAGCCGTTTTTGCTCGAACATTAAATGCCTCCAAATGGTATTTATTTCACTTCCCGAGCCCCTGGAAGCATGAAAATCACTTTAAACATGCTAATTTTAGCTCTAACACTGATGATCCACCTACAAATGTGAACTGACGTTCAAAAATGAAACATTTGAAAACGGACCATTTTCCACATTTCTGAAGCATGACGTAATGGGGGGGTGTTATCTCTTTTGTCGAAAATCAGCCGTTTTTGCTCGAACATTAAATGCCTCCAAATGGTATTTAATTAACTTCCCGGGGTGAAGAAACCCTTTTTGAGAACTCAGAGTGAGTAAATTGGCCATTTTCATGCACTTTTAACCATTCCATAAATCTTGTATTTTGGGCCCCTGGAAGCATGAAAATCACTTTAAACATGCTAATTTTAGCTCTAACACTGATGATCCACCTACAAATGTGAACTGACGTTCAAAAATAAAACATTTGAAAACGGACCATTTTCCACATTTCTGAAGCATGACGTAATGGGGGGGTGTTATCTCTTTTGTCGAAAATCAGCCGTTTTTGCTCGAACATTAAATGCCTCCAAATGGTATTTAATTAACTTCCCGAGCCCCTGGAAGCATGAAAATCACTTCAAACATGCTAATTTTAGCTCTAACACTGATGATCCACCTACAAATGTGAACTGACGTTCAAAAATAAAACATTTGAAAACGGACCATTTTCCACATTTCTGAAGCATGACGTAATGGGGGGGTGTTATCTCTTTTGTCGAAAATCAGCCGTTTTTGCTCGAACATTAAATGCCTCCAAATGGTATTTAATTAACTTCCCGAGCCCCTGGAAGCATGAAAATCACTTTAAACATGCTAATTTTAGCTCTAACACTGATGATCCACCTACAAATGTGAACTGACGTTCAAAAATAAAACATTTGAAAACGGACCATTTTCCACATTTCTGAAGCATGACGTAATGGGGGGGTGTTATCTCTTTTGTCGAAAATCAGCCGTTTTTGCTCGAACATTAAATGCCTCCAAATGGTATTTAATTAACTTCCCGTGCCCCTGGAAGCCTGAAAATCACTTTAAACATGCTAATTTCAGCTCTAACACTGATGATCCACCTACAAATGTGAACTGACGTTCAAAAATAAAACATTTGAAAACGGACCATTTTCCACATTTCTGAAGCATGACGTAATGGGGGGCTGTTATCTCTTTTGTCGAAAATCAGCCGTTTTTGCTCTAACATTAAATGCCTCCAAATGGTATTTAATTAACTTCCCGAGCCCCTGGAAGCATGAAAATCACTTTAAACATGCAAATTTTAGCTCTAACACTGATGATCCACCTACAAATGTGAACTGACGTTCAAAAATAAAACATTTGAAAACGGACCATTTTCCACATTTCTGAAGCATGACGTAATGGGGGGGGTGTTATCTCTTTTGTCGAAAATCAGCCGTTTTTGCTCTAACATTAAATGCCACCAAATGGTATTTAATTTACTTCCCGGGGTGAAGAAACCCTTTTTGAGAACTCAGAGTGAGTAAATTGGCCATTTTCATGCACTTTTAACCATTCCATAAATCTTGTGTTTTGGGCCCCTGGAAGCATGAAAATCACTTTAAACATGCTAATTTTAGCTCTAACACTGATGATCCAGCTACAAATGTGAACTGACGTTCAAAAATAAAACATTTGAAAACGGACCATTTTCCACATTTCTGAAGCATGACGTAATGGGGGGGTGTTATCTCTTTTGTCGAAAATCAGCCGTTTTTGCTCGAACATTAAATGCCTCCAAATGGTATTTATTTCACTTCCCGAGCCCCTGGAAGCATGAAAATCACTTTAAACATGCTAATTTTAGCTCTAACACTGATGATCCACCTACAAATGTGAACTGACGTTCAAAAATGAAACATTTGAAAACGGACCATTTTCCACATTTCTGAAGCATGACGTAATGGGGGGGTGTTATCTCTTTTGTCGAAAATCAGCCGTTTTTGCTCGAACATTAAATGCCTCCAAATGGTATTTAATTAACTTCCCGAGCCCCTGGAAGCATGAAAATCACTTTAAACATGCTAATTTTAGCTCTAACACTGATGTTCCACCTACAAATGTGAACTGACGTTCAAAAATAAAACATTTGAAAACGGACCATTTTCCACATTTCTGAAGCATGACGTAATGGGGGGGTGTTATCTCTTTTGTCGAAAATCAGCCGTTTTTGCTCGAACATTAAATGCCTCCAAATGGTATTTATTTCACTTCCCGAGCCCCTGGAAGCATGAAAATCACTTTAAACATGCTAATTTTAGCTCTAACACTGATGATCCACCTACAAATGTGAACTGACGTTCAAAAATAAAACATTTGAAAACGGACCATTTTCCACATTTCTGAAGCATGACGTAATAGGGGGGGTGTTATCTCTTTTGTCGAAAATCAGCCGTTTTTGCTCTAACATTAAATGCCACCAAATGGTATTTAATTTACTTCCCGGGGTGAAGAAACCCTTTTTGAGAACTCAGAGTGAGTAAATTGGCCATTTTTATGCACTTTTAACCATTCCATAAATCTTGTGTTTTGGGCCCCAAGAAGCATGAAAATCACTTTAAACATGCTAATTTTAGCTCTAACACTGATAATCCACCTACAAATGTGAACTGACGTTCAAAAATAAAACATTTGAAAACGGACCATTTTCCACATTTCTGAAGCATGACGTAATGGGGGGGTGTTATCTCTTTTGTCGAAAATCAGCCGTTTTTGCTCGAACATTAAATGCCTCCAAATGGTATTTAATTAACTTCCCGAGCCCCTGGAAGCATGAAAATCACTTTAAACATGCTAATTTTAGCTCTAACACTGATGTTCCACCTACAAATGTGAACTGACGTTCAAAAATAAAACATTTGAAAACGGACCATTTTCCACATTTCTGAAGCATGACGTAATGGGGGGGTGTTATCTCTTTTGTCGAAAATCAGCCGTTTTTGCTCGAACATTAAATGCCTCCAAATGGTATTTATTTCACTTCCCGAGCCCCTGGAAGCATGAAAATCACTTTAAACATGCTAATTTTAGCTCTAACACTGATGATCCACCTACAAATGTGAACTGACGTTCAAAAATAAAACATTTGAAAACGGACCATTTTCCACATTTCTGAAGCATGACGTAATGGGGGGGGTGTTATCTCTTTTGTCGAAAATCAGCCGTTTTTGCTCGAACATTAAATGCCTCCAAATGGTATTTAATTAACTTCCCGAGCCCCTGGAAGCATGAAAATCACTTTAAACATGCTAATTTTAGCTCTAACACTGATGATCCACCTACAAATGTGAACTGACGTTCAAAAATAAAACATTTGAAAACGGACCATTTTCCACATTTCTGAAGCATGACGTAATGGGGGGGTGTTATCTCTTTTGTCGAAAATCAGCCGTTTTTGCTCGAACATTAAATGCCTCCAAATGGTATTTAATTAACTTCCCGAGCCCCTGGAAGCATGAAAATCACTTTAAACATGCTAATTTTAGCTCTAACACTGATGATCCACCTACAAATGTGAACTGACGTTCAAAAATAAAACATTTGAAAACGGACCATTTTCCACATTTCTGAAGCATGACGTAATGGGGGGGTGTTATCTCTTTTGTCGAAAATCAGCCGTTTTTGCTCGAACATTAAATGCCTCCAAATGGTATTTAATTAACTTCCCGAGCCCATGGAAGCCTGAAAATCACTTTAAACATGCTAATTTTAGCTCTAACACTGATGATCCACCTACAAATGTGAACTGACGTTCAAAAATAAAACATTTGAAAACGGACCATTTTCCACATTTCTGAAGCATGACGTAATGGGGGGTGTTATCTCTTTTGTCGAAAATCAGCCGTTTTTGCTCTAACATTAAATGCCTCCAAATGGTATTTAATTAACTTCCCGAGCCCCTGGAAGCATGAAAATCACTTTAAACATGCTAATTTTAGCTCTAACACTGATGATCCACCTACAAATGTGAACTGACGTTCAAAAATAAAACATTTGAAAACGGACCATTTTCCACATTTCTGAAGCATGACGAAATGGGGGGGTGTTATCTCTTTTGTCGAAAATCAGCCGTTTTTGCTCTAACATTAAATGCCTCCAAATGGTATTTAATTTACTTCCCGGGGTGAAGAAACCCTTTTTGAGAACTCAGAGTGAGTAAATTGGCCATTTTCATGCACTTTTAACCATTCCATAAATCTTGTGTTTTGGGCCCCTGGAAGCATGAAAATCACTTTAAACATGCTAATTTTAGCTCTAACACTGATGATCCACCTACAAATGTGAACTGACGTTCAAAAAAAAACATTTGAAAACGGACCATTTTCCACATTTCTGAAGCATGACGTAATGGGGGGGTGTTATCTCTTTTGTCGAAAATCAGCCGTTTTTGCTCGAACATTAAATGCCTCCAAATGGTATTTAATTAACTTCCCGAGCCCCTGGAAGCATGAAAATCACTTTAAACATGCTAATTTTAGCTCTAACACTGATGATCCACCTACAAATGTGAACTGACGTTCAAAAATAAAACATTTGAAAACGGACCATTTTCCACATTTCTGAAGCATGACGTAATGGGGGGGGTGTTATCTCTTTTGTCGAAAATCAGCCGTTTTTGCTTGAACATTAAATGCCTCCAAATGGTATTTAATTAACTTCCCGAGCCCCTGGAAGCATGAAAATCACTTTAAACATGCTAATTTTAGCTCTAACACTGATGATCCACCTACAAATGTGAACTGACGTTCAAAAATAAAACATTTGAAAGCGGACCATTTTCCACATTTCTGAAGCATGACGTAATGGGGGGGTGTTATCTCTTTTGTCGAAAATCAGCCGTTTTTGCTCGAACATTAAATGCCTCCAAATGGTATTTATTTCACTTCCCGAGCCCCTGGAAGCATGAAAATCACTTTAAACATGCTAATTTTAGCTCTAACACTGATGATCCACCTACAAATGTGAACTGACGTTCAAAAATAAAACATTTGAAAACGGACCATTTTCCACATTTCTGAAGCATGACGTAATGGGGGGGTGTTATCTCTTTTGTCGAAAATCAGCCGTTTTTGCTCGAACATTAAATGCCTCCAAATGGTATTTAATTAACTTCCCGAGCCCCTGGAAGCATGAAAATCAATTTAAACATGCTAATTTTAGCTCTAACACTGATGATCCACCTACAAATGTGAACTGACGTTCAAAAATAAAACATTTGAAAACGGACCATTTTCCACATTTCTGAAGCATGACGTAATGGGGGGTGTTATCTCTTTTGTCGAAAATCTGCCGTTTTTGCTCTAACATTAAATGCCTCCAAATGGTATTTAATTAACTTCCCGGGGTGAAGAAACCCTTTTTGAGAACTCAGAGTGAGTAAATTGGCCATTTTCAGGCACTTTTAACCATTCCATAAATCTTGTGTTTTGGGCCCCTGGAAGCATGAAAATCACTTTAAACATGCTAATTTTAGCTCTAACACTGATGATCCACCTACAAATGTGAACTGACGTTCAAAAAAAAACATTTGAAAACGGACCATTTTCCACATTTCTGAAGCATGACGTAATGGGGGGGTGTTATCTCTTTTGTCGAAAATCAGCCGTTTTTGCTCGAACATTAAATGCCTCCAAATGGTATTTAATTAACTTCCCGAGCCCCTGGAAGCATGAAAATCACTTTAAACATGCTAATTTTAGCTCTAACACTGATGATCCACCTACAAATGTGAACTGACGTTCAAAAATAAAACATTTGAAAACGGACCATTTTCCACATTTCTGAAGCATGACGTAATGGGGGGGTGTTATCTCTTTTGTCGAAAATCAGCCGTTTTTGCTTGAACATTAAATGCCTCCAAATGGTATTTAATTAACTTCCCGAGCCCCTGGAAGCATGAAAATCACTTTAAACATGCTAATTTTAGCTCTAACACTGATGATCCACCTACAAATGTGAACTGACGTTCAAAAATAAAACATTTGAAAACGGACCATTTTCCACATTTCTGAAGCATGACGTAATGGGGGGGTGTTATCTCTTTTGTCGAAAATCAGCCGTTTTTGCTCGAACATTAAATGCCTCCAAATGGTATTTATTTCACTTCCCGAGCCCCTGGAAGCATGAAAATCACTTTAAACATGCTAATTTTAGCTCTAACACTGATGATCCACCTACAAATGTGAACTGACGTTCAAAAATAAAACATTTGAAAACGGACCATTTTCCACATTTCTGAAGCATTACGTAATGGGGGGGTGTTATCTCTTTTGTCGAAAATCAGCCGTTTTTGCTCGAACATTAAATGCCTCCAAATGGTATTTAATTAACTTCCCGAGCCCCTGGAAGCATGAAAATCACTTTAAACATGCTAATTTTAGCTCTAACACTGATGATCCACCTACAAATGTGAACTGACGTTCAAAAATAAAACATTTGAAAACGGACCATTTTCCACATTTCTGAAGCATGACGTAATGGGGGGTG
Organism: Lissotriton vulgaris; assembly: GCF_964263255.1. NCBI lineage: Eukaryota > Metazoa > Chordata > Amphibia > Caudata > Salamandridae > Lissotriton > Lissotriton vulgaris. The sequence continues at coordinate 42,572 of NW_028240871.1, forward strand.
TTATCTCTTTTGTCGAAAATCTGCCGTTTTTGCTCTAACATTAAATGCCTCCAAATGGTATTTAATTAACTTCCCGGGGTGAAGAAACCCTTTTTGAGAACTCAGAGTGAGTAAATTGGCCATTTTCAGGCACTTTTAACCATTCCATAAATCTTGTGTTTTGGGCCCCTGGAAGCATGAAAATCACTTTAAACATGCTAATTTTAGCTCTAACACTGATGATCCACCTACAAATGTGAACTGACGTTCAAAAATAAAACATTTGAAAACGGACCATTTTCCACATTTCTGAAGCATGACGTAATGGGGGGTGTGTTATCTCTTTTGTCGAAAATCAGCCGTTTTTGCTCGAACATTAAATGCCTCCAAATGGTATTTATTTCACTTCCCGAGCCCCTGGAAGCATGAAAATCACTTTAAACATGCTAATTTTAGCTCTAACACTGATGATCCACCTACAAATGTGAACTGACGTTCAAAAATAAAACATTTGAAAACGGACCATTTTCCACATTTCTGAAGCATGACGTAATGGGGGGGTGTTATCTCTTTTGTCGAAAATCAGCCGTTTTTGCTCGAACATTAAATGCCTCCAAATGGTATTTAATTAACTTCCCAAGCCCCTGGAAGCATGAAAATCACTTTAAACATGCTAATTTTAGCTCTAACACTGATGATCCACCTACAAATGTGAACTGACGTTCAAAAATAAAACATTTGAAAACGGACCATTTTCCACATTTCTGAAGCATGACGTAATGGGGGGGTGTTATCTCTTTTGTCGAAAATCAGCCATTTTTGCTCGAACATTAAATGCCTCCAAATGGTATTTATTTCACTTCCCGAGCCCCTGGAAGCATGAAAATCACTTTAAACATGCTAATTTTAGCTCTAACACTGATGATCCACCTACAAATGTGAACTGACATTCAAAAATAAAACATTTGAAAACGGACCATTTTCCACATTTCTGAAGCATGACGTAATGGGAGGGTGTTATCTCTTTTGTCGAAAATCAGCCGTTTTTGCTCGACCATTAAATGCCTCCAAATGGTATTTAATTAACTTCCCGGGGTGAAGAAACCCTTTTTGAGAACTCAGAGTGAGTAAATTGGCCATTTTCATGCACTTTTAACCATTCCATAAATCTTGTGTTTTGGGCCCCTGGAAGCATGAAAATCACTTTAAACATGCTAATTTTAGCTCTAACACTGATGATCCACCTACAAATGTGAACTGACGTTCAAAAATAAAACATTTGAAAACGGACCATTTTCCACATTTCTGAAGCATGACGTAATGGGGGGGGTGTTATCTCTTTTGTCGAAAATCATCCGTTTTTGCTCGAACATTAAATGCCTCCAAATGGTATTTAATTAACTTCCCGAGCCCCTGGAAGCATGAAAATCACTTTAAACATGCTAATTTTAGCTCTAACACTGATGATCCACCTACAAATGTGAACTGACGTTCAAAAATAAAACATTTGAAAACGGACCATTTTCCACATTTCTGAAGCATGACGTAATGGGGGGGTGTTATCTCTTTTGTCGAAAATCAGCCGTTTTTGCTTGAACATTAAATGCCTCCAAATGGTATTTATTTCACTTCCCGAGCCCCTGGAAGCATGAAAATCACTTTAAACATGCTAATTTTAGCTCTAACACTGATGATCCACCTACAAATGTGAACTGACGTTCAAAAATAAAACATTTGAAAACGGACCATTTTCCACATTTCTGAAGCATGACGTAATGGGGGGGTGTTATCTCTTTTGTCGAAAATCAGCCGTTTTTGCTCGAACATTAAATGCCTCCAAATGGTATTTAATTAACTTCCCGAGCCCCTGGAAGCATGAAAATCACTTTAAACATGCTAATTTTAGCTCTAACACTGATGATCCACCTACAAATGTGAACTGACGTTCAAAAATAAAACATTTGAAAACGGACCATTTTCCACATTTCTGAAGCATGACGTAATGGGGGGTGTTATCTCTTTTGTCGAAAATCAGCCGTTTTTGCTCTAACATTAAATGCCTCCAAATGGTATTTAATTAACTTCCCGGGGTGAAGAAACCCTTTTTGAGAACTCAGAGTGAGTAAATTGGCCATTTTCAGGCACTTTTAACCATTCCATAAATCTTGTGTTTTGGGCCCCTGGAAGCATGAAAATCACTTTAAACATGCTAATTTTAGCTCTAACACTGATGATCCACCTACAAATGTGAACTGACGTTCAAAAATAAAACATTTGAAAACGGACCATTTTCCACATTTCTGAAGCATGACGTAATGGGGGGGTGTTATCTCTTTTGTCGAAAATCAGCCGTTTTTGCTCGAACATTAAATGCCTCCAAATGGTATTTATTTCACTTCCCGAGCCCCTGGAAGCATGAAAATCACTTTAAACATGCTAATTTTAGCTCTAACACTGATGATCCACCTACAAATGTGAACTGACGTTCAAAAATGAAACATTTGAAAACGGACCATTTTCCACATTTCTGAAGCATGACGTAATGGGGGGTGTTATCTCTTTTCTCGAAAATCAGCCGTTTTTGCTCTAACATTAAATGCCTCCAAATGGTATTTAATTAACTTCCCGGGGTGAAGAAACCCTTTTTGAGAACTCAGAGTGAGTAAATTGGCCATTTTCATGCACTTTTAACCATTCCATAAATCTTGTGTTTTGGGCCCCAAGAAGCATGAAAATCACTTTAAACATGCTAATTTTAGCTCTAACACTGATGATCCACCTACAAATGTGAACTGACGTTCAAAAATAAAACATTTGAAAACGGACCATTTTCCACATTTCTGAAGCATGACGTAATGGGGGGGTGTTATCTCTTTTGTCGAAAATCAGCCGTTTTTGCTCGAACATTAAATGCCTCCAAATGGTATTTAATTAACTTCCCGAGCCCCTGGAAGCATGAAAATCACTTTAAACATGCTAATTTTAGCTCTAACACTGATGATCCACCTACAAATGTGAACTGACGTTCAAAAATAAAACATTTGAAAACGGACCATTTTCCACATTTCTGAAGCATGACGTAATGGGGGGGTGTTATCTCTTTTGTCGAAAATCAGCCGTTTTTGCTCGAACATTAAATGCCTCCAAATGGTATTTATTTCACTTCCCGAGCCCCTGGAAGCATGGAAATCACTTTAAACATGCTAATTTTAGCTCTAACACTGATGATCCACCTACAAATGTGAACTGACGTTCAAAAATGAAACATTTGAAAACGGACCATTTTCCACATTTCTGAAGCATGACGTAATGGGGGGGTGTTATCTCTTTTGTCGAAAATCAGCCGTTTTTGCTCTAACATTAAATGCCTCCAAATGGTATTTAATTAACTTCCCGGGGTGAAGAAACCCTTTTTGAGAACTCAGAGTGAGTAAATTGGCCATTTTCATGCACTTTTAACCATTCCATAAATCTTGTGTTTTGGGCCCCAAGAAGCATGAAAATCACTTTAAACATGCTAATTTTAGCTCTAACACTGATGATCCACCTACAAATGTGAACTGACGTTCAAAAATAAAACATTTGAAAACGGACCATTTTCCACATTTCTGAAGCATGACGTAATGGGGGGGTGTTATCTCTTTTGTCGAAAATCAGCCGTTTTTGCTCGAACATTAAATGCCTCCAAATGGTATTTAATTAACTTCCCGAGCCCCTGGAAGCATGAAAATCACTTTAAACATGCTAATTTTAGCTCTAACACTGATGATCCACCTACAAATGTGAACTGACGTTCAAAAATAAAACATTTGAAAACGGACCATTTTCCACATTTCTGAAGCATGACGTAATGGGGGGGTGTTATCTCTTTTGTCGAAAATCAGCCGTTTTTGCTCGAACATTAAATGCCTCCAAATGGTATTTATTTCACTTCCCGAGCCCCTGGAAGCATGGAAATCACTTTAAACATGCTAATTTTAGCTCTAACACTGATGATCCACCTACAAATGTGAACTGACGTTCAAAAATGAAACATTTGAAAACGGACCATTTTCCACATTTCTGAAGCATGACGTAATGGGGGGGTGTTATCTCTTTTGTCGAAAATCAGCCGTTTTTGCTCGAACATTAAATGCCTCCAAATGGTATTTAATTAACTTCCCGGGGTGAAGAAACCCTTTTTGAGAACTCAGAGTGAGTAAATTGGCCATTTTCATGCACTTTTAACCATTCCATAAATCTTGTGTTTTGGGCCCCTGGAAGCATGAAAATCACTTTAAACATGCTAATTTTAGCTCTAACACTGATGATCCACCTACAAATGTGAACTGACGTTCAAAAATAAAACATTTGAAAACGGACCATTTTCCACATTTCTGAAGCATGACGTAATGGGGGGGTGTTATCTCTTTTGTCGAAAATCAGCCGTTTTTGCTCGAACATTAAATGCCTCCAAATGGTATTTAATTAACTTCCCGAGCCCCTGGAAGCATGAAAATCACTTTAAACATGCTAATTTTAGCTCTAACACTGATGATCCACCTACAAATGTGAACTGACGTTCAAAAATAAAACATTTGAAAACGGACCATTTTCCACATTTCTGAAGCATGACGTAATGGGGGGGTGTTATCTCTTTTGTCGAAAATCAGCCGTTTTTGCTCGAACATTAAATGCCTCCAAATGGTATTTAATTAACTTCCCGAGCCCCTGGAAGCATGAAAATCACTTTAAACATGCTAATTTTAGCTCTAACACTGATGATCCACCTACAAATGTGAACTGACGTTCAAAAATAAAACATTTGAAAACGGACCATTTTCCACATTTCTGAAGCATGACGTAATGGGGGGGTGTTATCTCTTTTGTCGAAAATCAGCCGTTTTTGCTCGAACATTAAATGCCTCCAAATGGTATTTAATTAACTTCCCGAGCCCCTGGAAGCCTGAAAATCACTTTAAAAATGCTAATTTTAGCTCTAACACTGATGATCCACCTACAAATGTGAACTGACGTTCAAAAATAAAACATTTGAAAACGGACCATTTTCCACATTTCTGAAGCATGACGTAATGGGGGGGTGTTATCTCTTTTGTCGAAAATCAGCCGTTTTTGCTCTAACATTAAATGCCTCCAAATGGTATTTAATTAACTTCCCGAGCCCCTGGAAGCATGAAAATCACTTTAAACATGCTAATTTTAGCTCTAATTTATTTATTTATTTATTTATTTATTTATTTATAGTGTTTTGTATAGCGCGGACAAGACCCGTGGGTATCAGAGCGCTTAACAGAAAGGAATTGCATAAAAAGATAATAAAAGCAGTAATAGCAACAAGAGCATAGTGAGGTAGAAAGGCAATATACTGTATGGACGCGATTAATATATATAATCATAATAATTGTGCAATTGTCATTAAATGGAGGGCAAGGCTTGGCTTGTGTCATGTTAACAAACCATGTTCGTTGAGGTAGGGTTATAAGGCGATTCAGTGCATATCAAGGATAATAAGTATAAATAAGTCAAGTGAGGTAGAAGTTATATATAGTGGTTGAGACAAATAGTTAAAGTTCCACATATATTGGTAAATAAATCAAGTGAGGTAGAAGTTAAATAGTATGACTGTGGGATATAGTTCAAATTCAAATTCACACATGTATACGAGGTAGTTGTGAAGTGTCAAGCCTCAGCTTGCACACGGTATCAGTTCATTGTTCGATGATGATCTTTCCCATTTTCCATGGAGAGGGCAGCACTCCGTTAGCGTCTTTGATCATCCCGGTGATCCTTAAGTTACTCTAAGTAGGGTATTTACTCATCAAGTGGCTCTTCAATTCTCGTTTGAATGTTATTGTATTTTGAATCTTCCTGATGTTTGGAGGGAGTGAGTTCCAGATTCTGGGGGCAGCTCCGGAGAATGCTCTGTTGTAGATCTTTTTCTTGTGGAAAAATGCTGGTCGTAATAGCAAATCCTTTGCGCTTCTCGTAGTTCTGTTACCTCCTGAGATCTGAAGTTTCTTGGCTAGATATCTCGGTGTGTTGTAGTGAACCGCTTTGTGCGTGATACAGGCCATCTTCATTTGAATTCTGGCTTCAAAAGGTAGCCAGTGTAGTGCTTTCAGGTGAGGAGAAATGTGATCGAATTTCTTTGTTCCCTTAATGAGTCTCGCCGCTGCGTTGAGGCAGGCTTTTAGCGGTGCTGTGGATGTTTTTGGCAGGCCCGCCAATGTGGTGCAGCCATATTCGATCCTCGAGATGACTAGTGATTGTATAGCCAGTTTTAGATCTGTCTCAGTGATAAAGGGTTTCAGTTTTCTTAAATAGTTCAGGTGGAAGCGGGCGCTCTTGGCCATTGCGTTAATATGGTTTTTCATGTTGAGATTCTTATCTAGTGTAATTCCTAGTGATTTGGCTGAGTTAACTAGGGTCGGGGTGCATTCTAGCGCAGTCACCAGTTTAGTCCACTCTATAACTTCAGATTGGCTCCTTGTCAGTGAGATTAGAAGGAATTCGGTTTTCTGGGCGTTTAGTTTCAGATGGTTCAACGTTAGCCATTGCAGAGCACTCTTTAATGTCTTGTTCATTAGGTCGATGTCCTCAAGGGAGGCGATCTTTATGTATAATTGCGTGTCGTCCGCATACATGTGATAGGATACTTGTGATTTTTGAAGGATCTCCGTAAGAGGTTCTACGTATAAGTTGAATAGATCTGGGGATAGCGTAGAGCCTTGCGGGACCCCTATTGCGTTGGGGCTCGGGGAAGAGATTGCTTGGTTAACCAGGAATCGCTGAGTCCTGTTCTGTAGGAAAGAATTAAACCATTTCAGCACGTTTCCAGACAAACCCATCCTCTTTTGTAGTCTGGTCATAAGCACTTCGTGTTTAACCGTATCAAAAGCTGATGATAGGTCTAGGAGGATCAGTAGGCAAGATTGATTTCGGTCTAGGGCTTGTAAGGCGTCATCGACAATGTGCAGGATCGCAGTTTCAGTACTGTGCCCTGTTCTGAAACCTGATTGGCAATCATCCAGTAGCGAGAATTTAGCGATGTGTTGACTTAGTTGGCCCTGCACGCATTTCTCAATGAGTTTAGCCAGTAGAGGGATGTTGGTCACTGGTCGATAGTTGTTCGGGTCTGTGGCAACAGCTGTCGGTTTTTTAAGGATGGGCATCACCTGCCCTGTTTTTAGGCAGTCAGGGAGGGTTCCTTGTGCAAGTGAGGCGTTTATTATCTCAGTCCAGATAGGAACTAGCGTGTGGCTGATTTCTCTTACACACTTTCCTGGTAATGGGTCTTGAAAGTGGTTGTTCGGTCTAAGTGCCGCCAGCGTTCTGGCGATTTTTTCCTGGTCGTATAGATCAAATTGTCCCATTTTGCCTTATTTTTAGTTTGGGGGCACTCAGGTGAGAAATTGGACTCATCACTGGATAGAGGTAGTGCCTTAAGGTTAGTTGCTGCAATTGTGAGGTCATCTTCAAGCACTTTAGATTTTTCGGTGAAAAATGAGGAGAATTCCTCGCAGCTTATGGGCGTTTTTGTATTCTCTAAAACCGTTTTGGTTAGTTTATTTGACTGTTGTTTTAAGATCTCGAAGAGTTTTCGTGGTCTGTTTATGGCACTGTCCAATTCATCTCTGAAAAATTCTTTTTTGGAGTTGATTATTTTTTTGTTGTATTCTTTTCTTGTTTTTCTGAGCGCCTTCAGCTCCGGGGAGGAGGGATGTTGTCTCCACCTCCTTTCGGCCATTCTCAGTTTGCGCCGGTCCTCATTCAATGATTCATTAAACCAAGGATTTCTTGGTTTCTCTGATACTTTTTTCGTTTTTAGGGGCATGGTGTCATTGACGATATTACCAATTGAGGTTACGTAATGATCGGTCAGCTCATTGACATTTTGCTTGTTGTTGGGTGGCTTCAAGTCTCTCTCACACCTTTTAACCAGTAGTTCAGTGTTAGCCTCCTTTGTGTCTCGGATCAGTTTCTCGAGCTTGCGTGGTTGCACGGTCCTGCCCTTTGTCAATGTCGGTATCGTGAATGATATGATGTGATGGTCAGACCAGTCGCATGGGTCTATAGCAAGGATAGAGGTCTCATCCTTTTTTGAGATTATCCAGTCTAAGGTCGCTCCTAGTGAGTGAGTGGGTTGGTTGCAGGCTTGTACAAGTTTTAGCTCATTGAGGAATTCTTTAAGCGCGTTGACCAATTTATCACCGCCGTCATTCCAATGGAGGTTAAAGTCGCCTAGGAATATATTATTGGCGTCCGAGTTAGAGTTGGTCGTTATGATCTCCATCAGTTGTTCTGTGAACTTAGCGTTCTCCCCTGGTGGGTGGTAGAATACATGCAGTTTGCAGCTTTGATTCTTTGGTGTTCTCACATTAATGCCAAGGTATTCACAGGATTCTAAGGGGTCGGATTGGAAGTGACAGACCTCGATCTCAGATCGGTGAATGCAAGCTATGCCTCCTCCCACATTCCTTGGTCTGTCTAGCCTGACGATGTTATATTGTGGTGGTACTAAGAGATCCATGGTAGGAGATGAAGATTCATTGAGCCATGTTTCCGTGAGGATGGCCAGGTCAATTTCTTTATTGATGATGAGGGCGGCTATGTCTGCTGCATGTTTATTTGCCGAACGACAGTTAAGTAGAAGGCAGTTCAAGGGTTTCTGTAGTTTAACGAGTTTTCCATTATCCGTTTCAGATGCAATAAGCTGAATATGTTGAAGATTTTGGTGGATTGCTTTCCTGTCATTCTTTCTGGTCGATCTATTAGAGTCAATAGGTACAATTTCAATATTCTCCTCCTTGCTGCGGGCATGTTGCTCATAGGACCTGAGTAAGGCTCGAGTTTCTTCAATCAACAGGGGCTTTGTCCTGATAGGTCTATTATGTCTGTGTACCAGATTCTGGATGTGTGAGACCTTGGTGTGCGTGCTTATCGTCATCTCCCAGATTTTTCCCATTGTCTGTGAGACTTTCATTGCGTTTTGGGCTAGATTCCCTACAAGTTTTTGGAGCTCCTTGATTTCTTTCTGAGTTCGGGATGAGTTCTTGTGTGAGGTAGACCTGGCTGGATGAGCAATGTAGTTTGGTCTTCTCTGCAACTGATCAAATCTCATTCCCACACATCTTTTCTTGGTAAGGGGTGTTTTAGTGGATCTGAGGGATTCTGGTCTTGTATTCGGGGAAGGAAAGGGGTCGATCTCCTCTACTTTGTTCATTTCGTTGGCTTCATAGAGGGGTTCGCTTGGAGCTGGGATACATTCTTCCAGCGCCGTGGCGTTGTGCGTTCGCGGCACCGGCTCTATCCTTGGGACCTTATTCTTCACTTTGTTTCCAAGGTTGGTGGTCATCGTTATCCTTTCTCTCACAGTCTCTGGTGATGCCATCGCATTTACTGGTAAATCTTCAGTGTTATCGGTTTGGTTGTTCTGGCTATCTGTTAGATTGGTGTCTCTAGTGTTGGAGTCGAAGTTATCGCGAGTGATATCTGGTAGTGACCCGTTTTGTTGAAGGTTTGGTCCTTCTGAGTCAACCTCTGAGTTTTGGAGGGTTAGCTCAAAGCTCTCCAGTTCTCTGTTGGTTACTTGCATCGGTTCTTCCTTGTGGGTCAGGCTGTGCTCTTCATTAGCCGGATTGGAAGACCTCCCTGTTCTATCGGTACTAGTCTCTAGGGTTACCTTCTCAGTTTCCGTTATGTCTCCACGGCTGGGGGTTTGCGAGTTGTGGCGGGCTGTGGCATCAACTGGTTGGTTGATGTCCCCAGTTGAATTGACCCTGTTGTCACGCATGATTTCATGTTGGGTCATGGGTGGTTGGTGTCTTGGTCTCTCCAAAGATTCTTTTACAATTAGGAAAGCCTTTTCAAATTCCTCAAGGTCCTTATTGGCTGCTTGTATCAGCACTATTCCCGTTTTATATAACGTGATGCATAGTTCAGCATTGCAACTTCTTGATGGGGAAGTTATTAATTTTGTGCCATGAGGGATGTTTTTCAAATCTACTATGATCAGCATTTCTGTAAGTGCATTGCGCCATTTCGCTGTTTTATTTGTGTGAAAAATCAAGTCATTCATTATGGTGCCTTTGACCATATCAAAGTATGGGTCGGCGAACAATGTGTCCGGGTTTTTTCTCAATGTGTTATGTTTGAACTTTTTGGCCGCATTTTTGGATAGAGTAGAAGGATATTTTATAGTCTGTGTTTCAGGGCCTATCGTCATTCGGCCTCTTACATCCATATTCAGTTGCTGTTATCAGACTGTTTAAATTTGATCAGAGTTGTTCCCTTGTCAGTGAGCAATGGTAATCTCCTTCTTGGTTCCAGTATTGGCAGATGGATCACGTACCAGAATTTCACAATTACGTGACGGGTGCAGTTCCTCTGCTGAGCTCCAATTGAACCTTTTTAATTCCGTTAGCATGTCGTAGGAATTAATTTCACTATCCCTTAGAGAGTTAAGAGAAGTCTTGTGTAGGACTAGCCATTCCAAGATGTCCGTCTTTCATAGTCTATTGTTGTTCTGGGGGGGAGGGGGGGGGGGAGGGCAATATTCAAGAAGTTTCCGCTTCAATAGCAAGTCCGCTTTCATTTAGTAATATATCCAGCCCCCTTTCATAGAAGGATTGATCTATCACATGTTCTAGCTGTCCTTACTTTCCTCTTTCCATTGTCTTGCATGACCTCATTCTTTCGCTTTGTAAATTGCTACTCTCTTACTCTCTTAGTCCTTTTTCTTTTTATTTTTTTCTCAAACTTTGATCTCTTTTTCTTTCCTTATTAAACATATGAGTCTTGAGTGAGGGTGTTCTGTTGTTAACGCAAGTTGTTCACTGTTCCAAGATGGCCGTTGATCCACCTACAAATGTGAACTGACGTTCAAAAATAAAACATTTGAAAACGGACCATTTTCCACATTTCTGAAGCATGACGTAATGGGGGGGGTGTTATCTCTTTTGTCGAAAATCAGCCGTTTTTGCTCTAACATTAAATGCCTCCAAATGGTATTTAATTTACTTCCCGGGGTGAAGAAACCCTTTTTGAGAACTCAGAGTGAGTAAATTGGCCATTTTCATGCACTTTTAACCATTCCATAAATCTTGTGTTTTGGGCCCCTGGAAGCATGAAAATCACTTTAAACATGCTAATTTTAGCTCTAACACTGATGATCCACCTACAAATGTGAACTGACGTTCAAAAATAAAACATTTGAAAACGGACCATTTTCCACATTTCTGAAGCATGACGTAATGGGGGGGTGTTATCTCTTTTGTCGAAAATCAGCCGTTTTTGCTCAAACATTAAATGCCTCCAAATGGTATTTATTTCACTTCCCGAGCCCCTGGAAGCATGAAAATCACTTTAAACATGCTAATTTTAGCTCTAACACTGATGATCCACCTACAAATGTGAACTGACGTTCAAAAATGAAACATTTGAAAACGGACCATTTCCCACATTTCTGAAGCATGACGTAATGGGGGGGTGTTATCTCTTTTGTCGAAAATCAGCCGTTTTTGCTCTAACATTAAATGCCTCCAAATGGTATTTAATTAACTTCCCGGGGTGAAGAAACCCTTTTTGAGAACTCAGAGTGAGTAAATTGGCCATTTTCATGCACTTTTAACCATTCCATAAATCTTGTGTTTTGGGCCCCAAGAAGCATGAAAATCACTTTAAACATGCTAATTTTAGCTCTAACACTGATGATCCACCTACAAATGTGAACTGACGTTCAAAAATAAAACATTTGAAAACGGACCATTTTCCACATTTCTGAAGCATGACGTAATGGGGGGGTGTTATCTCTTTTGTCGAAAATCAGCCGTTTTTGCTCGAACATTAAATGCCTCCAAATGGTATTTAATTAACTTCCCGAGCCCCTGGAAGCATGAAAATCACTTTAAACATGCTAATTTTAGCTCTAACACTGATGATCCACCTACAAATGTGAACTGACGTTCAAAAATAAAACATTTGAAAACGGACCATTTTCCACATTTCTGAAGCATGACGTAATGGGGGGGTGTTATCTCTTTTGTCGAAAATCAGCCGTTTTTGCTCGAACATTAAATGCCTCCAAATGGTATTTATTTCACTTCCCGAGCCCCTGGAAGCATGAAAATCACTTTAAACATGCTAATTTTAGCTCTAACACTGATGATCCACCTACAAATGTGAACTGACGTTCAAAAATGAAACATTTGAAAACGGACCATTTTCCACATTTCTGAAGCATGACGTAATGGGGGGGTGTTATCTCTTTTGTCGAAAATCAGCCGTTTTTGCTCGAACATTAAATGCCTCCAAATGGTATTTAATTAACTTCCCGGGGTGAAGAAACCCTTTTTGAGAACTCAGAGTGAGTAAATTGGCCATTTTCATGCACTTTTAACCATTCCATAAATCTTGTGTTTTGGGCCCCTGGAAGCATGAAAATCACTTTAAACATGCTAATTTTAGCTCTAACACTGATGATCCACCTACAAATGTGAACTGACGTTCAAAAATAAAACATTTGAAAACGGACCATTTTCCACATTTCTGAAGCATGACGTAATGGGGGGGTGTTATCTCTTTTGTCGAAAATCAGCCGTTTTTGCTCGAACATTAAATGCCTCCAAATGGTATTTAATTAACTTCCCGAGCCCCTGGAAGCATGAAAATCACTTTAAACATGCTAATTTTAGCTCTAACACTGATGATCCACCTACAAATGTGAACTGACGTTCAAAAATAAAACATTTGAAAACGGACCATTTTCCACATTTCTGAAGCATGACGTAATGGGGGGGTGTTATCTCTTTTGTCGAAAATCAGCCGTTTTTGCTCGAACATTAAATGCCTCCAAATGGTATTTAATTAACTTCCCGGGGTGAAGAAACCCTTTTTGAGAACTCAGAGTGAGTAAATTGGCCATTTTCATGCACTTTTAACCATTCCATAAATCTTGTGTTTTGGGCCCCTGGAAGCATGAAAATCACTTTAAACATGCTAATTTTAGCTCTAACACTGATGATCCACCTACAAATGTGAACTGACGTTCAAAAATAAAACATTTGAAAACGGACCATTTTCCACATTTCTGAAGCATGACGTAATGGGGGGGTGTTATCTCTTTTGTCGAAAATCAGCCGTTTTTGCTCGAACATTAAATGCCTCCAAATGGTATTTAATTAACTTCCCAAGCCCCTGGAAGCATGAAAATCACTTTAAACATGCTAATTTTAGCTCTAACACTGATGATCCACCTACAAATGTGAACTGACGTTCAAAAATAAAACATTTGAAAACGGACCATTTTCCACATTTCTGAAGCATGACGTAATGGGGGGGTGTTATCTCTTTTGTCGAAAATCAGCCGTTTTTGCTTGAACATTAAATGCCTCCAAATGGTATTTAATTAACTTCCCGAGCCCCTGGAAGCATGAAAATCACTTTAAACATGCTAATTTTAGCTCTAACACTGATGATCTACCTACAAATGTGAACTGACGTTCAAAAATAAAACATTTGAAAACGGACCATTTTCCACATTTCTGAAGCATGACGTAATGGGGGGGTGTTATCTCTTTTGTCGAAAATCAGCCGTTTTTGCTCGAACATTAAATGCCTCCAAATGGTATTTATTTCACTTCCCGAGCCCCTGGAAGCATGAAAATCACTTTAAACATGCTAATTTTAGCTCTAACACTGATGATCCACCTACAAATGTGAACTGACGTTCAAAAATAAAACATTTGAAAACGGACCATTTTCCACATTTCTGAAGCATGACGTAATGGGGGGGTGTTATCTCTTTTGTCGAAAATCAGCCGTTTTTGCTCGAACATTAAATGCCTCCAAATGGTATTTAATTAACTTCCCGGGGTGAAGAAACCCTTTTTGAGAACTCAGAGTGAGTAAATTGGCCATTTTCATGCACTTTTAACCATTCCATAAATCTTGTGTTTTGGGCCCCTGGAAGCATGAAAATCACTTTAAACATGCTAATTTTAGCTCTAACACTGATGATCCACCTACAAATGTGAACTGACGTTCAAAAATAAAACATTTGAAAACGGACCATTTTCCACATTTCTGAAGCATGACGTAATGGGGGGGTGTTATCTCTTTTGTCGAAAATCAGCCGTTTTTGCTCGAACATTAAATGCCTCCAAATGGTATTTAATTAACTTCCCGGGGTGAAGAAACCCTTTTTGAGAACTCAGAGTGAGTAAATTGGCCATTTTCATGCACTTTTAACCATTCCATAAATCTTGTGTTTTGGGCCCCTGGAAGCATGAAAATCACTTTAAACATGCTAATTTTAGCTCTAACACTGATGATCCACCTACAAATGTGAACTGACGTTCAAAAATAAAACATTTGAAAACGGACCATTTTCCACATTTCTGAAGCATGACGTAATGGGGGGGTGTTATCTCTTTTGTCGAAAATCAGCCGTTTTTGCTCGAACATTAAATGCCTCCAAATGGTATTTAATTAACTTCCCGGGGTGAAGAAACCCTTTTTGAGAACTCAGAGTGAGTAAATTGGCCATTTTCATGCACTTTTAACCATTCCATAAATCTTGTGTTTTGGGCCCCTGGAAGCATGAAAATCACTTTAAACATGCTAATTTTAGCTCTAACACTGATGATCCACCTACAAATGTGAACTGACGTTCAAAAATAAAACATTTGAAAACGGACCATTTTCCACATTTCTGAAGCATGACGTAATGGGGGGGTGTTATCTCTTTTGTCGAAAATCAGCCGTTTTTGCTCGAACATTAAATGCCTCCAAATGGTATTTATTTCACTTCCCGAGCCCCTGGAAGCATGAAAATCACTTTAAACATGCTAATTTTAGCTCTAACACTGATGATCCACCTACAAATGTGAACTGACGTTCAAAAATAAAACATTTGAAAACGGACCATTTTCCACATTTCTGAAGCATGACGTAATGGGGGGGTGTTATCTCTTTTGTCGAAAATCAGCCGTTTTTGCTCGAACATTAAATGCCTCCAAATGGTATTTAATTAACTTCCCGGGGTGAAGAAACCCTTTTTGAGAACTCAGAGTGAGTAAATTGGCCATTTTCATGCACTTTTAACCATTCCATAAATCTTGTGTTTTGGGCCCCTGGAAGCATGAAAATCACTTTAAACATGCTAATTTTAGCTCTAACACTGATGATCCACCTACAAATGTGAACTGACGTTCAAAAATAAAACATTTGAAAACGGACCATTTTCCACATTTCTGAAGCATGACGTAATGGGGGGGTGTTATCTCTTTTGTCGAAAATCAGCCGTTTTTGCTCTAACATTAAATGCCTCCAAATTGTATTTAATTAACTTCCCGGGGTGAAGAAAACCTTTTTGAGAACTCAGAGTGAGTAAATTGGCCATTTTCATGCACTTTTAACCATTCCATAAATCTTGTGTTTTGGGCCCCTGGAAGCATGAAAATCACTTTAAACATGCTAATTTTAGCTCTAACACTGATGATCCACCTACAAATGTGAACTGACGTTCAAAAATAAAACATTTGAAAACGGACCATTTTCCACATTTCTGAAGCATGACGTAATGGGGGGGTGTTATCTCTTTTGTCGAAAATCAGCCGTTTTTGCTCTAACATTAAATGCCTCCAAATGGTATTTAATTAACTTCCCGGGGTGAAGAAACCCTTTTTGAGAACTCAGAGTGAGTAAATTGGCCATTTTCATGCACTTTTAACCATTCCATAAATCTTGTGTTTTGGGCCCCTGGAAGCATGAAAATCACTTTAAACATGCTAATTTTAGCTCTAACACTGATGATCCACCTACAAATGTGAACTGACGTTCAAAAATAAAACATTTGAAAACAGACCATTTTCCACATTTCTGAAGCATGACGTAATGGGGGGGTGTTATCTCTTTTGTCGAAAATCAGCCGTTTTTGCTCGAACATTAAATGCCTCCAAATGGTATTTAATTAACTTCCCGAGCCCCTGGAAGCATGAAAATCACTTTAAACATGCTAATTTTAGCTCTAACACTGATGATCCACCTACAAATGTGAACTGACGTTCAAAAATAAAACATTTGAAAACGGACCATTTTCCACATTTCTGAAGCATGGCGTAATGGGGGGGTGTTATCTCTTTTGTCGAAAATCAGCCGTTTTTGCTCTAACATTAAATGCCTCCAAATGGTATTTAATTAACTTCCCGGGGTGAAGAAACCCTTTTTGAGAACTCAGAGTGAGTAAATTGGCCATTTTCATGCACTTTTAACCATTCCATAAATCTTGTGTTTTGGGCCCCTGGAAGCATGAAAATCACTTTAAACATGCTAATTTTAGCTCTAACACTGATGATCCACCTACAAATGTGAACTGACGTTCAAAAATAAAACATTTGAAAACGGACCATTTTCCACATTTCTGAAGCATGACGTAATGGGGGGGTGTTATCTCTTTTGTCGAAAATCAGCCGTTTTTGCTCGAACATTAAATGCCTCCAAATGGTATTTATTTCACTTCCCGAGCCCCTGGAAGCATGAAAATCACTTTAAACATGCTAATTTTAGCTCTAACACTGATGATCCACCTACAAATGTGAACTGACGTTCAAAAATAAAACATTTGAAAACGGACCATTTTCCACATTTCTGAAGCATGACGTAATGGGGGGGTGTTATCTCTTTTGTCGAAAATCAGCCGTTTTTGCTCGAACATTAAATGCCTCCAAATGGTATTTAATTAACTTCCCGGGGTGAAGAAACCCTTTTTGAGAACTCAGAGTGAGTAAATTGGCCATTTTCATGCACTTTTAACCATTCCATAAATCTTGTGTTTTGGGCCCCTGGAAGCATGAAAATCACTTTAAACATGCTAATTTTAGCTCTAACACTGATGATCCACCTACAAATGTGAACTGACGTTCAAAAATAAAACATTTGAAAACGGACCATTTTCCACATTTCTGAAGCATGGCGTAATGGGGGGTGTTATCTCTTTTGTCGAAAATCAGCCGTTTTTGCTCGAACATTAAATGCCTCCAAATGGTATTTAATTAACTTCCCGGGGGAAGAAACCCTTTTTGAGAACTCAGAGTGAGTAAATTGGCCATTTTCATGCACTTTTAACCATTCCATAAATCTTGTGTTTTGGGCCCCTGGAAGCATGAAAATCACTTTAAACATGCTAATTTTAGCTCTAACACTGATGATCCACCTACAAATGTGAACTGACGTTCAAAAATAAAACATTTGAAAACGGACCATTTTCCACATTTCTGAAGCATGACGTAATGGGGGGGTGTTATCTCTTTTGTCGAAAATCAGCCGTTTTTGCTCGAACATTAAATGCCTCCAAATGGTATTTAATTAACTTCCCGGGGTGAAGAAACCCTTTTTGAGAACTCAGAGTGAGTAAATTGGCCATTTTCATGCACTTTTAACCATTCCATAAATCTTGTGTTTTGGGCCCCTGGAAGCATGAAAATCACTTTAAACATGCTAATTTTAGCTCTAACACTGATGATCCACCTACAAATGTGAACTGACGTTCAAAAATAAAACATTTGAAAACGGACCATTTTCCACATTTCTGAAGCATGACGTAATGGGGGGGTGTTATCTCTTTTGTCGAAAATCAGCCGTTTTTGCTCGAACATTAAATGCCTCCAAATGGTATTTAATTAACTTCCCGGGGTGAAGAAACCCTTTTTGAGAACTCAGAGTGAGTAAATTGGCCATTTTCATGCACTTTTAACCATTCCATAAATCTTGTGTTTTGGGCCCCTGGAAGCATGAAAATCACTTTAAACATGCTAATTTTAGCTCTAACACTGATGATCCACCTACAAATGTGAACTGACGTTCAAAAATAAAACATTTGAAAACGGACCATTTTCCACATTTCTGAAGCATGACGTAATGGGGGGGTGTTATCTCTTTTGTCGAAAATCAGCCGTTTTTGCTCGAACATTAAATGCCTCCAAATGGTATTTGTTTCACTTCCCGAGCCCCTGGAAGCATGAAAATCACTTTAAACATGCTAATTTTAGCTCTAACACTGATGATCCACCTACAAATGTGAACTGACGTTCAAAAATAAAACATTTGAAAACGGACCATTTTCCACATTTCTGAAGCATGACGTAATGGGGGGGTGTTATCTCTTTTGTCGAAAATCAGCCGTTTTTGCTCGAACATTAAATGCCTCCAAATGGTATTTAATTAACTTCCCGGGGTGAAGAAACCCTTTTTGAGAACTCAGAGTGAGTAAATTGGCCATTTTCATGCACTTTTAACCATTCCATAAATCTTGTGTTTTGGGCCCCTGGAAGCATGAAAATCACTTTAAACATGCTAATTTTAGCTCTAACACTGATGATCCACCTACAAATGTGAACTGACGTTCAAAAATAAAACATTTGAAAACGGACCATTTTCCACATTTCTGAAGCATGGCGTAATGGGGGGTGTTATCTCTTTTGTCGAAAATCAGCCGTTTTTGCTCGAACATTAAATGCCTCCAAATGGTATTTAATTAACTTCCCGGGGGAAGAAACCCTTTTTGAGAACTCAGAGTGAGTAAATTGGCCATTTTCATGCACTTTTAACCATTCCATAAATCTTGTGTTTTGGGCCCCTGGAAGCATGAAAATCACTTTAAACATGCTAATTTTAGCTCTAACACTGATGATCCACCTACAAATGTGAACTGACGTTCAAAAATAAAACATTTGAAAACGGACCATTTTCCACATTTCTGAAGCATGACGTAATGGGGGGGTGTTATCTCTTTTGTCGAAAATCAGCCGTTTTTGCTCGAACATTAAATGCCTCCAAATGGTATTTAATTAACTTCCCGAGCCCCTGGAAGCATGAAAATCACTTTAAACATGCTAATTTTAGCTCTAACACTGATGATCCACCTACAAATGTGAACTGACGTTCAAAAATAAAACATTTGAAAACGGACCATTTTCCACATTTCTGAAGCATGACGTAATGGGGGG
The DNA here is from genome assembly GCF_964263255.1 of Lissotriton vulgaris. Lineage (NCBI taxonomy): Eukaryota > Metazoa > Chordata > Amphibia > Caudata > Salamandridae > Lissotriton > Lissotriton vulgaris. The sequence continues at coordinate 61,555 of NW_028240871.1, forward strand.
GTGTTATCTCTTTTGTTGAAAATCAGCCGTTTTTGCTCGAACATTAAATGCCTCCAAATGGTATTTAATTAACTTCCCGAGCCCCTGGAAGCATGAAAATCACTTTAAACATGCTAATTTTAGCTCTAACACTGATGATCCACCTACAAATGTGAACTGACGTTCAAAAATAAAACATTTGAAAACAGACCATTTTCCACATTTCTGAAGCATGACGTAATGGGGGGGTGTTATCTCTTTTGTCGAAAATCAGCCGTTTTTGCTCGAACATTAAATGCCTCCAAATGGTATTTAATTAACTTCCCGAGCCCCTGGAAGCATGAAAATCACTTTAAACATGCTAATTTTAGCTCTAACACTGATGATCCACCTACAAATGTGAACTGACGTTCAAAAATAAAACATTTGAAAACGGACCATTTTCCACATTTCTGAAGCATGGCGTAATGGGGGGGTGTTATCTCTTTTGTCGAAAATCAGCCGTTTTTGCTCTAACATTAAATGCCTCCAAATGGTATTTAATTAACTTCCCGGGGTGAAGAAACCCTTTTTGAGAACTCAGAGTGAGTAAATTGGCCATTTTCATGCACTTTTAACCATTCCATAAATCTTGTGTTTTGGGCCCCTGGAAGCATGAAAATCACTTTAAACATGCTAATTTTAGCTCTAACACTGATGATCCACCTACAAATGTGAACTGACGTTCAAAAATAAAACATTTGAAAACGGACCATTTTCCACATTTCTGAAGCATGACGTAATGGGGGGGTGTTATCTCTTTTGTCGAAAATCAGCCGTTTTTGCTCTAACATTAAATGCCTCCAAATGGTATTTAATTAACTTCCCTGGGTGAAGAAACCCTTTTTGAGAACTCAGAGTGAGTAAATTGGCCATTTTCATGCACTTTTAACCATTCCATAAATCTTGTGTTTTGGGCCCCTGGAAGCATGAAAATCACTTTAAACATGCTAATTTTAGCTCTAACACTGATGATCCACCTACAAATGTGAACTGACGTTCAAAAATAAAACATTTGAAAACGGACCATTTTCCACATTTCTGAAGCATGACGTAATGGGGGGGTGTAATCTCTTTTGTCGAAAATCAGCCGTTTTTGCTCTAACATTAAATGCCTCCAAATGGTATTTAATTAACTTCCCGGGGTGAAGAAACCCTTTTTGAGAACTCAGAGTGAGTAAATTGGCCATTTTCATGCACTTTTAACCATTCCATAAATCTTGTGTTTTGGGCCCCAAGAAGCATGAAAATCACTTTAAACATGCTAATTTTAGCTCTAACACTGATGATCCACCTACAAATGTGAACTGACGTTCAAAAATAAAACATTTGAAAACGGACCATTTTCCACATTTCTGAAGCATGACGTAATGGGGGGGTGTTATCTCTTTTGTCGAAAATCAGCCGTTTTTGCTTGAACATTAAATGCCTGCAAATGGTATTTAATTAACTTCCCGAGCCCCTGGAAGCATGAAAATCACTTTAAACATGCTAATTTTAGCTCTAACACTGATGATCCACCTACAAATGTGAACTGACGTTCAAAAATAAAACATTTGAAAACGGACCATTTTCCACATTTCTGAAGCATGACGTAATGGGGGGGGTGTTATCTCTTTTGTCGAAAATCAGCCGTTTTTGCTCGAACATTAAATGCCTCCAAATGGTATTTATTTCACTTCCCGAGCCCCTGGAAGCATGAAAATCACTTTAAACATGCTAATTTGAGCTCTAACACTGATGATCCACCTACAAATGTGAACTGACGTTCAAAAATAAAACATTTGAAAACGGACCATTTTCCACATTTCTGAAGCATGACGTAATGGGGGGGTGTTATCTCTTTTGTCGAAAATCAGCCGTTTTTGCTCGAACATTAAATGCCTCCAAATGGTATTTAATTAACTTCCCGGGGTGAAGAAACCCTTTTTGAGAACTCAGAGTGAGAAAATTGGCCATTTTCATGCACTTTTAACCATTCCATAAATCTTGTGTTTTGGGCCCCTGGAAGCATGAAAATCACTTTAAACATGCTAATTTTAGCTCTAACACTGATGATCCACCTACAAATGTGAACTGACGTTCAAAAATAAAACATTTGAAAACGGACCATTTTCCACATTTCTGAAGCATGGCGTAATGGGGGGTGTTATCTCTTTTGTCGAAAATCAGCCGTTTTTGCTCGAACATTAAATGCCTCCAAATGGTATTTAATTAACTTCCCGGGGGAAGAAACCCTTTTTGAGAACTCAGAGTGAGTAAATTGGCCATTTTCATGCACTTTTAACCATTCCATAAATCTTGTGTTTTGGGCCCCTGGAAGCATGAAAATCACTTTAAACATGCTAATTTTAGCTCTAACACTGATGATCCACCTACAAATGTGAACTGACGTTCAAAAATAAAACATTTGAAAACGGACCATTTTCCACATTTCTGAAGCATGACGTAATGGGGGGGTGTTATCTCTTTTGTCGAAAATCAGCCGTTTTTGCTCGAACATTAAATGCCTCCAAATGGTATTTAATTAACTTCCCGGGGTGAAGAAACCCTTTTTGAGAACTCAGAGTGAGTAAATTGGCCATTTTCATGCACTTTTAACCATTCCATAAATCTTGTGTTTTGGGCCCCTGGAAGCATGAAAATCACTTTAAACATGCTAATTTTAGCTCTAACACTGATGATCCACCTACAAATGTGAACTGACGTTCAAAAATAAAACATTTGAAAACGGACCATTTTCCACATTTCTGAAGCATGGCGTAATGGGGGGTGTTATCTCTTTTGTCGAAAATCAGCCGTTTTTGCTCGAACATTAAATGCCTCCAAATGGTATTTAATTAACTTCCCGGGGGAAGAAACCCTTTTTGAGAACTCAGAGTGAGTAAATTGGCCATTTTCATGCACTTTTAACCATTCCATAAATCTTGTGTTTTGGGCCCCTGGAAGCATGAAAATCACTTTAAACATGCTAATTTTAGCTCTAACACTGATGATCCACCTACAAATGTGAACTGACGTTCAAAAATAAAACATTTGAAAACGGACCATTTTCCACATTTCTGAAGCATGACGTAATGGGGGGGTGTTATCTCTTTTGTCGAAAATCAGCCGTTTTTGCTCGAACATTAAATGCCTCCAAATGGTATTTAATTAACTTCCCGGGGTGAAGAAACCCTTTTTGAGAACTCAGAGTGAGTAAATTGGCCATTTTCATGCACTTTTAACCATTCCATAAATCTTGTGTTTTGGGCCCCTGGAAGCATGAAAATCACTTTAAACATGCTAATTTTAGCTCTAACACTGATGATCCACCTACAAATGTGAACTGACGTTCAAAAATAAAACATTTGAAAACGGACCATTTTCCACATTTCTGAAGCATGACGTAATGGGGGGGTGTTATCTCTTTTGTCGAAAATCAGCCGTTTTTGCTCTAACATTAAATGCCTCCAAATGGTATTTAATTAACTTCCCGGGGTGAAGAAACCCTTTTTGAGAACTCAGAGTGAGTAAATTGGCCATTTTCATGCACTTTTAACCATTCCATAAATCTTGTGTTTTGGGCCCCAAGAAGCATGAAAATCACTTTAAACATGCTAATTTTAGCTCTAACACTGATGATCCACCTACAAATGTGAACTGACGTTCAAAAATAAAACATTTGAAAACGGACCATTTTCCACATTTCTGAAGCATGACGTAATGGGGGGGTGTTATCTCTTTTGTCGAAAATCAGCCGTTTTTGCTTGAACATTAAATGCCTGCAAATGGTATTTAATTAACTTCCCGAGCCCCTGGAAGCATGAAAATCACTTTAAACATGCTAATTTTAGCTCTAACACTGATGATCCACCTACAAATGTGAACTGACGTTCAAAAATAAAACATTTGAAAACGGACCATTTTCCACATTTCTGAAGCATGACGTAATGGGGGGGGTGTTATCTCTTTTGTCGAAAATCAGCCGTTTTTGCTCGAACATTAAATGCCTCCAAATGGTATTTATTTCACTTCCCGAGCCCCTGGAAGCATGAAAATCACTTTAAACATGCTAATTTGAGCTCTAACACTGATGATCCACCTACAAATGTGAACTGACGTTCAAAAATAAAACATTTGAAAACGGACCATTTTCCACATTTCTGAAGCATGACGTAATGGGGGGGTGTTATCTCTTTTGTCGAAAATCAGCCGTTTTTGCTCGAACATTAAATGCCTCCAAATGGTATTTAATTAACTTCCCGGGGTGAAGAAACCCTTTTTGAGAACTCAGAGTGAGAAAATTGGCCATTTTCATGCACTTTTAACCATTCCATAAATCTTGTGTTTTGGGCCCCTGGAAGCATGAAAATCACTTTAAACATGCTAATTTTAGCTCTAACACTGATGATCCACCTACAAATGTGAACTGACGTTCAAAAATAAAACATTTGAAAACGGACCATTTTCCACATTTCTGAAGCATGGCGTAATGGGGGGTGTTATCTCTTTTGTCGAAAATCAGCCGTTTTTGCTCGAACATTAAATGCCTCCAAATGGTATTTAATTAACTTCCCGGGGGAAGAAACCCTTTTTGAGAACTCAGAGTGAGTAAATTGGCCATTTTCATGCACTTTTAACCATTCCATAAATCTTGTGTTTTGGGCCCCTGGAAGCATGAAAATCACTTTAAACATGCTAATTTTAGCTCTAACACTGATGATCCACCTACAAATGTGAACTGACGTTCAAAAATAAAACATTTGAAAACGGACCATTTTCCACATTTCTGAAGCATGACGTAATGGGGGGGTGTTATCTCTTTTGTCGAAAATCAGCCGTTTTTGCTCGAACATTAAATGCCTCCAAATGGTATTTAATTAACTTCCCGGGGTGAAGAAACCCTTTTTGAGAACTCAGAGTGAGTAAATTGGCCATTTTCATGCACTTTTAACCATTCCATAAATCTTGTGTTTTGGGCCCCTGGAAGCATGAAAATCACTTTAAACATGCTAATTTTAGCTCTAACACTGATGATCCACCTACAAATGTGAACTGACGTTCAAAAATAAAACATTTGAAAACGGACCATTTTCCACATTTCTGAAGCATGGCGTAATGGGGGGTGTTATCTCTTTTGTCGAAAATCAGCCGTTTTTGCTCGAACATTAAATGCCTCCAAATGGTATTTAATTAACTTCCCGGGGGAAGAAACCCTTTTTGAGAACTCAGAGTGAGTAAATTGGCCATTTTCATGCACTTTTAACCATTCCATAAATCTTGTGTTTTGGGCCCCTGGAAGCATGAAAATCACTTTAAACATGCTAATTTTAGCTCTAACACTGATGATCCACCTACAAATGTGAACTGACGTTCAAAAATAAAACATTTGAAAACGGACCATTTTCCACATTTCTGAAGCATGACGTAATGGGGGGGTGTTATCTCTTTTGTCGAAAATCAGCCGTTTTTGCTCGAACATTAAATGCCTCCAAATGGTATTTATTTCACTTCCCGAGCCCCTGGAAGCATGAAAATCACTTTAAACATGCTAATTTTAGCTCTAACACTGATGATCCACCTACAAATGTGAACTGACGTTCAAAAATAAAACATTTGAAAACGGACCATTTTCCACATTTCTGAAGCATGACGTAATGGGGGGGTGTTATCTCTTTTGTCGAAAATCAGCCGTTTTTGCTCGAACATTAAATGCCTCCAAATGGTATTTAATTAACTTCCCGGGGTGAAGAAACCCTTTTTGAGAACTCAGAGTGAGTAAATTGGCCATTTTCATGCACTTTTAACCATTCCATAAATCTTGTGTTTTGGGCCCCTGGAAGCATGAAAATCACTTTAAACATGCTAATTTTAGCTCTAACACTGATGATCCACCTACAAATGTGAACTGACGTTCAAAAATAAAACATTTGAAAACGGACCATTTTCCACATTTCTGAAGCATGGCGTAATGGGGGGTGTTATCTCTTTTGTCGAAAATCAGCCGTTTTTGCTTGAACATTAAATGCCTCCAAATGGTATTTAATTAACTTCCCGGCGGAAGAAACCCTTTTTGAGAACTCAGAGTGAGTAAATTGGCCATTTTCATGCACTTTTAACCATTCCATAAATCTTGTGTTTTGGGCCCCTGGAAGCATGAAAATCACTTTAAACATGCTAATTTTAGCTCTAACACTGATGATCCACCTACAAATGTGAACTGACGTTCAAAAATAAAACATTTGAAAACGGACCATTTTCCACATTTCTGAAGCATGACGTAATGGGGGGGTGTTATCTCTTTTGTCGAAAATCAGCCGTTTTTGCTAGAACATTAAATGCCTCCAAATGGTATTTAATTAACTTCCCGAGCCCCTGGAAGCATGAAAATCACTTTAAACATGCTAATTTTAGCTCTAACACTGATGATCCACCTACAAATGTGAACTGACGTTCAAAAATAAAACATTTGAAAACGGACCATTTTCCACATTTCTGAAGCATGACGTAATGGGGGGGTGTTATCTCTTTTGTTGAAAATCAGCCGTTTTTGCTCGAACATTAAATGCCTCCAAATGGTATTTAATTAACTTCCCGAGCCCCTGGAAGCATGAAAATCACTTTAAACATGCTAATTTTAGCTCTAACACTGATGATCCACCTACAAATGTGAACTGACGTTCAAAAATAAAACATTTGAAAACAGACCATTTTCCACATTTCTGAAGCATGACGTAATGGGGGGTGTTATCTCTTTTGTCGAAAATCAGCCGTTTTTGCTCGAACATTAAATGCCTCCAAATGGTATTTAATTAACTTCCCGAGCCCCTGGAAGCATGAAAATCACTTTAAACATGCTAATTTTAGCTCTAACACTGATGATCCACCTACAAATGTGAACTGACGTTCAAAAATAAAACATTTGAAAACGGACCATTTTCCACATTTCTGAAGCATGGCGTAATGGGGGGGTGTTATCTCTTTTGTCGAAAATCAGCCGTTTTTGCTCTAACATTAAATGCCTCCAAATGGTATTTAATTAACTTCCCGGGGTGAAGAAACCCTTTTTGAGAACTCAGAGTGAGTAAATTGGCCATTTTCATGCACTTTTAACCATTCCATAAATCTTGTGTTTTGGGCCCCTGGAAGCATGAAAATCACTTTAAACATGCTAATTTTAGCTCTAACACTGATGATCCACCTACAAATGTGAACTGACGTTCAAAAATAAAACATTTGAAAACGGACCATTTTCCACATTTCTGAAGCATGACGTAATGGGGGGGTGTTATCTCTTTTGTCGAAAATCAGCCGTTTTTGCTCTAACATTAAATGCCTCCAAATGGTATTTAATTAACTTCCCTGGGTGAAGAAACCCTTTTTGAGAACTCAGAGTGAGTAAATTGGCCATTTTCATGCACTTTTAACCATTCCATAAATCTTGTGTTTTGGGCCCCTGGAAGCATGAAAATCACTTTAAACATGCTAATTTTAGCTCTAACACTGATGATCCACCTACAAATGTGAACTGACGTTCAAAAATAAAACATTTGAAAACGGACCATTTTCCACATTTCTGAAGCATGACGTAATGGGGGGGTGTTATCTCTTTTGTCGAAAATCAGCCGTTTTTGCTCTAACATTAAATGCCTCCAAATGGTATTTAATTAACTTCCCGGGGTGAAGAAACCCTTTTTGAGAACTCAGAGTGAGTAAATTGGCCATTTTCATGCACTTTTAACCATTCCATAAATCTTGTGTTTTGGGCCCCAAGAAGCATGAAAATCACTTTAAACATGCTAATTTTAGCTCTAACACTGATGATCCACCTACAAATGTGAACTGACGTTCAAAAATAAAACATTTGAAAACGGACCATTTTCCACATTTCTGAAGCATGACGTAATGGGGGGGTGTTATCTCTTTTGTCGAAAATCAGCCGTTTTTGCTTGAACATTAAATGCCTCCAAATGGTATTTAATTAACTTCCCGAGCCCCTTGAAGCATGAAAATCACTTTAAACATGCTAATTTTAGCTCTAACACTGATGATCCACCTACAAATGTGAACTGACGTTCAAAAATAAAACATTTGAAAACGGACCATTTTCCACATTTCTGAAGCATGACGTAATGGGGGGGTGTTATCTCTTTTGTCGAAAATCAGCCGTTTTTGCTCGAACATTAAATGCCTCCAAATGGTATTTATTTCACTTCCCGAGCCCCTGGAAGCATGAAAATCACTTTAAACATGCTAATTTTAGCTCTAACACTGATGATCCACCTACAAATGTGAACTGACGTTCAAAAATAAAACATTTGAAAACGGACCATTTTCCACATTTCTGAAGCATGACGTAATGGGGGGGTGTTATCTCTTTTGTCGAAAATCAGCCGTTTTTGCTCGAACATTAAATGCCTCCAAATGGTATTTAATTAACTTCCTGGGGTGAAGAAACCCTTTTTGAGAACTCAGAGTGAGAAAATTGGCCATTTTCATGCACTTTTAACCATTCCATAAATCTTGTGTTTTGGGCCCCTGGAAGCATGAAAATCACTTTAAACATGCTAATTTTAGCTCTAACACTGATGATCCACCTACAAATGTGAACTGACGTTCAAAAATAAAACATTTGAAAACGGACCATTTTCCACATTTCTGAAGCATGGCGTAATGGGGGGTGTTATCTCTTTTGTCGAAAATCAGCCGTTTTTGCTCGAACATTAAATGCCTCCAAATGGTATTTAATTAACTTCCCGGGGGAAGAAACCCTTTTTGAGAACTCAGAGTGAGTAAATTGGCCATTTTCATGCACTTTTAACCATTCCATAAATCTTGTGTTTTGGGCCCCTGGAAGCATGAAAATCACTTTAAACATGCTAATTTTAGCTCTAACACTGATGATCCACCTACAAATGTGAACTGACGTTCAAAAATAAAACATTTGAAAACGGACCATTTTCCACATTTCTGAAGCATGACGTAATGGGGGGGTGTTATCTCTTTTGTCGAAAATCAGCCGTTTTTGCTCGAACATTAAATGCCTCCAAATGCTATTTAATTAACTTCCCGGGGTGAAGAAACCCTTTTTGAGAACTCAGAGTGAGTAAATTGGCCATTTTCATGCACTTTTAACCATTCCATAAATCTTGTGTTTTGGGCCCCTGGAAGCATGAAAATCACTTTAAACATGCTAATTTTAGCTCTAACACTGATGATCCACCTACAAATGTGAACTGACGTTCAAAAATAAAACATTTGAAAACGGACCATTTTCCACATTTCTGAAGCATGACGTAATGGGGGGGTGTTATCTCTTTTGTCGAAAATCAGCCGTTTTTGCTCTAACATTAAATGCCTCCAAATTGTATTTAATTAACTTCCCGGGGTGAAGAAACCCTTTTTGAGAACTCAGAGTGAGTAAATTGGCCATTTTCATGCACTTTTAACCATTCCATAAATCTTGTGTTTTGGGCCCCTGGAAGCATGAAAATCACTTTAAACATGCTAATTTTAGCTCTAACACTGATGATCCACCTACAAATGTGAACTGACGTTCAAAAATAAAACATTTGAAAACAGACCATTTTCCACATTTCTGAAGCATGACGTAATGGGGGGGGTTATCTCTTTTGTCGAAAATCAGCCGTTTTTGCTTGAACATTAAATGCCTCCAAATGGTATTTAATTAACTTCCCGAGCCCCTGGAAGCATGAAAATCACTTTAAACATGCTAATTTTAGCTCTAACACTGATGATCCACCTACAAATGTGAACTGACGTTCAAAAATAAAACATTTGAAAACGGACCATTTTCCACATTTCTGAAGCATGACGTAATGGGGGGGTGTTATCTCTTTTGTCGAAAATCAGCCGTTTTTGCTCGAACATTAAATGCCTCCAAATGGTATTTATTTCACTTCCCGAGCCCCTGGAAGCATGAAAATCACTTTAAACATGCTAATTTTAGCTCTAACACTGATGATCCACCTACAAATGTGAACTGACGTTCAAAAATAAAACATTTGAAAACGGACCATTTTCCACATTTCTGAAGCATGACGTAATGGGGGGTGTTATCTCTTTTGTCGAAAATCAGCCGTTTTTGCTCGAACATTAAATGCCTCCAAATGGTATTTAATTAACTTCCCGGGGTGAAGAAACCCTTTTTGAGAACTCAGAGTGAGTAAATTGGCCATTTTCATGCACTTTTAACCATTCCATAAATCTTGTGTTTTGGGCCCCTGGAAGCATGAAAATCACTTTAAACATGCTAATTTTAGCTCTAACACTGATGATCCACCTACAAATGTGAACTGACGTTCAAAAATAAAACATTTGAAAACGGACCATTTTCCACATTTCTGAAGCATGGCGTAATGGGGGGTGTTATCTCTTTTGTCGAAAATCAGCCGTTTTTGCTCGAACATTAAATGCCTCCAAATGGTATTTAATTAACTTCCCGGGGGAAGAAACCCTTTTTGAGAACTCAGAGTGAGTAAATTGGCCATTTTCATGCACTTTTAACCATTCCATAAATCTTGTGTTTTGGGCCCCTGGAAGCATGAAAATCACTTTAAACATGCTAATTTTAGCTCTAACACTGATGATCCACCTACAAATGTGAACTGACGTTCAAAAATAAAACATTTGAAAACGGACCATTTTCCACATTTCTGAAGCATGACGTAATGGGGGGGTGTTATCTCTTTTGTCGAAAATCAGCCGTTTTTGCTCGAACATTAAATGCCTCCAAATGGTATTTAATTAACTTCCCGGGGTGAAGAAACCCTTTTTGAGAACTCAGAGTGAGTAAATTGGCCATTTTCATGCATTTTTAACCATTCCATAAATCTTGTGTTTTGGGCCCCTGGAAGCATGAAAATCACTTTAAACATGCTAATTTTAGCTCTAACACTGATGATCCACCTACAAATGTGAACTGACGTTCAAAAATAAAACATTTGAAAACGGACCATTTTCCACATTTCTGAAGCATGACGTAATGGGGGGGTGTTATCTCTTTTGTCGAAAATCAGCCGTTTTTGCTCGAACATTAAATGCCTCCAAATGGTATTTAATTAACTTCCCGGGGTGAAGAAACCCTTTTTGAGAACTCAGAGTGAGTAAATTGGCCATTTTCATGCACTTTTAACCATTCCATAAATCTTGTGTTTTGGGCCCCTGGAAGCATGAAAATCACTTTAAACATGCTAATTTTAGCTCTAACACTGATGATCCATCTACAAATGTGAACTGACGTTCAAAAATAAAACATTTGAAAACGGACCATTTTCCACATTTCTGAAGCATGACGTAATGGGGGGGTGTTATCTCTTTTGTCGAAAATCAGCCGTTTTTGCTCTAACATTAAATGCCTCCAAATTGTATTTAATTAACTTCCCGGGGTGAAGAAACCCTTTTTGAGAACTCAGAGTGAGTAAATTGGCCATTTTCATGCACTTTTAACCATTCCATAAATCTTGTGTTTTGGGCCCCTGGAAGCATGAAAATCACTTTAAACATGCTAATTTTAGCTCTAACACTGATGATCCACCTACAAATGTGAACTGACGTTCAAAAATAAAACATTTGAAAACGGACCATTTTCCACATTTCTGAAGCATGACGTAATGGGGGGGTGTTATCTCTTTTGTCGAAAATCAGCCGTTTTTGCTCTAACATTAAATGCCTCCAAATGGTATTTAATTAACTTCCCGGGGTGAAGAACCCCTTTTTGAGAACTCAGAGTGAGTAAATTGGCCATTTTCATGCACTTTTAACCATTCCATAAATCTTGTGTTTTGGGCCCCTGGAAGCATGAAAATCACTTTAAACATGCTAATTTTAGCTCTAACACTGATGATCCACCTACAAATGTGAACTGACGTTCAAAAATAAAACATTTGAAAACGGACCATTTTCCACATTTCTGAAGCATGACGTAATGGGGGGGTGTTATCTCTTTTGTCGAAAATCAGCCGTTTTTGCTCGAACATTAAATGCCTCCAAATGGTATTTAATTAACTTCCCGAGCCCCTGGAAGCATGAAAATCACTTTAAACATGCTAATTTTAGCTCTAACACTGATGATCCACCTACAAATGTGAACTGACGTTCAAAATTAAAACATTTGAAAACGGACCATTTTCCACATTTCTGAAGCATGACGTAATGGGGGGGTGTTATCTCTTTTGTCGAAAATCAGCCGTTTTTGCTCGAACATTAAATGCCTCCAAATGGTATTTAATTAACTTCCCGAGCCCCTGGAAGCATGAAAATCACTTTAAACATGCTAATTTTAGCTCTAACACTGATGATCCACCTACAAATGTGAACTGACGTTCAAAAATAAAACATTTGAAAACGGACCATTTTCCACATTTCTGAAGCATGACGTAATGGGGGGGTGTTATCTCTTTTGTCGAAAATCAGCCGTTTTTGCTCTAACATTAAATGCCTCCAAATGGTATTTAATTAACTTCCCGAGCCCCTGGAAGCATGAAAATCACTTTAAACATGCTAATTTTAGCTCTAACACTGATGATCCACCTACAAATGTGAACTGACGTTCAAAAATAAAACATTTGAAAACGGACCATTTTCCACATTTCTGAAGCATGACGTAATGGGGGGGTGTTATCTCTTTTGTCGAAAATCAGCCGTTTTTGCTCTAACATTAAATGCCTCCAAATGGTATTTATTTCACTTCCCGAGCCCCTGGAAGCATGAAAATCACTTTAAACATGCTAATTTTAGCTCTAACACTGATGATCCACCTACAAATGTGAACTGACGTTCAAAAATAAAACATTTGAAAACGGACCATTTTCCACATTTCTGAAGCATGACGTAATGGGGGGGTGTTATCTCTTTTGTCGAAAATCAGCCATTTTTGCTCTAACATTAAATGCCTCCAAATGGTATTTAATTAACTTCCCGGGGTGAAGAAACCCTTTTTGAGAACTCAGAGTGAGTAAATTGGCCATTTTCATGCACTTTTAACCATTCCATAAATCTTGTGTTTTGGGCCCCAAGAAGCATGAAAATCACTTTAAACATGCTAATTTTAGCTCTAACACTGATGATCCACCTACAAATGTGAACTGACGTTCAAAAATAAAACATTTGAAAACGGACCATTTTCCACATTTCTGAAGCATGACGTAATGGGGGGGTGTTATCTCTTTTGTCGAAAATCAGCCGTTTTTGCTCGAACATTAAATGCCTCCAAATGGTATTTAATTAACTTCCCGAGCCACTGGAAGCATGAAAATCACTTTAAATATGCTAATTTTAGCTCTAACACTGATGATCCACCTACAAATGTGAACTGACGTTCAAAACTAAAACATTTGAAAACGGACCATTTTCCACATTTCTGAAGCATGACGTAATGGGGGGGTGTTATTTCTTTTGTCGAAAATCAGCCGTTTTTGCTCGAACATTAAATGCCTCCAAATGGTATTTAAATAACTTCCCGAGCCCCTGGAAGCATGAAAATCACTTTAAACATGCTAATTTTAGCTCTAACACTGATGATCCACCTACAAATGTGAACTGACGTTCAAAAATAAAACATTTGAAAACGGACCATTTTCCACATTTCTGAAGCATGACGTAATGGGGGGGTGTTATCTCTTTTGTCGAAAATCAGCCGTTTTTGCTCGAACATTAAATGCCTCCAAATGGTATTTATTTCACTTCCCGAGCCCCTGGAAGCATGAAAATCACTTTAAACATGCTAATTTTAGCTCTAACACTGATGATCCACCTACAAATGTGAACTGACGTTCAAAAATAAAACATTTGAAAACGGACCATTTTCCACATTTCTGAAGCATGACGTAATGGGGGGGTGTTATCTCTTTTGTCGAAAATCAGCCGTTTTTGCTCTAACATTAAATGCCTCCAAATTGTATTTAATTAACTTCCCGGGGTGAAGAAACCCTTTTTGAGAACTCAGAGTGAGTAAATTGGCCATTTTCATGCACTTTTAACCATTCCATAAATCTTGTGTTTTGGGCCCCTGGAAGCATGAAAATCACTTTAAACATGCTAATTTTAGCTCTAACACTGATGATCCACCTACAAATGTGAACTGACGTTCAAAAATAAAACATTTGAAAACGGACCATTTTCCACATTTCTGAAGCATGACGTAATGGGGGGGTGTTATCTCTTTTGTCGAAAATCAGCCGTTTTTGCTCTAACATTAAATGCCTCCAAATGGTATTTAATTAACTTCCCGGGGTGAAGAAACCCTTTTTGAGAACTCAGAGTGAGTAAATTGGCCATTTTCATGCACTTTTAACCATTCCATAAATCTTGTGTTTTGGGCCCCTGGAAGCATGAAAATCACTTTAAACATGCTAATTTTAGCTCTAACACTGATGATCCACCTACAAATGTGAACTGACGTTCAAAAATAAAACATTTGAAAACGGACCATTTTCCACATTTCTGAAGCATGACGTAATGGGGGGGTGTTATCTCTTTTGTCGAAAATCAGCCGTTTTTGCTCGAACATTAAATGCCTCCAAATGGTATTTAATTAACTTCCCGAGCCCCTGGAAGCATGAAAATCACTTTAAACATGCTAATTTTAGCTCTAACACTGATGATCCACCTACAAATGTGAACTGACGTTCAAAATTAAAACATTTGAAAACGGACCATTTTCCACATTTCTGAAGCATGACGTAATGGGGGGGTGTTATCTCTTTTGTCGAAAATCAGCCGTTTTTGCTCGAACATTAAATGCCTCCAAATGGTATTTAATTAACTTCCCGAGCCCCTGGAAGCATGAAAATCACTTTAAACATGCTAATTTTAGCTCTAACACTGATGATCCACCTACAAATGTGAACTGACGTTCAAAAATAAAACATTTGAAAACGGACCATTTTCCACATTTCTGAAGCATGACGTAATGGGGGGGTGTTATCTCTTTTGTCGAAAATCAGCCGTTTTTGCTCTAACATTAAATGCCTCCAAATGGTATTTAATTAACTTCCCGAGCCCCTGGAAGCATGAAAATCACTTTAAACATGCTAATTTTAGCTCTAACACTGATGATCCACCTACAAATGTGAACTGACGTTCAAAAATAAAACATTTGAAAACGGACCATTTTCCACATTTCTGAAGCATGGCGTAATGGGGGGTGTTATCTCTTTTGTCGAAAATCAGCCGTTTTTGCTCGAACATTAAATGCCTCCAAATGGTATTTAATTAACTTCCCGGGGGAAGAAACCCTTTTTGAGAACTCAGAGTGAGTAAATTGGCCATTTTCATGCACTTTTAACCATTCCATAAATCTTGTGTTTTGGGCCCCTGGAAGCATGAAAATCACTTTAAACATGCTAATTTTAGCTCTAACACTGATGATCCACCTACAAATGTGAACTGACGTTCAAAAATAAAACATTTGAAAACGGACCATTTTCCACATTTCTGAAGCATGACGTAATGGGGGGGTGTTATCTCTTTTGTCGAAAATCAGCCGTTTTTGCTCTAACATTAAATGCCTCCAAATGGTATTTAATTAACTTCCCGGGGTGAAGAAACCCTTTTTGAGAACTCAGAGTGAGTAAATTGGCCATTTTCATGCACTTTTAACCATTCCATAAATCTTGTGTTTTGGGCCCCTGGAAGCATGAAAATCACTTTAAACATGCTAATTTTAGCTCTAACACTGATGATCCACCTACAAATGTGAACTGACGTTCAAAAATAAAACATTTGAAAACGGACCATTTTCCACATTTCTGAAGCATGACGTAATGGGGGGGTGTTATCTCTTTTGTCGAAAATCAGCCGTTTTTGCTCGAACATTAAATGCCTCCAAATGGTATTTAATTAACTTCCCGAGCCCCTGGAAGCATGAAAATCACTTTAAACATGCTAATTTTAGCTCTAACACTGATGATCCACCTACAAATGTGAACTGACGTTCAAAATTAAAACATTTGAAAACGGACCATTTTCCACATTTCTGAAGCATGACGTAATGGGGGGGTGTTATCTCTTTTGTCGAAAATCAGCCGTTTTTGCTCGAACATTAAATGCCTCCAAATGGTATTTAATTAACTTCCCGAGCCCCTGGAAGCATGAAAATCACTTTAAACATGCTAATTTTAGCTCTAACACTGATGATCCACCTACAAATGTGAACTGACGTTCAAAAATAAAACATTTGAAAACGGACCATTTTCCACATTTCTGAAGCATGACGTAATGGGGGGGTGTTATCTCTTTTGTCGAAAATCAGCCGTTTTTGCTCTAACATTAAATGCCTCCAAATGGTATTTAATTAACTTCCCGAGCCCCTGGAAGCATGAAAATCACTTTAAACATGCTAATTTTAGCTCTAACACTGATGATCCACCTACAAATGTGAACTGACGTTCAAAAATAAAACATTTGAAAACGGACCATTTTCCACATTTCTGAAGCATGACGTAATGGGGGGGTGTTATCTCTTTTGTCGAAAATCAGCCGTTTTTGCTCTAACATTAAATGCCTCCAAATGGTATTTATTTCACTTCCCGAGCCCCTGGAAGCATGAAAATCACTTTAAACATGCTAATTTTAGCTCTAACACTGATGATCCACCTACAAATGTGAACTGACGTTCAAAAATAAAACATTTGAAAACGGACCATTTTCCACATTTCTGAAGCATGACGTAATGGGGGGGTGTTATCTCTTTTGTCGAAAATCAGCCATTTTTGCTCTAACATTAAATGCCTCCAAATGGTATTTAATTAACTTCCCGGGGTGAAGAAACCCTTTTTGAGAACTCAGAGTGAGTAAATTGGCCATTTTCATGCACTTTTAACCATTCCATAAATCTTGTGTTTTGGGCCCCAAGAAGCATGAAAATCACTTTAAACATGTTAATTTTAGCTCTAACACTGATGATCCACCTACAAATGTGAACTGACGTTCAAAAATAAAACATTTCAAAACGGACCATTTTCCACATTTCTGAAGCATGACGTAATGGGGGGGTGTTATCTCTTTTGTCGAAAATCAGCCGTTTTTGCTCGAACATTAAATGCCTCCAAATGGTATTTAATTAACTTCCCGAGCCACTGGAAGCATGAAAATCACTTTAAATATGCTAATTTTAGCTCTAACACTGATGATCCACCTACAAATGTGAACTGACGTTCAAAACTAAAACATTTGAAAACGGACCATTTTCCACATTTCTGAAGCATGACGTAATGGGGGGGTGTTATTTCTTTTGTCGAAAATCAGCCGTTTTTGCTCGAACATTAAATGCCTCCAAATGGTATTTAAATAACTTCCCGAGCCCCTGGAAGCATGAAAATCACTTTAAACATGCTAATTTTAGCTCTAACACTGATGATCCACCTACAAATGTGAACTGACGTTCAAAAATAAAACATTTGAAAACGGACCATTTTCCACATTTCTGAAGCATGACGTAATGGGGGGGTGTTATCTCTTTTGTCGAAAATCAGCCGTTTTTGCTCGAACATTAAATGCCTCCAAATGGTATTTATTTCACTTCCCGAGCCCCTGGAAGCATGAAAATCACTTTAAACATGCTAATTTTAGCTCTAACACTGATGATCCACCTACAAATGTGAACTGACGTTCAAAAATAAAACATTTGAAAACGGACCATTTTCCACATTTCTGAAGCATGACGTAATGGGGGGGTGTTATCTCTTTTGTCGAAAATCAGCCGTTTTTGCTCTAACATTAAATGCCTCCAAATTGTATTTAATTAACTTCCCGGGGTGAAGAAACCCTTTTTGAGAACTCAGAGTGAGTAAATTGGCCATTTTCATGCACTTTTAACCATTCCATAAATCTTGTGTTTTGGGCCCCTGGAAGCATGAAAATCACTTTAAACATGCTAATTTTAGCTCTAACACTGATGATCCACCTACAAATGTGAACTGACGTTCAAAAATAAAACATTTGAAAACGGACCATTTTCCACATTTCTGAAGCATGACGTAATGGGGGGGTGTTATCTCTTTTGTCGAAAATCAGCCGTTTTTGCTCTAACATTAAATGCCTCCAAATGGTATTTAATTAACTTCCCGGGGTGAAGAAACCCTTTTTGAGAACTCAGAGTGAGTAAATTGGCCATTTTCATGCACTTTTAACCATTCCATAAATCTTGTGTTTTGGGCCCCTGGAAGCATGAAAATCACTTTAAACATGCTAATTTTAGCTCTAACACTGATGATCCACCTACAAATGTGAACTGACGTTCAAAAATAAAACATTTGAAAACGGACCATTTTCCACATTTCTGAAGCATGACGTAATGGGGGGGTGTTATCTCTTTTGTCGAAAATCAGCCGTTTTTGCTCGAACATTAAATGCCTCCAAATGGTATTTAATTAACTTCCCGAGCCCCTGGAAGCATGAAAATCACTTTAAACATGCTAATTTTAGCTCTAACACTGATGATCCACCTACAAATGTGAACTGACGTTCAAAATTAAAACATTTGAAAACGGACCATTTTCCACATTTCTGAAGCATGACGTAATGGGGGGGTGTTATCTCTTTTGTCGAAAATCAGCCGTTTTTGCTCGAACATTAAATGCCTCCAAATGGTATTTAATTAACTTCCCGAGCCCCTGGAAGCATGAAAATCACTTTAAACATGCTAATTTTAGCTCTAACACTGATGATCCACCTACAAATGTGAACTGACGTTCAAAAATAAAACATTTGAAAACGGACCATTTTCCACATTTCTGAAGCATGACGTAATGGGGGGGTGTTATCTCTTTTGTCGAAAATCAGCCGTTTTTGCTCTAACATTAAATGCCTCCAAATGGTATTTAATTAACTTCCCGAGCCCCTGGAAGCATGAAAATCACTTTAAACATGCTAATTTTAGCTCTAACACTGATGATCCACCTACAAATGTGAACTGACGTTCAAAAATAAAACATTTGAAAACGGACCATTTTCCACATTTCTGAAGCATGGCGTAATGGGGGGTGTTATCTCTTTTGTCGAAAATCAGCCGTTTTTGCTCGAACATTAAATGCCTCCAAATTGTATTTAATTAACTTCCCGGGGGAAGAAACCCTTTTTGAGAACTCAGAGTGAGTAAATTGGCCATTTTCATGCACTTTTAACCATTCCATAAATCTTGTGTTTTGGGCCCCTGGAAGCATGAAAATCACTTTAAACATGCTAATTTTAGCTCTAACACTGATGATCCACCTACAAATGTGAACTGACGTTCAAAAATAAAACATTTGAAAACGGACCATTTTCCACATTTCTGAAGCATGACGTAATGGGGGGGTGTTATCTCTTTTGTCGAAAATCAGCCGTTTTTGCTCTAACATTAAATGCCTCCAAATGGTATTTAATTAACTTCCCGGGGTGAAGAAACCCTTTTTGAGAACTCAGAGTGAGTAAATTGGCCATTTTCATGCACTTTTAACCATTCCATAAATCTTGTGTTTTGGGCCCCTGGAAGCATGAAAATCACTTTAAACATGCTAATTTTAGCTCTAACACTGATGATCCACCTACAAATGTGAACTGACGTTCAAAAATAAAACATTTGAAAACGGACCATTTTCCACATTTCTGAAGCATGACGTAATGGGGGGGTGTTATCTCTTTTGTCGAAAATCAGCCGTTTTTGCTCGAACATTAAATGCCTCCAAATGGTATTTAATTAACTTCCCGAGCCCCTGGAAGCATGAAAATCACTTTAAACATGCTAATTTTAGCTCTAACACTGATGATCCACCTACAAATGTGAACTGACGTTCAAAATTAAAACATTTGAAAACGGACCATTTTCCACATTTCTGAAGCATGACGTAATGGGGGGGTGTTATCTCTTTTGTCGAAAATCAGCCGTTTTTGCTCGAACATTAAATGCCTCCAAATGGTATTTAATTAACTTCCCGAGCCCCTGGAAGCATGAAAATCACTTTAAACATGCTAATTTTAGCTCTAACACTGATGATCCACCTACAAATGTGAACTGACGTTCAAAAATAAAACATTTGAAAACGGACCATTTTCCACATTTCTGAAGCATGACGTAATGGGGGGGTGTTATCTCTTTTGTCGAAAATCAGCCGTTTTTGCTCTAACATTAAATGCCTCCAAATGGTATTTAATTAACTTCCCGAGCCCCTGGAAGCATGAAAATCACTTTAAACATGCTAATTTTAGCTCTAACACTGATGATCCACCTACAAATGTGAACTGACGTTCAAAAATAAAACATTTGAAAACGGACCATTTTCCACATTTCTGAAGCATGACGTAATGGGGGGGTGTTATCTCTTTTGTCGAAAATCAGCCGTTTTTGCTCTAACATTAAATGCCTCCAAATGGTATTTATTTCACTTCCCGAGCCCCTGGAAGCATGAAAATCACTTTAAACATGCTAATTTTAGCTCTAACACTGATGATCCACCTACAAATGTGAACTGACGTTCAAAAATAAAACATTTGAAAACGGACCATTTTCCACATTTCTGAAGCATGACGTAATGGGGGGGTGTTATCTCTTTTGTCGAAAATCAGCCATTTTTGCTCTAACATTAAATGCCTCCAAATGGTATTTAATTAACTTCCCGGGGTGAAGAAACCCTTTTTGAGAACTCAGAGTGAGTAAATTGGCCATTTTCATGCACTTTTAACCATTCCATAAATCTTGTGTTTTGGGCCCCAAGAAGCATGAAAATCACTTTAAACATGCTAATTTTAGCTCTAACACTGATGATCCACCTACAAATGTGAACTGACGTTCAAAAATAAAACATTTGAAAACGGACCATTTTCCACATTTCTGAAGCATGACGTAATGGGGGGGTGTTATCTCTTTTGTCGAAAATCAGCCGTTTTTGCTCGAACATTAAATGCCTCCAAATGGTATTTAATTAACTTCCCGAGCCACTGGAAGCATGAAAATCACTTTAAATATGCTAATTTTAGCTCTAACACTGATGATCCACCTACAAATGTGAACTGACGTTCAAAACTAAAACATTTGAAAACGGACCATTTTCCACATTTCTGAAGCATGACGTAATGGGGGGGTGTTATTTCTTTTGTCGAAAATCAGCCGTTTTTGCTCGAACATTAAATGCCTCCAAATGGTATTTAAATAACTTCCCGAGCCCCTGGAAGCATGAAAATCACTTTAAACATGCTAATTTTAGCTCTAACACTGATGATCCACCTACAAAATGTGAACTGACGTTCAAAATAAAACATTTGAAAACGGACCATTTTCCACATTTCTGAAGCATGACGTAATGGGGGGGTGTTATCTCTTTTGTCGAAAATCAGCCGTTTTTGCTCGAACATTAAATGCCTCCAAATGGTATTTATTTCACTTCCCGAGCCCCTGGAAGCATGAAAATCACTTTAAACATGCTAATTTTAGCTCTAACACTGATGATCCACCTACAAATGTGAACTGACGTTCAAAAATAAAACATTTGAAAACGGACCATTTTCCACATTTCTGAAGCATGACGTAATGGGGGGTGTTATCTCTTTTGTCGAAAATCAGCCGTTTTTGCTCGAACATTAAATGCCTCCAAATGGTATTTAATTAACTTCCCGGGGTGAAGAAACCCTTTTGAGAACTCAGAGTGAGTAAATTGGCCATTTTCATGCACTTTTAACCATTCCATAAATCTTGTGTTTTGGGCCCCTGGAAGCATGAAAATCACTTTAAACATGCTAATTTTAGCTCTAACACTGATGATCCACCTACAAATGTGAACTGACGTTCAAAAATAAAACATTTGAAAACGGACCATTTTCCACATTTCTGAAGCATGGCGTAATGGGGGGTGTTATCTCTTTTGTCGAAAATCAGCCGTTTTTGCTCGAACATTAAATGCCTCCAAATGGTATTTAATTAACTTCCCGGGGAAGAAACCCTTTTTGAGAACTCAGAGTGAGTAAATTGGCCATTTTCATGCACTTTTAACCATTCCATAAATCTTGTGTTTTGGGCCCCTGGAAGCATGAAAATCACTTTAAACATGCTAATTTTAGCTCTAACACTGATGATCCACCTACAAATGTGAACTGACGTTCAAAAATAAAACATTTGAAAACGGACCATTTTCCACATTTCTGAAGCATGACGTAATGGGGGGTGTTATCTCTTTTGTCGAAAATCAGCCGTTTTTGCTCGAACATTAAATGCCTCCAAATGGTATTTAATTAACTTCCCGGGGTGAAGAAACCCTTTTTGAGAACTCAGAGTGAGTAAATTGGCCATTTTCATGCATTTTTAACCATTCCATAAATCTTGTGTTTTGGGGCCCCTGGAAGCATGAAAATCACTTTAAACATGCTAATTTTAGCTCTAACACTGATGATCCACCTACAAATGTGAACTGACGTTCAAAAATAAAAACATTTGAAAACGGACCATTTTCCACATTTCTGAAGCATGACGTAATGGGGGGGTGTTATCTCTTTTGTCGAAAATCAGCCGTTTTTGCTCGAACATTAAATGCCTCCAAATGGTATTTAATTAACTTCCCGGGGTGAAGAAACCCTTTTTGAGAACTCAGAGTGAGTAAATTGGCCATTTTCATGCACTTTTAACCATTCCATAAATCTTGTGTTTTGGGCCCCTGGAAGCATGAAAATCACTTTAAACATGCTAATTTTAGCTCTAACACTGATGATCCACCTACAAATGTGAACTGACGTTCAAAAATAAAACATTTGAAAACGGACCATTTTCCACATTTCTGAAGCATGACGTAATGGGGGGGTGTTATCTCTTTTGTCGAAAATCAGCCGTTTTTGCTCTAACATTAAATGCCTCCAAATTGTATTTAATTAACTTCCCGGGGTGAAGAAACCCTTTTTGAGAACTCAGAGTGAGTAAATTGGCCATTTTCATGCACTTTTAACCATTCCATAAATCTTGTGTTTTGGGCCCCTGGAAGCATGAAAATCACTTTAAACATGCTAATTTTAGCTCTAACACTGATGATCCACCTACAAATGTGAACTGACGTTCAAAAATAAAACATTTGAAAACGGACCATTTTCCACATTTCTGAAGCATGACGTAATGGGGGGGTGTTATCTCTTTTGTCGAAAATCAGCCGTTTTTGCTCTAACATTAAATGCCTCCAAATGGTATTTAATTAACTTCCCGGGGTGAAGAAACCCTTTTTGAGAACTCAGAGTGAGTAAATTGGCCATTTTCATGCACTTTTAACCATTCCATAAATCTTGTGTTTTGGGCCCCTGGAAGCATGAAAATCACTTTAAACATGCTAATTTTAGCTCTAACACTGATGATCCACCTACAAATGTGAACTGACGTTCAAAAATAAAACATTTGAAAACGGACCATTTTCCACATTTCTGAAGCATGACGTAATGGGGGGGTGTTATCTCTTTTGTCGAAAATCAGCCGTTTTTGCTCGAACATTAAATGCCTCCAAATGGTATTTAATTAACTTCCCGAGCCCCTGGAAGCATGAAAATCACTTTAAACATGCTAATTTTAGCTCTAACACTGATGATCCACCTACAAATGTGAACTGACGTTCAAAATTAAAACATTTGAAAACGGACCATTTTCCACATTTCTGAAGCATGACGTAATGGGGGGGTGTTATCTCTTTTGTCGAAAATCAGCCGTTTTTGCTCGAGCATTAAATGCCTCCAAATGGTATTTAATTAACTTCCCGAGCCCCTGGAAGCATGAAAATCACTTTAAACATGCTAATTTTAGCTCTAACACTGATGATCCACCTACAAATGTGAACTGACGTTCAAAAATAAAACATTTGAAAACGGACCATTTTCCACATTTCTGAAGCATGACGTAATGGGGGGGTGTTATCTCTTTTGTCGAAAATCAGCCGTTTTTGCTCTAACATTAAATGCCTCCAAATGGTATTTAATTAACTTCCCGAGCCCCTGGAAGCATGAAAATCACTTTAAACATGCTAATTTTAGCTCTAACACTGATGATCCACCTACAAATGTGAACTGACGTTCAAAAATAAAACATTTGAAAACGGACCATTTTCCACATTTCTGAAGCATGACGTAATGGGGGGGTGTTATCTCTTTTGTCGAAAATCAGCCGTTTTTGCTCTAACATTAAATGCCTCCAAATGGTATTTATTTCACTTCCCGAGCCCCTGGAAGCATGAAAATCACTTTAAACATGCTAATTTTAGCTCTAACACTGATGATCCACCTACAAATGTGAACTGACGTTCAAAAATAAAACATTTGAAAACGGACCATTTTCCACATTTCTGAAGCATGACGTAATGGGGGGGTGTTATCTCTTTTGTCGAAAATCAGCCATTTTTGCTCTAACATTAAATGCCTCCAAATGGTATTTAATTAACTTCCCGGGGTGAAGAAACCCTTTTTGAGAACTCAGAGTGAGTAAATTGGCCATTTTCATGCACTTTTAACCATTCCATAAATCTTGTGTTTTGGGCCCCAAGAAGCATGAAAATCACTTTAAACATGCTAATTTTAGCTCTAACACTGATGATCCACCTACAAATGTGAACTGACGTTCAAAAATAAAACATTTGAAAACGGACCATTTTCCACATTTCTGAAGCATGACGTAATGGGGGGGTGTTATCTCTTTTGTCGAAAATCAGCCGTTTTTGCTCGAACATTAAATGCCTCCAAATGGTATTTAATTAACTTCCCGAGCCACTGGAAGCATGAAAATCACTTTAAATATGCTAATTTTAGCTCTAACACTGATGATCCACCTACAAATGTGAACTGACGTTCAAAACTAAAACATTTGAAAACGGACCATTTTCCACATTTCTGAAGCATGACGTAATGGGGGGGTGTTATTTCTTTTGTCGAAAATCAGCCGTTTTTGCTCGAACATTAAATGCCTCCAAATGGTATTTAAATAACTTCCCGAGCCCCTGGAAGCATGAAAATCACTTTAAACATGCTAATTTTAGCTCTAACACTGATGATCCACCTACAAATGTGAACTGACGTTCAAAAATAAAACATTTGAAAACGGACCATTTTCCACATTTCTGAAGCATGACGTAATGGGGGGGTGTTATCTCTTTTGTCGAAAATCAGCCGTTTTTGCTCGAACATTAAATGCCTCCAAATGGTATTTAATTAACTTCCCGAGCCCCTGGAAGCATGAAAATCACTTTAAACATGCTAATTTTAGCTCTAACACTGATGATCCACCTACAAATGTGAACTGACGTTCAAAAATAAAACATTTGAAAACGGACCATTTTCCACTTTTCTGAAGCATGACGTAATGGGGGGGTGTTATCTCTTTTGTCGAAAATCAGCCGTTTTTGCTCGAACATTAAATGCCTCCAAATGGTATTTATTTCACTTCCCGAGCCCCTGGAAGCATGAAAATCACTTTAAACATGCTAATTTTAGCTCTAACACTGATGATCCACCTACAAATGTGAACTGACGTTCAAAAATAAAACATTTGAAAACGGACCATTTTCCACATTTCTAAAGCATGACGTAATGGGGGGTGTTAGCTCTTTCGTCGAAAATCAGCCGTTTTTGCTGGAACATTAAAATCCTCCAAATGGTACTTAATTAACTTCCCGGGGTGAAGAAACCCTTTTTGAGAACTCAGAGTGAGTAAATTGGCCATTTTCATGCACTTTTAACCATTCCATAAATCTTGTGTTTTGGGCCCCTGGAAGCATGAAAATCACTTTAAACATGCTAATTTTAGCTCTAACACTGATGATCCACCTACAAATGTGAACTGACGTTCAAAAATAAAACATTTGAAAACGGACCATTTTCCACATTTCTGAAGCATGACGTAATGGGGGGGTGTTATCTCTTTTGTCGAAAATCAGCCGTTTTTGCTAGAACATTAAATGCCTCCAAATGGTATTTAATTAACTTCCCGAGCCCCTGGAAGCATGAAAATCACTTTAAACATGCTAATTTTAGCTCTAACACTGATGATCCACCTACAAATGTGAACTGACGTTCAAAAATAAAACATTTGAAAACGGACCATTTTCCACATTTCTGAAGCATGACGTAATGGGGGGGTGTTATCTCTTTTGTCGAAAATCAGCCGTTTTTGCTCGAACATTAAATGCCTCCAAATGGTATTTAATTAACTTCCCGAGCCCCTGGAAGCATGAAAATCACTTTAAACATGCTAATTTTAGCTCTAACACTGATGATCCACCTACAAATGTGAACTGACGTTCAAAAATAAAACATTTGAAAACGGACCATTTTCCACATTTCTGAAGCATGACGTAATGGGGGGGTGTTATCTCTTTTGTCGAAAATCAGCCGTTTTTGCTCGAACATTAAATGCCTCCAAATGGTATTTTATTAACTTCCCGGGGTGAAGAAACCCTTTTTGAGAACTCAGAGTGAGTAAATTGGCCATTTTCATGCACTTTTAACCATTCCATAAATCTTGTGTTTTGGGCCCCTGGAAGCATGAAAATCACTTTAAACATGCTAATTTTAGCTCTAACACTGATGATCCACCTACAAATGTGAACTGACGTTCAAAAATAAAACATTTGAAAACGGACCATTTTCCACATTTCTGAAGCATGACGTAATGGGGGGGTGTTATCTCTTTTGTCGAAAATCAGCCGTTTTTGCTCGAACATTAAATGCCTCCAAATGGTATTTAATTAACTTCCCGGGGTGAAGAAACCCTTTTTGAGAACTCAGAGTGAGTAAATTGGCCATTTTCATGCACTTTTAACCATTCCATAAATCTTGTGTTTTGGGCCCCTGAAAGCATGAAAATCACTTTAAACATGCTAATTTTAGCTCTAACACTGATGATCCACCTACAAATGTGAACTGATGTTCAAAAATAAAACATTTGAAAACGGACCATTTTCCACATTTCTGAAGCATGACGTAATGGGGGGGTGTTATCTCTTTTGTCGAAAATCAGCCGTTTTTGCTCTAACATTAAATGCCTCCAAATTGTATTTAATTAACTTCCCGGGGTGAAGAAACCCTTTTTGAGAACTCAGAGTGAGTAAATTGGCCATTTTCATGCACTTTTAACCATTCCATAAATCTTGTGTTTTGGGCCCCTGGAAGCATGAAAATCACTTTAAACATGCTAATTTTAGCTCTAACACTGATGATCCACCTACAAATGTGAACTGACGTTCAAAAATAAAACATTTGAAAACGGACCATTTTCCACATTTCTGAAGCATGACGTAATGGGGGGGTGTTATCTCTTTTGTCGAAAATCAGCCGTTTTTGCTCTAACATTAAATGCCTCCAAATGGTATTTAATTAACTTCCCGGGGTGAAGAAACCCTTTTTGAGAACTCAGAGTGAGTAAATTGGCCATTTTCATGCACTTTTAACCATTCCATAAATCTTGTGTTTTGGGCCCCTGGAAGCATGAAAATCACTTTAAACATGCTAATTTTAGCTCTAACACTGATGATCCACCTACAAATGTGAACTGACGTTCAAAAATAAAACATTTGAAAACGGACCATTTTCCACATTTCTGAAGCATGACGTAATGGGGGGGTGTTATCTCTTTTGTCGAAAATCAGCCGTTTTTGCTCGAACATTAAATGCCTCCAAATGGTATTTAATTAACTTCCCGAGCCCCTGGAAGCATGAAAATCACTTTAAACATGCTAATTTTAGCTCTAACACTGATGATCCACCTACAAATGTGAACTGACGTTCAAAAATAAAACATTTGAAAACGGACCATTTTCCACATTTCTGAAGCATGACGTAATGGGGGGGTGTTATCTCTTTTGTCGAAAATCAGCCGTTTTTGCTCTAACATTAAATGCCTCCAAATGGTATTTAATTAACTTCCCGGGGTGAAGAAACCCTTTTTGAGAACTCAGAGTGAGTAAATTGGCCATTTTCATGCACTTTTAACCATTCCATAAATCTTGTGTTTTGGGCCCCTGGAAGCATGAAAATCACTTTAAACATGCTAATTTTAGCTCTAACACTGATGATCCACCTACAAATGTGAACTGACGTTCAAAAATAAAACATTTGAAAACGGACCATTTTCCACATTTCTGAAGCATGACGTAATGGGGGGGTGTTATCTCTTTTGTCGAAAATCAGCCGTTTTTGCTCTAACATTAAATGCCTCCAAATGGTATTTAATTAACTTCCCGGGGTGAAGAGACCCTTTTTGAGAACTCAGAGTGAGTAAATTGGCCATTTTCATGCACTTTTAACCATTCCATAAATCTTGTGTTTTGGGCCCCTGGAAGCATGAAAATCACTTTAAACATGCTAATTTTAGCTCTAACACTGATGATCCACCTACAAATGTGAACTGACGTTCAAAAATAAAACATTTGAAAACGGACCATTTTCCACATTTCTGAAGCATGACGTAATGGGGGGGTGTTATCTCTTTTGTCGAAAATCAGCCGTTTTTGCTCGAACATTAAATGCCTCCAAATGGTATTTATTTCACTTCCCGAGCCCCTGGAAGCATGAAAATCACTTTAAACATGCTAATTTTAGCTCTAACACTGATGATCCACCTACAAATGTGAACTGACGTTCAAAAATAAAACATTTGAAAACGGACCATTTTCCACATTTCTGAAGCATGACGTAATGGGGGGGTGTTATCTCTTTTGTCGAAAATCAGCCGTTTTTGCTCTAACATTAAATGCCTCCAAATGGTATTTAATTAACTTCCCGAGCCCCTGGAAGCATGAAAATCACTTTAAACATGCTAATTTTAGCTCTAACACTGATGATCCACCTACAAATGTGAACTGACGTTCAAAAATAAAACATTTGAAAACGGACCATTTTCCACATTTCTGAAGCATGACGTAATGGGGGGGTGTTATCGCTTTTGTCGAAAATCAGCCGTTTTTGCTCTAACATTAAATGCCTCCAAATGGTATTTAATTAACTTCCCGGGGTGAAGAAAGCCTTTTTGAGAACTCAGAGTGAGTAAATTGGCCATTTTCATGCACTTTTAACCATTCCATAAATCTTGTGTTTTGGGCCCCTGGAAGCATGAAAATCACTTTAAACATGCTAATTTTAGCTCTAACACTGATGATCCACCTACAAATGTGAACTGACGTTCAAAAATAAAACATTTGAAAACGGACCATTTTCCACATTTCTGAAGCATGACGTAATAGGGGGGTGTTATCTCTTTTGTCGAAAATCAGCCGTTTTTGCTCGAACATTAAATGCCTCCAAATGGTATTTATTTCACTTCCCGAGCCCCTGGAAGCATGAAAATCACTTTAAACATGCTAATTTTAGCTCTAACACTGATGATCCACCTACAAATGTGAACTGACGTTCAAAAATAAAACATTTGAAAACGGACCATTTTCCACATTTCTGAAGCATGACGTAATGGGGGGGGGTGTTATCTCTTTTGTCGAAAATCAGCCATTTTTGCTCTAACATTAAATGCCTCCAAATGGTATTTAATTAACTTCCCGGGGTGAAGAAACCCTTTTTGAGAACTCAGAGTGAGTAAATTGGCCATTTTCATGCACTTTTAACCATTCCATAAATCTTGTGTTTTGGGCCCCAAGAAGCATGAAAATCACTTTAAACATGCTAATTTTAGCTCTAACACTGATGATCCACCTACAAATGTGAACTGACGTTCAAAAATAAAACATTTGAAAACGGACCATTTTCCACATTTCTGAAGCATGACGTAATGGGGGGGTGTTATCTCTTTTGTCGAAAATCAGCCGTTTTTGCTCGAACATTAAATGCCTCCAAATGGTATTTAATTAACTTCCCGAGCCACTGGAAGCATGAAAATCACTTTAAATATGCTAATTTTAGCTCTAACACTGATGATCCACCTACAAATGTGAACTGACGTTCAAAACTAAAACATTTGAAAACGGACCATTTTCCACATTTCTGAAGCATGACGTAATGGGGGGGTGTTATTTCTTTTGTCGAAAATCAGCCGTTTTTGCTCGAACATTAAATGCCTCCAAATGGTATTTAAATAACTTCCCGAGCCCCTGGAAGCATGAAAATCACTTTAAACATGCTAATTTTAGCTCTAACACTGATGATCCACCTACAAATGTGAACTGACGTTCAAAAATGAAACATTTGAAAACGGACCATTTTCCACATTTCTGAAGCATGACGTAATGGGGGGGTGTTATCTCTTTTGTCGAAAATCAGCCGTTTTTGCTCGAACATTAAATGCCTCCAAATGGTATTTAATTAACTTCCCGAGCCCCTGGAAGCATGAAAATCACTTTAAACATGCTAATTTTAGCTCTAACACTGATGATCCACCTACAAATGTGAACTGACGTTCAAAAATAAAACATTTGAAAACGGACCATTTTCCACTTTTCTGAAGCATGACGTAATGGGGGGGTGTTATCTCTTTTGTCGAAAATCAGCCGTTTTTGCTCGAACATTAAATGCCTCCAAATGGTATTTAAATAACTTCCCGAGCCCCTGGAAGCATGAAAATCACTTTAAACATGCTAATTTTAGCTCTAACACTGATGATCCACCTACAAATGTGAACTGACGTTCAAAAATGAAACATTTGAAAACGGACCATTTTCCACATTTCTGAAGCATGACGTAATGGGGGGGTGTTATCTCTTTTGTCGAAAATCAGCCGTTTTTGCTCGAACATTAAATGCCTCCAAATGGTATTTATTTCACTTCCCAAGCCCCTGGAAGCATGAAAATCACTTTAAACATGCTAATTTTAGCTCTAACACTGATGATCCACCTACAAATGTGAACTGACGTTCAAAAATAAAACATTTGAAAACGGACCATTTTCCACCTTTCTGAAGCATGACATAATGGGGGGGTGTTATCTCTTTTGTCGAAAATCAGCCGTTTTTGCTCGAACATTAAATGCCTCCAAATGGTATTTAATTAACTTCCCGAGCCCCTGGAAGCATGAAAATCACTTTAAACATGCTAATTTTAGCTCTAACACTGATGATCCACCTACAAATGTGAACTGACGTTCAAAAATAAAACATTTGAAAACGGACCATTTTCCACATTTCTGAAGCATGACGTAATGGGGGGGTGTTATCTCTTTTGTCGAAAATCAGCCGTTTTTGCTCTAACATTAAATGCCTCCAAATGGTATTTAATTAACTTCCCGGGGTGAAGAAACCCTTTTTGAGAACTCAGAGTGAGTAAATTGGCCATTTTCATGCACTTTTAACCATTCCATAAATCTTGTGTTTTGGGCCCCTTGGAAGCATGAAAATCACTTTAAACATGCTAATTTTAGCTCTAACACTGATGATCCACCTACAAATGTGAACTGACGTTCAAAAATAAAACATTTGAAAACGGACCATTTTCCACATTTCTGAAGCATGACGTAATGGGGGGGTGTTATCTCTTTTGTCGAAAATCAGCCGTTTTTGCTCGAACATTAAATGCCTCCAAATGGTATTTAATTAACTTCCCGAGCCCCTGGAAGCATGAAAATCACTTTAAACATGCTAATTTTAGCTCTAACACTGATGATCCACCTACAAATGTGAACTGACGTTCAAAAATAAAACATTTGAAAACGGACCATTTTCCACATTTCTGAAGCATGACGTAATGGGGGGGTGTTATCTCTTTTGTCGAAAATCAGCCGTTTTTGCTCTAACATTAAATGCCTCCAAATGGTATTTAATTAACTTCCCGGGGTGAAGAAACCCTTTTTGAGAACTCAGAGTGAGTAAATTGGCCATTTTCATGCACTTTTAACCATTCCATAAATCTTGTGTTTTGGGCCCCTTGGAAGCATGAAAATCACTTTAAACATGCTAATTTTAGCTCTAACACTGATGATCCACCTACAAATGTGAACTGACGTTCAAAAATAAAACATTTGAAAACGGACCATTTTCCACATTTCTGAAGCATGACGTAATGGGGGGGTGTTATCTCTTTTGTCGAAAATCAGCCGTTTTTGCTCTAACATTAAATGCCTCCAAATGGTATTTAATTAACTTCCCGGGGTGAAGAAACCGTTTTTGAGAACTCAGAGTGAGTAAATTGTCCATTTTCATGCACTTTTAACCATTCCATAAATCTTGTGTTTTGGGCCCCTGGAAGCATGAAAATCACTTTAAACATGCTAATTTTAGCTCTAACACTGATGATCCACCTACAAATGTGAACTAACGTTCAAAAATAAAACATTTGAAAACGGACCATTTTCCACATTTCTGAAGCATGACGTAATGGGGGGGTGTTATCTCTTTTGTCAAAAATCAGCCGTTTTTGCTCGAACATTAAATGCCTCCAAATGGTATTTAATTAACTTCCCGGGGTGAAGAAACCCTTTTTGAGAACTCAGAGTGAGTAAATTGGCCATTTTCATGCACTTTTAACCATTCCATAAATCTTGTGTTTTGGGCCCCTGGAAGCATGAAAATCACTTTAAACATGCTAATTTTAGCTCTAACACTGATGATCCACCTACAAATGTGAACTGACGTTCAAAAATGAAACATTTGAAAACGGACCATTTTCCACATTTCTGAAGCATGACGTAATGGGGGGGTGTTATGTCTTTTGTCGAAAATCAGCCGTTTTTGCTCTAACATTAAATGCCTCCAAATGGTATTTAATTAACTTCCCGGGATGAAGAAACCCTTTTTGAGAACTCAGAGTGAGTAAATTGGCCATTTTCATGCACTTTTAACCATTCCATAAATCTTGTGTTTTGGGCCCCTGGAAGCATGAAAATCACTTTAAACATGCTAATTTTAGCTCTAACACTGATGATCCACCTACAAATGTGAACTGACGTTCAAAAATAAAACATTTGAAAACGGACCATTTTCCACATTTCTGAAGCATGACCTAATGGGGGGGTGTTATCTCTTTTGTCGAAAATCAGCCGTTTTTGCTCGAACATTAAATGCCTCCAAATGGTATTTAATTAACTTCCCGGGGTGAAGAAACCCTTTTTGAGAACTCAGAGTGAGTAAATTGGCCATTTTTATGCACTTTTAACCATTCCATAAATCTTGTGTTTTGGGCCCCTGGAAGCATGAAAATCACTTTAAACATGCTAATTTTAGCTCTAACACTGATGATCCACCTACAAATGTGAACTGACGTTCAAAAATAAAACATTTGAAAACGGACCATTTTCCACATTTCTGAAGCATGACGTAATGGGGGGTGTTATCTCTTTTGTCGAAAATCAGCCGTTTTTGCTCTAACATTAAATGCCTCCAAATGGTATTTAATTAACTTCCCGGGGTGAAGAAACCCTTTTTGAGAACTCAGAGTGAGTAAATTGGCCATTTTCATGCACTTTTAACCATTCCATAAATCTTGTGTTTTGGGCCCCTGGAAGCATGAAAATCACTTTAAACATGCTAATTTTAGCTCTAACACTGATGATCCACCTACAAATGTGAACTGACGTTCAAAAATAAAACATTTGAAAACGGACCATTTTCCACATTTCTGAAGCATGACCTAATGGGGGGGTGTTATCTCTTTTGTCGAAAATCAGCCGTTTTTGCTCGAACATTAAATGCCTCCAAATGGTATTTAATTAACTTCCCGGGGTGAAGAAACCCTTTTTGAGAACTCAGAGTGAGTAAATTGGCCATTTTTATGCACTTTTAACCATTCCATAAATCTTGTGTTTTGGGCCCCTGGAAGCATGAAAATCACTTTAAACATGCTAATTTTAGCTCTAACACTGATGATCCACCTACAAATGTGAACTGACGTTCAAAAATAAAACATTTGAAAACGGACCATTTTCCACATTTCTGAAGCATGACGTAATGGGGGGTGTTATCTCTTTTGTCGAAAATCAGCCGTTTTTGCTCTAACATTAAATGCCTCCAAATGGTATTTAATTAACTTCCCGGGGTGAAGAAACCCTTTTTGAGAACTCAGAGTGAGTAAATTGGCCATTTTCATGCACTTTTAACCATTCCATAAATCTTGTGTTTTGGGCCCCTGGAAGCATGAAAATCACTTTAAACATGCTAATTTTAGCTCTAACACTGATGATCCACCTACAAATGTGAACTGACGTTCAAAAATAAAACATTTGAAAACGGACCATTTTCCACATTTCTGAAGCATGACGTAATGGGGGGGTGTTGTCTCTTTTGTCGAAAATCAGCCGTTTTTGCTCGAACATTAAATGCCTCCAAATGGTATTTAATTAACTTCCCGAGCACCTGGAAGCATGAAAATCACTTTAAACATGCTAATTTTAGCTCTAACACTGATGATCCACCTACAAATGTGAACTGACGTTCAAAAATAAAACATTTGAAAACGGACCATTTTCCACATTTCTGAAGCATGACGTAATGGGGGGGTGTTATCTCTTTTGTCGAAAATCAGCCGTTTTTGCTCTAACATTAAATGCCTCCAAATGGTATTTAATTAACTTCCCGGGGTGAAGAAACCCTTTTTGAGAACTCAGAGTGAGTAAATTGGCCATTTTCATGCACTTTTAACCATTCCATAAATCTTGTGTTCTGGGCCCCTGGATGCATGAAAATCACTTTAAACATGCTAATTTTAGCTCTAACACTGATGATCCACCTACAAATGTGAACTGACGTTCAAAAATGAAACATTTGAAAACGGACCATTTTCCACATTTCTGAAGCATGACGTAATGGGGGGGTGTTATCTCTTTTGTCGAAAATCAGCCGTTTTTGCTCTAACATTAAATGCCTCCAAATGGTATTTAATTAACTTCCCGGGGTGAAGAAACCCTTTT
This sequence comes from Lissotriton vulgaris, assembly GCF_964263255.1. Lineage (NCBI taxonomy): Eukaryota > Metazoa > Chordata > Amphibia > Caudata > Salamandridae > Lissotriton > Lissotriton vulgaris. The sequence goes on from NW_028240871.1 coordinate 96,341, forward strand.
TGAGAACTCAGAGTGAGTAAATTGGCCATTTTCATGCACTTTTATCCATTCCATAAATCTTGTGTTTTGGGCCCCTGGAAGCATGAAAATCACTTTAAACATGCTAATTTTAGCTCTAACACTGATGATCCACCTACAAATGTGAACTGACGTTCAAAAATGAAACATTTGAAAACGGACCATTTTCCACATTTCTGAAGCATGACGTAATGGGGGGGTGTTATCTCTTTTGTCGAAAATCAGCCGTTTTTGCTCTAACATTAAATGCCTCCAAATGGTATTTAATTAACTTCCCGGGGTGAAGAAACCCTTTTTGAGAACTCAGAGTGAGTAAATTGGCCATTTTCATGCACTTTTAACCATTCCATAAATCTTGTGTTTTGGGCCCCTGGAAGCATGAAAATCACTTTAAACATGCTAATTTTAGCTCTAACACTGATGATCCACCTACAAATGTGAACTGACGTTCAAAAATAAAACATTTGAAAACGGACCATTTTCCACATTTCTGAAGCATGACGTAATGGGGGGGTGTTATCTCTTTTGTCGAAAATCAGCCGTTTTTGCTCGAACATTAAATGCCTCCAAATGGTATTTAATTAACTTCCCGGGGTGAAGAAACCCTTTTTGAGAACTCAGAGTGAGTAAATTGGCCATTTTTATGCACTTTTAACCATTCCATAAATCTTGTGTTTTGGGCCCCTGGAAGCATGAAAATCACTTTAAACATGCTAATTTTAGCTCTAACACTGATGATCCACCTACAAATTTGAACTGACGTTCAAAAATAAAACATTTGAAAACGGACCATTTTCCACATTTCTGAAGCATGACGTAATGGGGGGTGTTATCTCTTTTGTCGAAAATCAGCCGTTTTTGCTCTAACATTAAATGCCTCCAAATGGTATTTAATTAACTTCCCGGGGTGAAGAAACCCTTTTTGAGAACTCAGAGTGAGTAAATTGGCCATTTTCATGCACTTTTAACCATTCCATAAATCTTGTGTTTTGGGCCCCTGGAAGCATGAAAATCACTTTAAACATGCTAATTTTAGCTCTAACACTGATGATCCACCTACAAATGTGAACTGACGTTCAAAAATAAAACATTTGAAAACGGACCATTTTCCCCATTTCTGAAGCATGACGTAATGGGGGGGGGTGTTATCTCTTTTGTCGAAAATCAGCCGTTTTTGCTCGAACATTAAATGCCTCCAAATGGTATTTAATTAACTTCCCGAGCCCCTGGAAGCATGAAAATCACTTTAAACATGCTAATTTTAGCTCTAACACTGATGATCCACCTACAAATGTGAACTGACGTTCAAAAATGAAACATTTGAAAACGGACCATTTTCCACATTTCTGAAGCATGACGTAATGGGGGGGTGTTATCTCTTTTGTCGAAAATCAGCCGTTTTTGCTCTAACATTAAATGCCTCCAAATGGTATTTAATTAACTTCCCGGGGTGAAGAAACCCTTTTTGAGAACTCAGAGTGAGTAAATTGGCCATTTTCATGCACTTTTAACCATTCCATAAATCTTGTGTTTTGGGCCCCTGGAAGCATGAAAATCACTTTAAACATGTTAATTTTAGCTCTAACACTGATGATCCACCTACAAATGTGAACTGACGTTCAAAAATAAAACATTTGAAAACTGACCATTTTCCACATTTCTGAAGCATGACGTAATGGGGGGGTGTTATCTCTTTTGTCGAAAATCAGCCGTTTTTGCTCGAACATTAAATGCCTCCAAATGGTATTTAATTAACTTCCCGAGCCCCTGGAAGCATGAAAATCACTTTAAACATGCTAATTTTAGCTCTAACACTGATGTTCCACCTACAAATGTGAACTGACGTTCAAAAATAAAACATTTGAAAACGGACCATTTTCCACATTTCTGAAGCATGACGTAATGGGGGGGTGTTATCTCTTTTGTCGAAAATCAGCCGTTTTTGCTCGAACATTAAATGCCTCCAAATGGTATTTAATTACCTTCCCGGGGTGAAGAAACCCTTTTTGAGAACTCAGAGTGAGTAAATTGGCCATTTTCATGCACTTTTAACCATTCCATAAATCTTGTGTTTTGGGCCCCTGGAAGCATGAAAATCACTTTAAACATGCTAATTTTAGCTCTAACACTGATGATCCACCTACAAATGTGAACTGACGTTCAAAAATAAAACATTTGAAAACGGACCATTTTCCACATTTCTGAAGCATGACGTAATGGGGGGGTGTTATCTCTTTTGTCGAAAATCAGCCGTTTTTGCTCGAACATTAAATGCCTCCAAATGGTATTTATTTCACTTCCCGAGCCCCTGGAAGCATGAAAATCACTTTAAACATGCTAATTTTAGCTCTAACACTGATGATCCACCTACAAATGTGAACTGACGTTCAAAAATAAAACATTTGAAAACGGACCATTTTCCACATTTCTGAAGCATGACGTAATTGGGGGGTGTTATCTCTTTTGTCGAAAATCAGCCGTTTTTGCTCGAACATTAAATGCCTCCAAATGGTATTTAATTAACTTCCCGGGGTGAAGAAACCCTTTTTGAGAACTCAGAGTGAGTAAATTGGCCATTTTCATGCACTTTTAACCATTCCATAAATCTTGTGTTTTGGGCCCCTGGAAGCATGAAAATCACTTTAAACATGCTAATTTTAGCTCTAACACTGATGATCCACCTACAAATGTGAACTGACGTTCAAAAATAAAACATTTGAAAACGGACCATTTTCCACATTTCTGAAGCATGACGTAATGGGGGGGTGTTATCTCTTTTGTCGAAAATCAGCCGTTTTTGCTCTAACATTAAATGCCTCCAAATGGTATTTAATTAACTTCCCGGGGTGAAGAAACCCTTTTTGAGAACTCAGAGTGAGTAAATTGGCCATTTTCATGCACTTTTAACCATTCCATAAATCTTGTGTTTTGGGCCCCTGGAAGCATGAAAATCACTTTAAACATGCTAATTTTAGCTCTAACACTGATGATCCACCTACAAATGTGAACTGACGTTCAAAAATAAAACATTTGAAAACAGACCATTTTCCACATTTCTGAAGCATGACGTAATGGGGGGGTGTTATCTCTTTTGTCGAAAATCAGCCGTTTTTGCTCGAACATTAAATGCCTCCAAATGGTATTTAATTAACTTCCCGAGCCCCTGGAAGCATGAAAATCACTTTAAACATGCTAATTTTAGCTCTAACACTGATGATCCACCTACAAATGTGAACTGACGTTCAAAAATAAAACATTTGAAAACGGACCATTTTCCACATTTCTGAAGCATGACGTAATGGGGGGGTGTTATCTCTTTTGTGGAAAATCAGCCTTTTTTGCTCGAACATTAAATGCCTCCAAATGGTATTTATTTCACTTCCCGAGCCCCTGGAAGCATGAAAATCACTTTAAACATGCTAATTTTAGCTCTAACACTGATGATCCACCTACAAATGTGAACTGACGTTCAAAAATAAAACATTTGAAAACGGACCATTTTATACATTTCTGAAGCATGACGTAATGGGGGGTGTTATCTCTTTTGTCGAAAATCAGCCGTTTTTGCTCGAACATTAAATGCCTCCAAATGGTATTTAATTAACTTCCCGGGGTGAAGAAACCCTTTTTGAGAACTCAGAGTGAGTAAATTGGCCATTTTCATGCACTTTTAACCATTCCATAAATCTTGTGTTTTGGGCCCCTGGATGCATGAAAATCACTTTAAACATGCTAATTTTAGCTCTAACACTGATGATCCACCTACAAATGTGAACTGACGTTCAAAAATGAAACATTTGAAAACGGACCATTTTCCACATTTCTGAAGCATGACGTAATGGGGGGGTGTTATCTCTTTTGTCGAAAATCAGCCGTTTTTGCTCTAACATTAAATGCCTCCAAATGGTATTTAATTAACTTCCCGGGGTGAAGAAACCCTTTTTGAGAACTCAGAGTGAGTAAATTGGCCATTTTCATGCACTTTTATCCATTCCATAAATCTTGTGTTTTGGGCCCCTGGAAGCATGAAAATCACTTTAAACATGCTAATTTTAGCTCTAACACTGATGATCCACCTACAAATGTGAACTGACGTTCAAAAATGAAACATTTGAAAACGGACCATTTTCCACATTTCTGAAGCATGACGTAATGGGGGGGTGTTATCTCTTTTGTCGAAAATCAGCCGTTTTTGCTCTAACATTAAATGCCTCCAAATGGTATTTAATTAACTTCCCGGGGTGAAGAAACCCTTTTTGAGAACTCAGAGTGAGTAAATTGGCCATTTTCATGCACTTTTAACCATTCCATAAATCTTGTGTTTTGGGCCCCTGGAAGCATGAAAATCACTTTAAACATGCTAATTTTAGCTCTAACACTGATGATCCACCTACAAATGTGAACTGACGTTCAAAAATAAAACATTTGAAAACGGACCATTTTCCACATTTCTGAAGCATGACGTAATGGGGGGGTGTTATCTCTTTTGTCGAAAATCAGCCGTTTTTGCTCGAACATTAAATGCCTCCAAATGGTATTTAATTAACTTCCCGGGGTGAAGAAACCCTTTTTGAGAACTCAGAGTGAGTAAATTGGCCATTTTTATGCACTTTTAACCATTCCATAAATCTTGTGTTTTGGGCCCCTGGAAGCATGAAAATCACTTTAAACATGCTAATTTTAGCTCTAACACTGATGATCCACCTACAAATGTGAACTGACGTTCAAAAATAAAACATTTGAAAACGGACCATTTTCCACATTTCTGAAGCATGACGTAATGGGGGGTGTTATCTCTTTTGTCGAAAATCAGCCGTTTTTGCTCTAACATTAAATGCCTCCAAATGGTATTTAATTAACTTCCCGGGGTGAAGAAACCCTTTTTGAGAACTCAGAGTGAGTAAATTGGCCATTTTCATGCACTTTTAACCATTCCATAAATCTTGTGTTTTGGGCCCCTGGAAGCATGAAAATCACTTTAAACATGCTAATTTTAGCTCTAACACTGATGATCCACCTACAAATGTGAACTGACGTTCAAAAATAAAACATTTGAAAACGGACCATTTTCCACATTTCTGAAGCATGACGTAATGGGGGGGTGTTGTCTCTTTTGTCGAAAATCAGCCGTTTTTGCTTGAACATTAAATGCCTCCAAATGGTATTAAATTAACTTCCCGAGCCCCTGGAAGCATGAAAATCACTTTAAACATGCTAATTTTAGCACTAACACTGATGATCCACCTACAAATGTGAACTGACGTTCAAAAATAAAACATTTGAAAACGGACCATTTTCCACATTTCTGAAGCATGACGTAATGGGGGGGTGTTATCTCTTTTGTCGAAAATCAGCCGTTTTTGCTCTAACATTAAATGCCTCCAAATGGTATTTAATTAACTTCCCGGGGTGAAGAAACCCTTTTTGAGAACTCAGAGTGAGTAAATTGGCCATTTTCATGCACTTTTAACCATTCCATAAATCTTGTGTTTTGGGCCCCTGGATGCATGAAAATCACTTTAAACATGCTAATTTTAGCTCTAACACTGATGATCCACCTACAAATGTGAACTGACGTTCAAAAATAAAACATTTGAAAACGGACCATTTTCCACATTTCTGAAGCATGACGTAATGGGGGGGTGTTATCTCTTTTGTCGAAAATCAGCCGTTTTTGCTCGAACATTAAATGCCTCCAAATGGTATTTAATTAACTTCCCGAGCCCCTGGAAGCATGAAAATCACTTTAAACATGCTAATTTTAGCTCTAACACTGATGATCCACCTACAAATGTGAACTGACGTTCAAAAATAAAACATTTGAAAATGGACCATTTTCCACATTTCTGAAGCATGACGTAATGGGGGGGTGTTATCTCTTTTGTGGAAAATCAGCCTTTTTTGCTCGAACATTAAATGCCTCCAAATGGTATTTATTTCACTTCCCGAGCCCCTGGAAGCATGAAAATCACTTTAAACATGCTAATTTTAGCTCTAACACTGATGATCCACCTACAAATGTGAACTGACGTTCAAAAATAAAACATTTGAAAACGGACCATTTTCCACATTTCTGAAGCATGACGTAATGGGGGGGTGTTATCTCTTTTGTCGAAAATCAGCCGTTTTTGCTCGAACATTAAATGCCTCCAAATGGTATTTAATTAACTTCCCGAGCCCCTGGAAGCATGAAAATCACTTTAAACATGCTAATTTTAGCTCTAACACTGATGATCCACCTACAAATGTGAACTGACGTTCAAAAATGAAACATTTGAAAACGGACCATTTTCCACATTTCTGAAGCATGACGTAATGGGGGGGTGTTATCTCTTTTGTCGAAAATCAGCCGTTTTTGCTCTAACATTAAATGCCTCCAAATGGTATTTAATTAACTTCCCGGGGTGAAGAAACCCTTTTTGAGAACTCAGAGTGAGTAAATTGGCCATTTTCATGCACTTTTAACCATTCCATACATCTTGTGTTTTGGGCCCCTGGAAGCATGAAAATCACTTTAAACATGCTAATTTTAGCTCTAACACTGATGATCCACCTACAAATGTGAACTGACGTTCAAAAATAAAACATTTGAAAACGGACCATTTTCCACATTTCTGAAGCATGACGTAATGGGGGGGTGTTATCTCTTTTGTCGAAAATCAGCCGTTTTTGCTCGAACATTAAATGCCTCCAAATGGTATTTAATTAACTTCCCGAGCCCCTGGAAGCATGAAAATCACTTTAAACATGCTAATTTTATCTCTAACACTGATGATCCACCTACAAATGTGAACTGACGTTCAAAAATGAAACATTTGAAAACGGACCATTTTCCACATTTCTGAAGCATGACGTAATGGGGGGGTGTTATCTCTTTTGTCGAAAATCAGCCGTTTTTGCTCTAACATTAAATGCCTCCAAATGGTATTTAATTAACTTCCCGGGGTGAAGAAACCCTTTTTGAGAACTCAGAGTGAGTAAATTGGCCATTTTCATGCACTTTTAACCATTCCATAAATCTTGTGTTTTGGGCCCCTGGAAGCATGAAAATCACTTTAAACATGCTAATTTTAGCTCTAACACTGATGATCCACCTACAAATGTGAACTGACGTTCAAAAATAAAACATTTGAAAACGGACCATTTTCCACATTTCTGAAGCATGACATAATGGGGGGGTGTTATCTCTTTTGTCGAAAATCAGCCGTTTTTGCTCGAACATTAAATGCCTCCAAATGGTATTTAATTAACTTCCCGGGGTGAAGAAACCCTTTTTGAGAACTCAGAGTGAGTAAATTGGCCATTTTCATGCACTTTTAACCATTCCATAAATCTTGTGTTTTGGGCCCCTGGAAGCATGAAAATCACTTTAAACATGCTAATTTTAGCTCTAACACTGATGATCCACCTACAAATGTGAACTGACGTTCAAAAATAAAACATTTGAAAACGGACCATTTTCCACATTTCTGAAGCATGACGTAATGGGGGGGTGTTATCTCTTTTGTCGAAAATCAGCCGTTTTTGCTCGAACATTAAATGCCTCCAAATGGTATTTAATTAACTTCCCGGGGTGAAGAAACCCTTTTTGAGAACTCAGAGTGAGTAAATTGGCCATTTTCATGCACTTTTAACCATTCCATAAATCTTGTGTTTTGGGCCCCTGGAAGCATGAAAATCACTTTAAACATGCTAATTTTAGCTCTAACACTGATGATCCACCTACAAATGTGAACTGACGTTCAAAAATAAAACATTTGAAAACGGACCATTTTCCACATTTCTGAAGCATGACGTAATGGGGGGGTGTTATCTCTTTTGTCGAAAATCAGCCGTTTTTGCTCGAACATTAAATGCCTCCAAATGGTATTTATTTCACTTCCCAAGCCCCTGGAAGCATGAAAATCACTTTAAACATGCTAATTTTAGCTCTAACACTGATGATCCACCTACAAATGTGAACTGACGTTCAAAAATAAAACATTTGAAAACGGACCATTTTCCACATTTCTGAAGCATGACATAATGGGGGGGGTGTTATCTCTTTTGTCGAAAATCAGCCGTTTTTGCTCGAACATTAAATGCCTCCAAATGGTATTTAATTAACTTCCCGAGCCCCTGGAAGCATGAAAATCACTTTAAACATGCTAATTTTAGCTCTAACACTGATGATCCACCTACAAATGTGAACTGACGTTCAAAAATAAAACATTTGAAAACGGACCATTTTCCACATTTCTGAAGCATGACGTAATGGGGGGGTGTTATCTCTTTTGTCGAAAATCAGCCGTTTTTGCTCTAACATTAAATGCCTCCAAATGGTATTTAATTAACTTCCCGGGGTGAAGAAACCCTTTTTGAGAACTCAGAGTGAGTAAATTGGCCATTTTCATGCACTTTTAACCATTCCATAAATCTTGTGTTTTGGGCCCCTTGGAAGCATGAAAATCACTTTAAACATGCTAATTTTAGCTCTAACACTGATGATCCACCTACAAATGTGAACTGACGTTCAAAAATAAAACATTTGAAAACGGACCATTTTCCACATTTCTGAAGCATGACGTAATGGGGGGGTGTTATCTCTTTTGTCGAAAATCAGCCGTTTTTGCTCGAACATTAAATGCCTCCAAATGGTATTTAATTAACTTCCCGAGCCCCTGGAAGCATGAAAATCACTTTAAACATGCTAATTTTAGCTCTAACACTGATGATCCACCTACAAATGTGAACTGACGTTCAAAAATAAAACATTTGAAAACGGACCATTTTCCACATTTCTAAAGCATGACGTAATGGGGGGGTGTTATCTCTTTTGTCGAAAATCAGCCGTTTTTGCTCTAACATTAAATGCCTCCAAATGGTATTTAATTAACTTCCCGGGGTGAAGAAACCCTTTTTGAGAACTCAGAGTGAGTAAATTGGCCATTTTCATGCACTTTTAACCATTCCATAAATCTTGTGTTTTGGGCCCCTTGGAAGCATGAAAATCACTTTAAACATGCTAATTTTAGCTCTAACACTGATGATCCACCTACAAATGTGAACTGACGTTCAAAAATAAAACATTTGAAAACGGACCATTTTCCACATTTCTGAAGCATGACGTAATGGGGGGGTGTTATCTCTTTTGTCGAAAATCAGCCGTTTTTGCTCTAACATTAAATGCCTCCAAATGGTATTTAATTAACTTCCCGGGGTGAAGAAACCGTTTTTGAGAACTCAGAGTGAGTAAATTGGCCATTTTCATGCACTTTTAACCATTCCATAAATCTTGTGTTTTGGGCCCCTGGAAGCATGAAAATCACTTTAAACATGCTAATTTTAGCTCTAACACTGATGATCCACCTACAAATGTGAACTGACGTTCAAAAATGAAACATTTGAAAACGGACCATTTTCCACATTTCTGAAGCATGACGTAATGGGGGGGTGTTATGTCTTTTGTCGAAAATCAGCCGTTTTTGCTCTAACATTAAATGCCTCCAAATGGTATTTAATTAACTTCCCGGGATGAAGAAACCCTTTTTGAGAACTCAGAGTGAGTAAATTGGCCATTTTCATGCACTTTTAACCATTCCATAAATCTTGTGTTTTGGGCCCCTGGAAGCATGAAAATCACTTTAAACATGCTAATTTTAGCTCTAACACTGATGATCCACCTACAAATGTGAACTGACGTTCAAAAATAAAACATTTGAAAACGGACCATTTTCCACATTTCTGAAGCATGACCTAATGGGGGGGTGTTATCTCTTTTGTCGAAAATCAGCCGTTTTTGCTCGAACATTAAATGCCTCCAAATGGTATTTAATTAACTTCCCGGGGTGAAGAAACCCTTTTTGAGAACTCAGAGTGAGTAAATTGGCCATTTTTATGCACTTTTAACCATTCCATAAATCTTGTGTTTTGGGCCCCTGGAAGCATGAAAATCACTTTAAACATGCTAATTTTAGCTCTAACACTGATGATCCACCTACAAATGTGAACTGACGTTCAAAAATAAAACATTTGAAAACGGACCATTTTCCACATTTCTGAAGCATGACGTAATGGGGGGTGTTATCTCTTTTGTCGAAAATCAGCCGTTTTTGCTCTAACATTAAATGCCTCCAAATGGTATTTAATTAACTTCCCGGGGTGAAGAAACCCTTTTTGAGAACTCAGAGTGAGTAAATTGGCCATTTTCATGCACTTTTAACCATTCCATAAATCTTGTGTTTTGGGCCCCTGGAAGCATGAAAATCACTTTAAACATGCTAATTTTAGCTCTAACACTGATGATCCACCTACAAATGTGAACTGACGTTCAAAAATAAAACATTTGAAAACGGACCATTTTCCACATTTCTGAAGCATGACCTAATGGGGGGGTGTTATCTCTTTTGTCGAAAATCAGCCGTTTTTGCTCGAACATTAAATGCCTCCAAATGGTATTTAATTAACTTCCCGGGGTGAAGAAACCCTTTTTGAGAACTCAGAGTGAGTAAATTGGCCATTTTTATGCACTTTTAACCATTCCATAAATCTTGTGTTTTGGGCCCCTGGAAGCATGAAAATCACTTTAAACATGCTAATTTTAGCTCTAACACTGATGATCCACCTACAAATGTGAACTGACGTTCAAAAATAAAACATTTGAAAACGGACCATTTTCCACATTTCTGAAGCATGACGTAATGGGGGGTGTTATCTCTTTTGTCGAAAATCAGCCGTTTTTGCTCTAACATTAAATGCCTCCAAATGGTATTTAATTAACTTCCCGGGGTGAAGAAACCCTTTTTGAGAACTCAGAGTGAGTAAATTGGCCATTTTCATGCACTTTTAACCATTCCATAAATCTTGTGTTTTGGGCCCCTGGAAGCATGAAAATCACTTTAAACATGCTAATTTTAGCTCTAACACTGATGATCCACCTACAAATGTGAACTGACGTTCAAAAATAAAACATTTGAAAACGGACCATTTTCCACATTTCTGAAGCATGACGTAATGGGGGGGTGTTGTCTCTTTTGTCGAAAATCAGCCGTTTTTGCTCGAACATTAAATGCCTCCAAATGGTATTTAATTAACTTCCCGAGCACCTGGAAGCATGAAAATCACTTTAAACATGCTAATTTTAGCTCTAACACTGATGATCCACCTACAAATGTGAACTGACGTTCAAAAATAAAACATTTGAAAACGGACCATTTTCCACATTTCTGAAGCATGACGTAATGGGGGGGTGTTATCTCTTTTGTCGAAAATCAGCCGTTTTTGCTCTAACATTAAATGCCTCCAAATGGTATTTAATTAACTTCCCGGGGTGAAGAAACCCTTTTTGAGAACTCAGAGTGAGTAAATTGGCCATTTTCATGCACTTTTAACCATTCCATAAATCTTGTGTTTTGGGCCCCTGGATGCATGAAAATCACTTTAAACATGCTAATTTTAGCTCTAACACTGATGATCCACCTACAAATGTGAACTGACGTTCAAAAATGAAACATTTGAAAACGGACCATTTTCCACATTTCTGAAGCATGACGTAATGGGGGGGTGTTATCTCTTTTGTCGAAAATCAGCCGTTTTTGCTCTAACATTAAATGCCTCCAAATGGTATTTAATTAACTTCCCGGGGTGAAGAAACCCTTTTTGAGAACTCAGAGTGAGTAAATTGGCCATTTTCATGCACTTTTATCCATTCCATAAATCTTGTGTTTTGGGCCCCTGGAAGCATGAAAATCACTTTAAACATGCTAATTTTAGCTCTAACACTGATGATCCACCTACAAATGTGAACTGACGTTCAAAAATGAAACATTTGAAAACGGACCATTTTCCACATTTCTGAAGCATGACGTAATGGGGGGTGTTATCTCTTTTGTCGAAAATCAGCCGTTTTTGCTCTAACATTAAATGCCTCCAAATGGTATTTAATTAACTTCCCGGGGTGAAGAAACCCTTTTTGAGAACTCAGAGTGAGTAAATTGGCCATTTTCATGCACTTTTAACCATTCCATAAATCTTGTGTTTTGGGCCCCTGGAAGCATGAAAATCACTTTAAACATGCTAATTTTAGCTCTAACACTGATGATCCACCTACAAATGTGAACTGACGTTCAAAAATAAAACATTTGAAAACGGACCATTTTCCACATTTCTGAAGCATGACGTAATGGGGGGGTGTTATCTCTTTTGTCGAAAATCTGCCGTTTTTGCTCGAACATTAAATGCCTCCAAATGGTATTTAATTAACTTCCCGGGGTGAAGAAACCCTTTTTGAGAACTCAGAGTGAGTAAATTGGCCATTTTTATGCACTTTTAACCATTCCATAAATCTTGTGTTTTGGGCCCCTGGAAGCATGAAAATCACTTTAAACATGCTAATTTTAGCTCTAACACTGATGATCCACCTACAAATGTGAACTGACGTTCAAAAATAAAACATTTGAAAACGGACCATTTTCCACATTTCTGAAGCATGACGTAATGGGGGGTGTTATCTCTTTTGTCGAAAATCAGCCGTTTTTGCTCTAACATTAAATGCCTCTAAATGGTATTTAATTAACTTCCCGGGGTGAAGAAACCCTTTTTGAGAACTCAGAGTGAGTAAATTGGCCATTTTCATGCACTTTTAACCATTCCATAAATCTTGTGTTTTGGGCCCCTGGAAGCATGAAAATCACTTTAAACATGCTAATTTTAGCTCTAACACTGATGATCCACCTACAAATGTGAACTGACGTTCAAAAATAAAACATTTGAAAACGGACCATTTTCCACATTTCTGAAGCATGACGTAATGGGGGGGTGTTGTCTCTTTTGTCGAAAATCAGCCGTTTTTGCTTGAACATTAAATGCCTCCAAATGGTATTTAATTAACTTCCCGAGCCCCTGGAAGCATGAAAATCACTTTAAACATGCTAATTTTAGCTCTAACACTGATGATCCACCTACAAATGTGAACTGACGTTCAAAAATAAAACATTTGAAAACGGACCATTTTCCACATTTCTGAAGCATGACGTAATGGGGGGGTGTTATCTCTTTTGTCGAAAATCAGCCGTTTTTGCTCTAACATTAAATGCCTCCAAATGGTATTTAATTAACTTCCCGGGGTGAAGAAACCCTTTTTGAGAACTCAGAGTGAGTAAATTGGCCATTTTCATGCACTTTTAACCATTCCATAAATCTTGTGTTTTGGGCCCCTGGATGCATGAAAATCACTTTAAACATGCTAATTTTAGCTCTAACACTGATGATCCACCTACAAATGTGAACTGACGTTCAAAAATAAAACATTTGAAAACGGACCATTTTCCACATTTCTGAAGCATGACGTAATGGGGGGGTGTTATCTCTTTTGTCGAAAATCAGCCGTTTTTGCTCGAACATTAAATGCCTCCAAATGGTATTTAATTAACTTCCCGAGCCCCTGGAAGCATGAAAATCACTTTAAACATGCTAATTTTAGCTCTAACACTGATGATCCACCTACAAATGTGAACTGACGTTCAAAAATAAAACATTTGAAAATGGACCATTTTCCACATTTCTGAAGCATGACGTAATGGGGGGGTGTTATCTCTTTTGTGGAAAATCAGCCTTTTTTGCTCGAACATTAAATGCCTCCAAATGGTATTTATTTCACTTCCCGAGCCCCTGGAAGCATGAAAATCACTTTAAACATGCTAATTTTAGATCTAACACTGATGATCCACCTACAAATGTGAACTGACGTTCAAAAATAAAACATTTGAAAACGGACCATTTTCCACATTTCTGAAGCATGACGTAATGGGGGGGTGTTATCTCTTTTGTCGAAAATCAGCCGTTTTTGCTCGAACATTAAATGCCTCCAAATGGTATTTAATTAACTTCCCGAGCCCCTGGAAGCATGAAAATCACTTTAAACATGCTAATTTTAGCTCTAACACTGATGATCCACCTACAAATGTGAACTGACGTTCAAAAATGAAACATTTGAAAACGGACCATTTTCCACATTTCTGAAGCATGACGTAATGGGGGGGTGTTATCTCTTTTGTCGAAAATCAGCCGTTTTTGCTCTAACATTAAATGCCTCCAAATGGTATTTAATTAACTTCCCGGGGTGAAGAAACCCTTTTTGAGAACTCAGAGTGAGTAAATTGGCCATTTTCATGCACTTTTAACCATTCCATAAATCTTGTGTTTTGGGCCCCTGGAAGCATGAAAATCACTTTAAACATGCTAATTTTAGCTCTAACACTGATGATCCACCTACAAATGTGAACTGACGTTCAAAAATAAAACATTTGAAAACGGACCATTTTCCACATTTCTGAAGCATGACGTAATGGGGGGGTGTTATCTCTTTTGTCGAAAATCAGCCGTTTTTGCTCGAACATTAAATGCCTCCAAATGGTATTTAATTAACTTCCCGAGCCCCTGGAAGCATGAAAATCACTTTAAACATGCTAATTTTATCTCTAACACTGATGATCCACCTACAAATGTGAACTGACGTTCAAAAATGAAACATTTGAAAACGGACCATTTTCCACATTTCTGAAGCATGACGTAATGGGGGGGTGTTATCTCTTTTGTCGAAAATCAGCCGTTTTTGCTCTAACATTAAATGCCTCCAAATGGTATTTAATTAACTTCCCGGGGTGAAGAAACCCTTTTTGAGAACTCAGAGTGAGTAAATTGGCCATTTTCATGCACTTTTAACCATTCCATAAATCTTGTGTTTTGGGCCCCTGGAAGCATGAAAATCACTTTAAACATGCTAATTTTAGCTCTAACACTGATGATCCACCTACAAATGTGAACTGACGTTCAAAAATAAAACATTTGAAAACGGACCATTTTCCACATTTCTGAAGCATGACATAATGGGGGGGTGTTATCTCTTTTGTCGAAAATCAGCCGTTTTTGCTCGAACATTAAATGCCTCCAAATGGTATTTAATTAACTTCCCGGGGTGAAGAAACCCTTTTTGAGAACTCAGAGTGAGTAAATTGGCCATTTTCATGCACTTTTAACCATTCCATAAATCTTGTGTTTTGGGCCCCTGGAAGCATGAAAATCACTTTAAACATGCTAATTTTAGCTCTAACACTGATGATCCACCTACAAATGTGAACTGACGTTCAAAAATAAAACATTTGAAAACGGACCATTTTCCACATTTCTGAAGCATGACGTAATGGGGGGGTGTTATCTCTTTTGTCGAAAATCAGCCGTTTTTGCTCGAACATTAAATGCCTCCAAATGGTATTTAATTAACTTCCCGGGGTGAAGAAACCCTTTTTGAGAACTCAGAGTGAGTAAATTGGCCATTTTCATGCACTTTTAACCATTCCATAAATCTTGTGTTTTGGGCCCCTGGAAGCATGAAAATCACTTTAAACATGCTAATTTTAGCTCTAACACTGATGATCCACCTACAAATGTGAACTGACGTTCAAAAATAAAACATTTGAAAACGGACCATTTTCCACATTTCTGAAGCATGACGTAATGGGGGGGTGTTATCTCTTTTGTCGAAAATCAGCCGTTTTTGCTCGAACATTAAATGCCTCCAAATGGTATTTATTTCACTTCCCAAGCCCCTGGAAGCATGAAAATCACTTTAAACATGCTAATTTTAGCTCTAACACTGATGATCCACCTACAAATGTGAACTGACGTTCAAAAATAAAACATTTGAAAACGGACCATTTTCCACATTTCTGAAGCATGACATAATGGGGGGGTGTTATCTCTTTTGTCGAAAATCAGCCGTTTTTGCTCGAACATTAAATGCCTCCAAATGGTATTTAATTAACTTCCCGAGCCCCTGGAAGCATGAAAATCACTTTAAACATGCTAATTTTAGCTCTAACACTGATGATCCACCTACAAATGTGAACTGACGTTCAAAAATAAAACATTTGAAAACGGACCATTTTCCACATTTCTGAAGCATGACGTAATGGGGGGGTGTTATCTCTTTTGTCAAAAATCAGCCGTTTTTGCTCGAACATTAAATGCCTCCAAATGGTATTTAATTAACTTCCCGGGGTGAAGAAACCCTTTTTGAGAACTCAGAGTGAGTAAATTGGCCATTTTCATGCACTTTTAACCATTCCATAAATCTTGTGTTTTGGGCCCCTTGGAAGCATGAAAATCACTTTAAACATGCTAATTTTAGCTCTAACACTGATGATCCACCTACAAATGTGAACTGACGTTCAAAAATAAAACATTTGAAAACGGACCATTTTCCACATTTCTGAAGCATGACGTAATGGGGGGGTGTTATCTCTTTTGTCAAAAATCAGCCGTTTTTGCTCGAACATTAAATGCCTCCAAATGGTATTTAATTAACTTCCCGGGGTGAAGAAACCCTTTTTGAGAACTCAGAGTGAGTAAATTGGCCATTTTCATGCACTTTTAACCATTCCATAAATCTTGTGTTTTGGGCCCCTGGAAGCATGAAAATCACTTTAAACATGCTAATTTTAGCTCTAACACTGATGATCCACCTACAAATGTGAACTGACGTTCAAAAATAAAACATTTGAAAACGGACCATTTTCCACATTTCTGAAGCATGACGTAATGGGGGGGTGTTATCTCTTTTGTCGAAAATCAGCCGTTTTTGCTCGAACATTAAATGCCTCCAAATGGTATTTATTTCACTTCCCGAGCCCCTGGAAGCATGAAAATCACTTTAAACATGCTAATTTTAGCTCTAACACTGATGATCCACCTACAAATGTGAACTGACGTTCAAAAATAAAACATTTGAAAACGGACCATTTTCCACATTTCTGAAGCATGACGTAATGGGGGGGTGTTATCTCTTTTGTCGAAAATCAGCCGTTTTTGCTCGAACATTAAATGCCTCCAAATGGTATTTAATTAACTTCCCGAGCCCCTGGAAGCATGAAAATCACTTTAAACATGCTAATTTTAGCTCTAACACTGATGATCCACCTACAAATGTGAACTGACGTTCAAAAATGAAACATTTGAAAACGGACCATTTTCCACATTTCTGAAGCATGACGTAATGGGGGGGTGTTATCTCTTTTTTCGAAAATCAGCCGTTTTTGCTCTAACATTAAATGCCTCCAAATGGTATTTAATTAACTTCCCGGGGTGAAGAAACCCTTTTTGAGAACTCAGAGTGAGTAAATTGGCCATTTTCATGCACTTTTAACCATTCCATAAATCTTGTGTTTTGGGCCCCTGGAAGCATGAAAATCACTTAAACATGCTAATTTTAGCTCTAACACTGATGATCCACCTACAAATGTGAACTGACGTTCAAAAATAAAACATTTGAAAACGGACCATTTTCCACATTTCTGAAGCATGACATAATGGGGGGGTGTTATCTCTTTTGTCGAAAATCAGCCGTTTTTGCTCGAACATTAAATGCCTCCAAATGGTATTTAATTAACTTCCCGGGGTGAAGAAACCCTTTTTGAGAACTCAGAGTGAGTAAATTGGCCATTTTCATGCACTTTTAACCATTCCATAAATCTTGTGTTTTGGGCCCCTGGAAGCATGAAAATCACTTTAAACATGCTAATTTTAGCTCTAACACTGATGATCCACCTACAAATGTGAACTGACGTTCAAAAATAAAACATTTGAAAACGGACCATTTTCCACATTTCTGAAGCATGACGTAATGGGGGGGTGTTATCTCTTTTGTCGAAAATCAGCCGTTTTTGCTCGAACATTAAATGCCTCCAAATGGTATTTAATTAACTTCCCGGGGTGAAGAAACCCTTTTTGAGAACTCAGAGTGAGTAAATTGGCCATTTTCATGCACTTTTAACCATTCCATAAATCTTGTGTTTTGGGCCCCTGGAAGCATGAAAATCACTTTAAACATGCTAATTTTAGCTCTAACACTGATGATCCACCTACAAATGTGAACTGACGTTCAAAAAATAAAACATTTGAAAACGGACCATTTTCCACATTTCTGAAGCATGACGTAATGGGGGGGTGTTATCTCTTTTGTCGAAAATCAGCCGTTTTTGCTCGAACATTAAATGCCTCCAAATGGTATTTATTTCACTTCCCAAGCCCCTGGAAGCATGAAAATCACTTTAAACATGCTAATTTTAGCTCTAACACTGATGATCCACCTACAAATGTGAACTGACGTTCAAAAATAAAACATTTGAAAACGGACCATTTTCCACATTTCTGAAGCATGACATAATGGGGGGGTGTTATCTCTTTTGTCGAAAATCAGCCGTTTTTGCTCGAACATTAAATGCCTCCAAATGGTATTTAATTAACTTCCCGAGCCCCTGGAGGATGAAAATCACTTTAAACATGCTAATTTTAGCTCTAACACTGATGATCCACCTACAAATGTGAACTGACGTTCAAAAATAAAACATTTGAAAACGGACCATTTTCCACATTTCTGAAGCATGACGTAATGGGGGGGTGTTATCTCTTTTGTCGAAAATCAGCCGTTTTTGCTCTAACATTAAATGCCTCCAAATGGTATTTAATTAACTTCCCGGGGTGAAGAAACCCTTTTTGAGAACTCAGAGTGAGTAAATTGGCCATTTTCATGCACTTTTAACCATTCCATAAATCTTGTGTTTTGGGCCCCTTGGAAGCATGAAAATCACTTTAAACATGCTAATTTTAGCTCTAACACTGATGATCCACCTACAAATGTGAACTGACGTTCAAAAATAAAACATTTGAAAACGGACCATTTTCCACATTTCTGAAGCATGACGTAATGGGGGGGTGTTATCTCTTTTGTCGAAAATCAGCCGATTTTGCTCGAACATTAAATGCCTCCAAATGGTATTTAATTAACTTCCCGAGCCCCTGGAAGCATGAAAATCACTTTAAACATGCTAATTTTAGCTCTAACACTGATGATCCACCTACAAATGTGAACTGACGTTCAAAAATAAAACATTTGAAAACGGACCATTTTCCACATTTCTGAAGCATGACGTAATGGTGGGGTGTTATCTCTTTTGTCGAAAATCAGCCGTTTTTGCTCTAACATTAAATGCCTCCAAATGGTATTTAATTAACTTTCCGGGGTGAAGAAACCCTTTTTGAGAACTCAGAGTGAGTAAATTGGCCATTTTCATGCACTTTTAACCATTCCATAAATCTTGTGTTTTGGGCCCCTGGAAGCATGAAAATCACTTTAAACATGCTAATTTTAGCTCTAACACTGATGATCCACCTACAAATGTGAACTAACGTTCAAAAATAAAACATTTGAAAACGGACCATTTTCCACATTTCTGAAGCATGACGTAATGGGGGGGTGTTATCTCTTTTGTCAAAAATCAGCCGTTTTTGCTCGAACATTAAATGCCTCCAAATGGTATTTAATTAACTTCCTGGGGTGAAGAAACCCTTTTTGAGAACTCAGAGTGAGTAAATTGGCCATTTTCATGCACTTTTAACCATTCCATAAATCTTGTGTTTTGGGCCCCTGGAAGCATGAAAATCACTTTAAACATGCTAATTTTAGCTCTAACACTGATGATCCACCTACAAATGTGAACTGACGTTCAAAAATAAAACATTTGAAAACGGACCATTTTCCACATTTCTGAAGCATGACGTAATGGGGGGGTGTTATCTCTTTTGTCGAAAATCAGCCGTTTTTGCTCGAACATTAAATGCCTCCAAATGGTATTTATTTCACTTCCCGAGCCCCTGGAAGCATGAAAATCACTTTAAACATGCTAATTTTAGCTCTAACACTGATGATCCACCTACAAATGTGAACTGACGTTCAAAAATAAAACATTTGAAAACGGACCATTTTCCACATTTCTGAAGCATGACGTAATGGGGGGGTGTTATCTCTTTTGTCGAAAATCAGCCGTTTTTGCTCTAACATTAAATGCCTCCAAATGGTATTTAATTAACTTCCCGGGGTGAAGAAACCCTTTTTGAGAACTCAGAGTGAGTAAATTGGCCATTTTCATGCACTTTTAACCATTCCATAAATCTTGTGTTTTGGGCCCCTGGAAGCATGAAAATCACTTTAAACATGCTAATTTTAGCTCTAACACTGATGATCCACCTACAAATGTGAACTGACGTTCAAAAATAAAACATTTGAAAACGGACCATTTTCCACATTTCTGAAGCATGACGTAATGGGGGGGTGTTATCTCTTTTGTCGAAAATCAGCCGTTTTTGCTCGAACATTAAACGCCTCCAAATGGTATTTAATTAACTTCCCGAGCCCCTGGAAGCATGAAAATCACTTTAAACATGCTAATTTTAGCTCTAACACTGATGATCCACCTACAAATGTGAATTGACGTTCAAAAATAAAACATTTGAAAACGGACCATTTTCCACATTTCTGAAGCATGACGTAATGGGGGGGTGTTATCTCTTTTGTCGAAAATCAGCCGTTTTTGCTCTAACATTAAATGCCTCCAAATGGTATTTAATTACCTTCCCGGGGTGAAGAAACCCTTTTTGAGAACTCAGAGTGAGTAAATTGGCCATTTTCATGCACTTTTAACCATTCCATAAATCTTGTGTTTTGGGCCCCTGGAAGCATGAAAATCACTTTAAACATGCTAATTTTAGCTCTAACACTGATGATCCACCTACAAATGTGAACTGACGTTCAAAAATAAAACATTTGAAAACGGACCATTTTCCACATTTCTGAAGCATGACGTAATGGGGGGGGTGTTATCTCTTTTGTCGAAAATCAGCCGTTTTTGCTCGAACATTAAATGCCTCCAAATGGTATTTATTTCACTTCCCAAGCCCCTGGAAGCATGAAAATCACTTTAAACATGCTAATTTTAGCTCTAACACTGATGATCCACCTACAAATGTGAACTGACGTTCAAAAATAAAACATTTGAAAACGGACCATTTTCCACATTTCTGAAGCATGACATAATGGGGGGGTGTTATCTCTTTTGTCGAAAATCAGCCGTTTTTGCTCGAACATTAAATGCCTCCAAATGGTATTTAATTAACTTCCCGAGCCCCTGGAAGCATGAAAATCACTTTAAACATGCTAATTTTAGCTCTAACACTGATGATCCACCTACAAATGTGAACTGACGTTCAAAAATAAAACATTTGAAAACGGACCATTTTCCACATTTCTGAAGCATGACGTAATGGGGGGGTGTTATCTCTTTTGTCGAAAATCAGCCGTTTTTGCTCTAACATTAAATGCCTCCAAATGGTATTTAATTAACTTCCCGGGGTGAAGAAACCCTGTAGTGTAGTTCCTAGTTTCCCACTAGGCCCTGCGCATTGGAATAACATAAACAGTAGTATCGACGTGGAACTGCTTATATTCCAGGCCTCCACTGACTATGCTAAACTTAATTGGGTTGTGTTACCAACTAGCTCAGAGGTCACTGGAAACTTTCTTCTCTGCATAGGAAGTGATCAGCTTCCTTGGCACAGACAAGAAGGGATTCAGCTTTCCAACAACCGTGCAACATGACAACTTTGCTCCTCAGATCAAGAGTCGATCTCTAGGGTCGTGTGAAACAATAGACATAGATTTCACTCAGTCAGTCTAGTGCAGTTTACTTTCACAGTATGTAGAGAATAGAGAGACGGGCGTTTATCAATAAAGGGTTAACATTTATTGAACAGTCTTTCTTCTCGTACAAGAGAAATGTATTGCCACAATTGCAATAACTGTTATTATAAAAAGTACGTACAGTAAGATAAGTATTGCGAAATAGAACTGTAAAAGCATTGATATGGTTTCTTAGCCACACAATGGTTTAAAAGTAATAAAACATATATACAGTCATATATACATTAGGCTAACATACTCAACTGGTGCTTCTAACTAAGCCTACCCCAGTGTGCCTGACCTAGGCCTAACACGTGAGAAGGGGAGTAAGTAAGTAGCTTTAAGTTAAGTTGGTTTTGCCAAGGTTTGTTTCAAGAATTCTCGTCTAAGGGTTTAGTCAACACCATACCTCTGAATAGAATGATGGAGGATTGGTATCTCCTTCAGGGGTCTCTCTCGATATCCCAGTCACCTGCGAGGGTAAACTGGAAGCGCCGGGACTGGATTTCTCTGCACGAGAAAGGCAGCGGCTTCTCTCAGCGCGTCTGGAGGAAGGAGGGGTGACAGCGTCCGCGGGCAGCTGGGCTGGATGTCTTCGCAGAGGACGGCTGCACGGCTCCTCAAGCGTACTGCACCATAGGTCGCGCTGTAGCGGCGATAATGGTAATCAGTAGCTTCACCACCACAGGATAGCAGGCTGCAGCGACAGGCAACGCTCAACAGCAGTTAGCTTCGCTCTCACAGCTCACAGCTTCGTATTGCTTAAGGCAACGTTGGTAATATTTATACCTGACAGGTGCCGGGTTTGACGCAAGTTTGCTGGACATAAGACGTCAATTAAAGATGTCACTAGGAAGTGGCAGCTATCAGTTGCTCATTAGAGTTCCATTACTAATCAAAACATAGCAAGCGGGGATTTCCAGGTTTGCTAAGTTTTTATCTTGTTGAAGAACTCGGAGTGTTATCTAGGAATATCAGATAGTGACTGCTGCTCTGTCATTGCACTAATTGGTCGCAAAGGAAGTAGCAGAGAGTCATGCTGGAATGTGGCTCTGTGGCTCTGCTCGTGTGAGGCCAGAGATGACTTTACAGAAAATCGCACTTGAACGGTTATGCCAATATAGGGAATAAATGGATTTATAGCCGAATAGGGGCATAAGGTCACAGTATCGATCAGGAACCTAGATAAGCACATGACACCCACTCCACGAATTCATGTCCATCAAAATTACTAAAACTAAGCAATTTAGATGTATGTGTAACATTGTGTAACATAGCCCACCCCAAAATACATAAATGCATTCGAAATAGGCGTACTTGTAATACATGGAATTTAGGTACTGTACGTTTTTTAAAAGCATAGTAATTCATTCAGAAATTATTGCATATGAAATCAATGAACGATTATGCATAAAGAATTACACATGAAGTATCTCTGACAGAAGAAATGCGAGATAAATCATCACATAAAAATGCATTGTAATAACATGTGTGCTAGAGGCTGGTGTAATGTTGTTATGTCTCTAGATGTGTTTTAGAAATAGAAGTGTGAAGCTTCTGTTCTCTAAGAATATTTTTTACGTTAAGCAAAGAATTGTTCGTGCCAAAAGGGAGGGTCAATATTTTAAAAAAATTGTCCAATTCAAAGAAAAATCAGTTTACCAAAGCTCCTGGCAGTTTTTTGTTGATCAAAACTGAAGGCCGAATTCAGAGTTCATGGGAACGCCGTGTGTCGGAAAGCTTTTCAAAAGTTATTGTTTCTCTGTGGGTGAGAACATCGTATCAGACAGGCTCGCAAAGAATTGGTCTACAAAATCAGGTGATAGTTCAACCAAATTAGATAGCGCTGAAACTTGGCAGGTGTGAGAATGATTGCTGTCATCATAGCCGGGACCAGCAATGCTCACAGAACGTTGTACCTGGATGATGTTGCTTTTGTCACTCGCTCCACTGTTACCACTTGGCTGTAGTACAGGAGTCTCCACGAATGCCGTCATCAGGATTGGTAGCCGCTGGGGACAACACAATGCGTGAGCCGTTATTGGACTTAGCAAAGTATCGACGTCCATTGGTACTGCTGATGGAAGTGAAAGACAGATGTCCAACACGCATTCCTCGCCGCAAAGCATACACCGTAGCACAGGTAAAATGCAATTTTGCCATATCGGTCTGAATGAAAGGAACCAGGTCATGTTTAGATCTCTCAGCCTGGCCAATCCGAGGACGTTAGTTATCCTGTCCCTGTAGCGCATTGCTAGGATTGTTTCTTCCATTCCCATGGGAGCTATGTCTGAGCCGAGGTTTGCCATAACGTAGCAGAAGGGTCAAAAATAGAATCCCTGCGATGAGTCCAAAAAATAGTGGAATACCACCAAAGATGGAGTGCACAAAATTAGGAAAGATTCCCAAAATTGCCTGGAAGGGTGTTAGCAGTCCCGTAAAGACTGTCTTAAATATGCCTGGGATGCTTGTAGCACTAGACATGTTAAGGAGTTGGTCGAGCATTTGTACGAAATGCACGGGGCAATTTGTTGATAAAAGGTCATGGACCTCAGTAGCCGTCCTTGCGACTAGAAGATCATACGTCTCTTTAGATGACGTTATAGGCACTGTTGTCTGTAAAAGCACAGATTTCATTTTGCTTAATGTATCAATTCGTATAGAATAGAGATTCAGACGAGGCCAGAGGGGAGTCACTGTGTCTGGAGGCCCGCTCGGGAACAATGCTTGCATGCAACATTTGACCATGGACGTTACTTGTACTAGATAACTTTTTCCGGGCGCGAGGCCACAGCACCTGTGATCCGTTCTTAGAATGTAACTCCCGTTTGCGAGTTGCATAAAGAAGGGCTCTATCTGAGTTGCAGGTGTGACTAGCTGGTGGCATGAAAGGTTGTTTGAATTGCCATCACATGCTCCGTGTAAATTAATACCCTGACACAAAAGTATACCGCTTAGTGAGTGTTTACAGTTGTCACCACTAAGAAATACATTTTTGTCGCTGTCACTATAGCAAGAATGAGTGTATGGTAATTTCCATTCGGATTTAACATATCCCTTACCCAATTGTTCATACTGGCCAGCAGGTATGTATTCAAGGCATTTTTTAAAGCGGAAAGTTGTTATCGGAATTGTGATAATTCCGTGTATTATCCATTCAATGACAGGGCTCTCTGACATTGTCAATGGTAATCTCTCGAGTTTCTCGATGCTCAAAATTGTATAGTCTGCTCCTTTCTGTGCCAAACTGATCTGTTTATCAGTAAGGTTAAAAGTGGAAAATAATGACGTTGTGTTTATCAGACGCCAAGGCACATAGCCTGAACGAAGGTTTTGCAGCGTCCAGCCTAATTCTATAATAGAGCGTAATTGAGACTGGCCATGTTGTAACATTAGCAAATCTCTGTCTATCACATCAAAGGCAGAGGATACAATATTGTCCAAAGAATATATTCTGGAAGACAGAGTCATTAACCCATTGTCTACCACAGAAAGTGATTTCTCCAAATTAATACGATCAATTTCTCGTATTTTTTCAGCAGTTTCAATTTGCTTTACTTTCCAAGCCTCGTTGTAAGCAGCATAGATGCTGGTCGCTATGAAACGCTTTTGACGCTGTTTGCATGGTCCAAGAATGAAGTCGCGCAAATCAGCACCATCTTTTAACAAAGACAAGTGTTGCTTAATTTCAGCCAGTGTGGATGAAGTTAGCCATTCTAGGCAGAGTTTACCTACACTGTATGTGGTTATAATTCCTGGATGTTGTCTCTGGGAATATCTAGGGTCTAATCTGGTCATTTTTAAACCCTGTGTTTTATTCAGGAACCTATCTTGACAGCTATTTGTGTCTGTAGGCCAGATTAACCACCTATTCCAATCAGGATGTGTTCTGTTGAAATGTAAAATGTGTGACACGTCTAACTCATTATCTGCAGTTGTATTCTCAGCTATTGGCTTTGGTATAGACGGTGTTTTAAGGTCTTTGTTCTTGGCTAGGCCAAGACAAGATGTTTGGTGTACAGTGTCATTTAAAAATAACATTTGTTCTGGTATCATGCAGGTTCTAAACAGTGCTTCTATGCCTTGCACCTGCCAATCTTTTGTACCCCAAATTGATTTCGTTTCAATATTATTTTTCCAATAATCAAAACCAAATGTCATCATTTTGTCATAAAATGCTTCTGAATATATCAATTTAGAATTTGTCAGCATTGTTTTCATTCCTGTTTTATCTAACAGTTTATAATAAAACGTTTCTGCATCACTGGTGTTAAACCCTGAAAAATATTTGAATTTCTCAAAAAATGCTTTAGAACTGCTTTTAGGTGGTGTAGAACAATGTTCCCATTGATTATACATAAAAACATTTCTAGGCTGTGCAGATTTATGCAAGTAATGATCCCCATAGTGGGTGTAACAGAATAACTGCTCATAACTAGATGAACCTTGTAAATAATCATGATCTGTGAATCTAGCTGACATTACTAAATCAGACATCATGTCATTAATACTGTTAAAGTCCCAATCATCAGAGAATGTACTTGGTGTAACAAAGTCACTTAAGGAAACCTTTAGTTGATGAGGATACTTCAGGATTTCGACCGGACCATAGATCTCATAGTCTGTTTTCTCCCATACTACCCCACCAGGTATTGGAATTGCTGTGACATTTACTGTTGACAGTTCTCTTTTCTTCACGTGGGATGATCTGTGTGGTTTCAGGACTAGGTTGATGTTCTGACTTGCTGTGTCCATTCAATTGTAATGAACTTCCCTAAAATTAAAACTAAAATTAGGCAGTGTAGGAGTATGAATACCCCTGTGATAATCCAATGCTCAATCAACGGTGAATCCAGATATAGTTCTTTGATTTGTTGAAGGAGTCCGGTTGTATTTTCTTTAGAATACTTTTTTGTTTCTGGCATCACTTCTGGGTCGTTTAAATCTTCAGAGAAGTTGTCGAAGTTGATGAAATAACCAGAGGCAGTTCTGTCAATTGATGGGATTGTTCTTTCAATCTGTCTCTCGGTAGCACTTTCTGATGCCACATTAGTGTAGACTGGTGTTGTTTCTTGATGAACTGTTTCAATCTGTGTTTCAAGAGGCACGAGTTCCATGGCATTATTGCATAGTCCTTCATTGTGCACTGCAGGCTGATCGAATGTGATTAGTCTTTCAGTTTGAACCTCTTGGATTGTTGCAAGTTTGGGTATTCTGTTGTTTCTTGGGAGTCCACTGGGCCTACTGTTAATTATAGGCCACATGCTTGTGGTTTTACCAGATCGATGGACACGATTCTGTTCTCCTTTTTACCAGCAAGGGGCGGTAGCACAACTGATCTTGTTCCGGTGACTGCCAAGACAGGTACTGTTTTTCTGTAAGAAGGCCCAAATTCCTTCTTAACCGCGATCTTTTCTCTGACTAGATCCCCAATCTTTGGAATCCAGACAGGCCTTGCTGGGGCTGTTGCGGGTGGTGCCTCGTCAGTGGTATTTGGCTGTTGCTTTAACTTTATGTTGCTTAATGATTTTCTTGTTTCATTCAGTTCCTGTAAAACAGCCAAACGGTCTTTTACTTCAAACTGTTTTGTTTCTTCTTGTACCACTGACATCTGACTATCGAGGTCCTGAACGTTCATTCTTATTCCGAACAATAGTTCGTATGGGCTGAAACCTTTTAGAGAATTTCTTGGCATGTTGTTAAGACTAGTCTGGACACTTATTAAATGTTTGACCCACCCAGCGCCTGAACCTAATACCTTCGCTGTTATAGATTGCTTTATATCCCGGTTTTTTCTTTCTACCACACTTGTGCGACGGACAAGAATACCGCAACCCAATTCCCATGCTGGCCATGGCCTCCTTATAAGCTTGAGAGCTGAAAGCAGGACCCTGGTCAGAATGGAACGTGGTAATTGCGCATGTGCCGATATGGACTCGCAAATCTTTTATAACCGTTCTAGCGTCAGCCGAGCGCTGGGGACCTCATTTTTTAAGTGCTTTTCGTCTTAACGGTGTACACTGGGACGCGCTTCTCTTCTTTGATTGCGCAGATAGACCGCCTTATGCTGTCTAGAAGGGATCCTGAAACTACACTGGCCTGTTCATTACTGCGTTCTCTATTGCAGTCTTCACAATTTTGAGCAAAACATTGAATATCTATACTCATTCCTGGCCACCAGTACTCTGATTGCAATTCTTTCAGAGAGGCTTTAATTGTTTGGTGTCTCAGACCCAACCCCATGTGTGCTTCCAGTAGGAGGAAGCCCCTCCTGCTCCTGTTTGGAATTACTCTATCCCCCACTCCAGGGATTCGAGCAAAAGGAACGGAGTTTGCATCGATTATGTATGCATAATTGAGTGGATAGTTTACGGGTAGTGCTGCACAGTCGCCTTTTACGGTCGTTTTTACTGCTAGCATGGTTTCCCCGTCTATATACTTATCTGTACGCTTTTTTGTGGCTACGGAAGCCGGGTTAGTTGCTTCCGCGGTGGCTGTATTAGCCAATGAATTCCCTGCAACGTGAACGCCATCACGTTGAAGACTCTGTGCGTGAATCACGTGAGTCTTTTGTAGTTCTTTGTGTAAAAGAGCTACCTCGTTCCAGAGCAATTTATGCTTTAATTGTGGCACCTGTGTCATCTTTGTAGTTGTTTTCGATCCAACTCTGCAGTTTGTTGTTGTAAGAATTGACGCAAAAATGAGAATCGCACACGATAAGTGTGGGGAATTCGCGTTCTGCATTTTCGAGCGCCATCTTTAAAGATCTGATTTCAGTTCTCTGAACCGAACAGTTTCTTACAGATTCAGTTTTTGTTACTTTCGGTCTGAATTTACCGCACAGCCAACGACCTTTAATGATCGCACATGCTGCATTGTAGGATTTACTCTCTACATTGAAATGCTGTACAAAGCTATCTGTATAGATTATACATGCGTATTGTGGGAGAGGCAGGATTTCGATTGGCAGAGGATATTCTTCTTCATATTCTAAATCATTCAGTTCTTTGTATTGCGGGGCGAAATAGTATTTCACGTCTTCCGCTCCTAGAGAATCTATGCACTGTATCCATTTCGGATCCAGTGACACTGTAGGCAGGTTTACTGGGCTGAATAGCGCTTCGAAGGCGGATTCCGCTGTAAGGATATTAATCCGTTTGCCGTGTGCTAGTTCTCTTTCATTTGCTAATGCGATTTGCACTGCGTTCACAGTTTTTTCTGTGCGACTGAATGTTTTTTCTGCTTGTGTGTACAAGTGAGATTTAATTGAAATTGGTACCTTTTCTCCCTCATTAGAGGTTAGGTACGTGAATCCGCATCTTCCTGGGATGACTCGGATTACAAGATCGATCGTGTTGTCACGTGTATCTAATTTTGTTTTTGCTAACATGTCTGTTTGCAGTGATCTCAAAATTTCTGTGTGTTTTTGAGTCCAATTGATTTGTTTTAAATCAGGTTTAATTAGTTCGTAGAGAGGTTTAACCCTCTCTGCGTAATTTAGGATGTAAGTTCTTCCGAAATTCAGAAAACCTAGAATGGATTGTAAATTCTTCAGCGTTTTTGGAGCTTGGAGTACAGCGCACTTCTCTAAGAAGTTGTCCGCTAGGCTTTTCCCTTCACTTGATAATTCGTACCCTAAAAACAGTACTGTCAGATGGGCAATTCGGGACTTTTTAAAGTTGAATTTGTAACCCTCTGCTGCGAACCCAAGTATAATGGTGTTCACTCTTTTCAAGTGAGTATCCAAGTCGTCGTCTGTGAGATAAATATCATCTACGTAAGATAATGCCTCATCATCATAGATTTGTAGTAACTCTGTTACCCTAGCTGAGAATAGTCCTGGGCTGTTCTTGAACCCCTGTGGGAGTCGACAGAATTTTTTCTGTGACCCAAATGCGGAGAAAGCGGTCAAGTATCTGCTTTCTGGTGCAATGTTTTGACAAAAGAAACCATTAGAAATGTCTAATGTCGTTTTATATTTTTTCCTAACTATATTATTCATTAGGGCTGCACTATGCGAGTTTTGTACTGCAAAAGTTTTGCAACATGTATTAAGGTGTCTGTAGTCCAAAACTAGACGATATGAATTGTCTGGCTTGGAGACAGGAAACAAAGGATTGTTCATTTGAGAGGTGCATGTTTCAATCACCCCCTGGTACTCAAGTTGATCTAAGATCTCCCTGACCTGTTTTTTAGCTTCTTGCTTTATGGGATACTGCCGTTGGGCAGTTGGTTCACTTTTTAGTTGGATTTTGTGAGGCGGAGAATCCTCATCCCATCCTACATGATTTTTATACAATGCAGGTGCCTGGGCTACAGCCCATTTCCTTGCATATGTGTATTTTTTGTGAATCGGTATGTGATTCGAGAAGGCAGGCATAATCACTTCTTCGCCACGAGGGCACTCCCTGACAAACTCCGGGGGCCAATCTTTTTCAGCTAACAGAATATCATAGCCTTTTGAGAGCTTATCCCAAAATAGACCCTTAATTTTCCTAGTCTTATCACCCTCCATACGCAATGTTATTTCGTATATTTTATGGGGCTCGCTAAGTCTGGTGTCGGCAGTTTCAACCTGAATGTATTCATTCGTGTCCACTGTCTCCAGATGACTCATCAAGATCTTGCGCGCTATACTGATTTCTGCTGCACTGTCCAACATTGTCAATGCCCACTCCCCGTTTTTCAACTGTGTCCTCAGTATTCTCGGCATGGTTGATTACTCTAATACTGGCTACCTTCTTTTTAGGAAATTGAGATTTCTTATTTTGAGCAGGTTCCTTGTCTTTGGACTTGGTGTGCTCTCCTGGGTCTGACCGTCCTCTTCTTTCCGAATTCTGTGGAAAAGATCGAGAGGGACGTGTATCAATACTTTGATATCTATCAGGTTTTTTTATATTATCCCTATTTCTAAGGTTATATCTTTTCTCAGAGGGCTCCCTCTGGGGAGACTGGCGTTCTCGAGTCGGAGTTCTTTCCCTCCGTCGAGGAGACCTTCCTCTGGACTGGAAAACTTTTTCCTTGGGAGTGGATTGTTTATTTCCATCCCAGCTCTTTTTAGGAGTGTTTGAATTATTTTTAATAAATAATTTTTCTGGATTTTCGAGCAGTTGGGGCTTAACTGGTTTCCCACCCAAACTGTCTCTACCTAATTCTTCATAGCATTTTTCTATGATTTTTGCAAGCTCAACAGGATCTTTTATATCTGTTTCCCTCAACTTCTGGCGAATCGCCACAGATGCTGCTTCTCCCTTTACATTGGCTAATAATATAGCCGTGACCTGCTTGAAGTCTTTCAGTAATTTCATACCTAGATTTAAAGCGGGTTCTGGACCGAATTCATTTTGAATCTGTTTTAGCACGTCTGGTATTACCGCCATAGACGGAACACCGTGTGTTTTTGTGTAAATGGAAGCAAAGACTGTACCCCAAGTGTCGCAGTCCTACACGTGTGGTGCGATTCCCATAGGAAGGCAGATGGTCAAGATTCTGTGTTTCTCAATAGGGGTAGTATCAGGAAATACTGCCTCTATTTGAGTGATTTTCTGGGCTAACCAGAAAGGAATTTGTTCCCGTTTTACGGGTGTTTTACCAAGACATGACTGTATGTTCTGTGGTGTAATTTTATTTGTGTTCCCCTGGTGAGGGGTCAGCTGGTGTGAATTAACCGCTGGCTGGACTGTTGCAGTCCGCATTACATATTGGACTAGTTGCCTATGTATTTTTATTAATGTGTTTAGCTGTGCTAACAGCTCTTCTCTAGACATTCTTGCAATGTCAGGATGTGGTGTGTAGCTGGCTAGAACCGGCCACGTGGCTCCTGGTCTACCTAGTGGACCGAGCCTGGTAATGTGATCATTGTGTTTTAGGGCGCCATTAAACCAGAGCAGGTGCTCTTGAAATTTAAGTGGGATTTCAATCTCCTCGAAAGGAGCGTACTCTCCCGGAGGTTCCTCTATTTTGTAATAGTGAAACTCTTGTGTTATAGCGTTTACCGCTGGAAAGTTTATCCATGAATAGAATACCTCTGTCTGCCGATACTCGTGAGCCTCTATCACGAAAATTACTGTACCACCTTGAGGTGGCAGTCCGTTTTCTATAAGTTTTAAAGTTATAGATCTTCTTAAGTGGACCGGGATGATAATTGCATCCGGGTCTGTGTATTCGGGACCTTGCTGAGTCGCATCTACTGCGGCCCCAGTGGTGCCGTTGTTTTCTACTGACATTGTATAAATGCAGTTTTTGCAGAGTAGGTCTCCAAGGAGACAAAG
Source organism: Lissotriton vulgaris (assembly GCF_964263255.1). Lineage (NCBI taxonomy): Eukaryota > Metazoa > Chordata > Amphibia > Caudata > Salamandridae > Lissotriton > Lissotriton vulgaris. The sequence continues at coordinate 128,177 of NW_028240871.1, forward strand.
ATTAGATGCACAATATTTTGGAACACTGTATCCTTCAACGTTGAAAAAACCAGAGCTTTACATAGGAATCTCTTCCTACTAAGGTCGGGCGGATTTTAACCTTTCACCCACTCCAGACGTCTATTGGAGTATTTTAAGGGAGAAAGGGGTGTGAAATATGCACGACTGAGTTACTCTACAAGTCTTACGTTAGTTTATCGCCTTACCAAACGTTAGGGCGCCATGTAGTGTAGTTCCTAGTTTCCCACTAGGCCCTGCGCATTGGAATAACATAAACAGTAGTATCGACGTGGAACTGCTTATATTCCAGGCCTCCACTGACTATGCTAAACTTAATTGGGTTGTGTTACCAACTAGCTCAGAGGTCACTGGAAACTTTCTTCTCTGCATAGGAAGTGATCAGCTTCCTTGGCACAGACAAGAAGGGATTCAGCTTTCCAACAACCGTGCAACATGACAACTTTGCTCCTCAGATCAAGAGTCGATCTCTAGGGTCGTGTGAAACAATAGACATAGATTTCACTCAGTCAGTCTAGTGCAGTTTACTTTCACAGTATGTAGAGAATAGAGAGACGGGCGTTTATCAATAAAGGGTTAACATTTATTGAACAGTCTTTCTTCTCGTACAAGAGAAATGTATTGCCACAATTGCAATAACTGTTATTATAAAAAGTACGTACAGTAAGATAAGTATTGCGAAATAGAACTGTAAAAGCATTGATATGGTTTCTTAGCCACACAATGGTTTAAAAGTAATAAAACATATATACAGTCATATATACATTAGGCTAACATACTCAACTGGTGCTTCTAACTAAGCCTACCCCAGTGTGCCTGACCTAGGCCTAACACGTGAGAAGGGGAGTAAGTAAGTAGCTTTAAGTTAAGTTGGTTTTGCCAAGGTTTGTTTCAAGAATTCTCGTCTAAGGGTTTAGTCAACACCATACCTCTGAATAGAATGATGGAGGATTGGTATCTCCTTCAGGGGTCTCTCTCGATATCCCAGTCACCTGCGAGGGTAAACTGGAAGCGCCGGGACTGGATTTCTCTGCACGAGAAAGGCAGCGGCTTCTCTCAGCGCGTCTGGAGGAAGGAGGGGTGACAGCGTCCACGGGCAGCTGGGCTGGATGTCTTCGCAGAGGACGGCTGCACGGCTCCTCAAGCGTACTGCACCATAGGTCGCGCTGTAGCGGCGATAATGGTAATCAGTAGCTTCACCACCACAGGATAGCAGGCTGCAGCGACAGGCAACGCTCAACAGCAGTTAGCTTCGCTCTCACAGCTCACAGCTTCGTATTGCTTAAGGCAACGTTGGTAATATTTATACCTGACAGGTGCCGGGTTTGACGCAAGTTTGCTGGACATAAGACGTCAATTAAAGATGTCACTAGGAAGTGGCAGCTATCAGTTGCTCATTAGAGTTCCATTACTAATCAAAACATAGCAAGCGGGGATTTCCAGGTTTGCTAAGTTTTTATCTTGTTGAAGAACTCGGAGTGTTATCTAGGAATATCAGATAGTGACTGCTGCTCTGTCATTGCACTAATTGGTCGCAAAGGAAGTAGCAGAGAGTCATGCTGGAATGTGGCTCTGTGGCTCTGCTCGTGTGAGGCCAGAGATGACTTTACAGAAAATCGCACTTGAACGGTTATGCCAATATAGGGAATAAATGGATTTATAGCCGAATAGGGGCATAAGGTCACAGTATCGATCAGGAACCTAGATAAGCACATGACAACCCTTTTTGAGAACTCAGAGTGAGTAAATTGGCCATTTTCATGCACTTTTAACCATTCCATAAATCTTGTGTTTTGGGCCCCTGGAAGCATGAAAATCACTTTAAACATGCTAATTTTAGCTCTAACACTGATGATCCACCTACAAATGTGAACTAACGTTCAAAAATAAAACATTTGAAAACGGACCATTTTCCACATTTCTGAAGCATGACGTAATGGGGGGGTGTTATCTCTTTTGTCAAAAATCAGCCGTTTTTGCTCGAACATTAAATGCCTCCAAATGGTATTTAATTAACTTCCCGGGGTGAAGAAACCCTTTTTGAGAACTCAGAGTGAGTAAATTGGCCATTTTCATGCACTTTTAACCATTCCATAAATCTTGTGTTTTGGGCCCCTGGAAGCATGAAAATCACTTTAAACATGCTAATTTTAGCTCTAACACTGATGATCCACCTACAAATGTGAACTGACGTTCAAAAATAAAACATTTGAAAACGGACCATTTTCCACATTTCTGAAGCATGACGTAATGGGGGGGTGTTATCTCTTTTGTCGAAAATCAGCCGTTTTTGCTCGAACATTAAATGCCTCCAAATGGTATTTATTTCACTTCCCGAGCCCCTGGAAGCATGAAAATCACTTTAAACATGCTAATTTTAGCTCTAACACTGATGATCCACCTACAAATGTGAACTGACGTTCAAAAATAAAACATTTGAAAACGGACCATTTTCCACATTTCTGAAGCATGACGTAATGGGGGGGTGTTATCTCTTTTGTCGAAAATCAGCCGTTTTTGCTCTAACATTAAATGCCTCCAAATGGTATTTAATTAACTTCCCGGGGTGAAGAAACCCTTTTTGAGAACTCAGAGTGAGTAAATTGGCCATTTTCATGCACTTTTAACCATTCCATAAATCTTGTGTTTTGGGCCCCTGGAAGCATGAAAATCACTTTAAACATGCTAATTTTAGCTCTAACACTGATGATCCACCTACAAATGTGAACTGACGTTCAAAAATAAAACATTTGAAAACGGACCATTTTCCACATTTCTGAAGCATGACGTAATGGGGGGGTGTTATCTCTTTTGTCGAAAATCAGCCGTTTTTGCTCGAACATTAAATGCCTCCAAATGGTATTTAATTAACTTCCCGAGCCCCTGGAAGCATGAAAATCACTTTAAACATGCTAATTTTAGCTCTAACACTGATGATCCACCTACAAATGTGAACTGACGTTCAAAAATAAAACATTTGAAAACGGACCATTTTCCACATTTCTGAAGCATGACGTAATGGGGGGGTGTTATCTCTTTTGTCGAAAATCAGCCGTTTTTGCTCTAACATTAAATGCCTCCAAATGGTTTTTAATTACCTTCCCGGGGTGAAGAAACCCTTTTTGAGAACTCAGAGTGAGTAAATTGGCCATTTTCATGCACTTTTAACCATTCCATAAATCTTGTGTTTTGGGCCCCTGGAAGCATGAAAATCACTTTAAACATGCTAATTTTAGCTCTAACACTGATGATCCACCTACAAATGTGAACTGACGTTCAAAAATAAAACATTTGAAAACGGACCATTTTCCACATTTCTGAAGCATGACGTAATGGGGGGGTGTTATCTCTTTTGTCGAAAATCAGCCGTTTTTGCTCGAACATTAAATGCCTCCAAATGGTATTTATTTCACTTCCCGAGCCCCTGGAAGCATGAAAATCACTTTAAACATGCTAATTTTAGCTCTAACACTGATGATCCACCTACAAATGTGAACTGACGTTCAAAAATAAAACATTTGAAAACGGACCATTTTCCACATTTCTGAAGCATGACATAATGGGGGGGTGTTATCTCTTTTGTCGAAAATCAGCCGTTTTTGCTCGAACATTAAATGCCTCCAAATGGTATTTAATTAACTTCCCGAGCCCCTGGAAGCATGAAAATCACTTTAAACATGCTAATTTTAGCTCTAACACTGATGATCCACCTACAAATGTGAACTGACGTTCAAAAATGAAACATTTGAAAACGGACCATTTTCCACATTTCTGAAGCATGACGTAATGGGGGGGTGTTATCTCTTTTGTCGAAAATCAGCCGTTTTTGCTCTAACATTAAATGCCTCCAAATGGTATTTAATTAACTTCCCGGGATGAAGAAACCCTTTTTGAGAACTGAGAGTGAGTAAATTGGCCATTTTCATGCACTTTTAACCATTCCATAAATCTTGTGTTTTGGGCCCCTGGAAGCATGAAAATCACTTTAAACATCCTAATTTTAGCTCTAACACTGATGATCCACCTACAAATGTGAACTGACGTTCAAAAATAAAACATTTGAAAACGGACCATTTTCCACATTTCTGAAGCATGACGTAATGGGGGGGTGTTATCTCTTTTGTCGAAAATCAGCTGTTTTTGCTCGAACATTAAATGCCTCCAAATGGTATTTAATTAACTTCCCGGGGTGAAGAAACCCTTTTTGAGAACTCAGAGTGAGTAAATTGGCCATTTTTATGCACTTTTAACCATTCCATAAATCTTGTGTTTTGGGCCCCTGGAAGCATGAAAATCACTTTAAACATGCTAATTTTAGCTCTAACACTGATGATCCACCTACAAATGTGAACTGACGTTCAAAAATAAAACATTTGAAAACGGACCATTTTCCACATTTCTGAAGCATGACGTAATGGGGGGTGTTATCTCTTTTGTCGAAAATCAGCCGTTTTTGCTCTAACATTAAATGCCTCCAAATGGTATTTAATTAACTTCCCGGGGTGAAGAAACCCTTTTTGAGAACTCAGAGTGAGTAAATTGGCCATTTTCATGCACTTTTAACCATTCCATAAATCTTGTGTTTTGGGCCCCTGGAAGCATGAAAATCACTTTAAACATGCTAATTTTAGCTCTAACACTGATGATCCACCTACAAATGTGAACTGACGTTCAAAAATAAAACATTTGAAAACGGACCATTTTCCACATTTCTGAAGCATGACGTAATGGGGGGGTGTTATCTCTTTTGTCGAAAATCAGCCGTTTTTGCTCTAACATTAAATGCCTCCAAATGGTATTTAATTAACTTCCCGGGGTGAAGAAACCCTTTTTGAGAACTCAGAGTGAGTAAATTGGCCATTTTCATGCACTTTTAACCATTCCATAAATCTTGTGTTTTGGGCCCCTGGAAGCATGAAAATCACTTTAAACATGCTAATTTTAGCTCTAACACTGATGATCCACCTACAAATGTGAACTGACGTTCAAAAATAAAACATTTGAAAACGGACCATTTTCCACATTTCTGAAGCATGACGTAATGGGGGGGTGTTATCTCTTTTGTCGAAAATCAGCCGTTTTTGCTCGAACATTAAATGCCTCCAAATGGTATTTAATTAACTTCCCGAGCCCCTGGAAGCATGAAAATCACTTTAAACATGCTAATTTTAGCTCTAACACTGATGATCCACCTACAAATGTGAACTGACGTTCAAAAATAAAACATTTGAAAACGGACCATTTTCCACATTTCTGAAGCATGACGTAATGGGGGGGTGTTATCTCTTTTGTGGAAAATCAGCCTTTTTTGCTCGAACATTAAATGCCTCCAAATGGTATTTATTTCACTTCCCGAGCCCCTGGAAGCATGAAAATCACTTTAAACATGCTAATTTTAGCTCTAACACTGATGATCCACCTACAAATGTGAACTGACGTTCAAAAATAAAACATTTGAAAACGGACCATTTTATACATTTCTGAAGCATGACGTAATGGGGGGGTGTTATCTCTTTTGTCGAAAATCAGCCGTTTTTGCTCGAACATTAAATGCCTCCAAATGGCATTTAATTAACTTCCCGAGCCCCTGGAAGCATGAAAATCACTTTAAACATGCTAATTTTAGCTCTAACACTGATGATCCACCTACAAATGTGAACTGACGTTCAAAAATGAAACATTTGAAAACGGACCATTTTCCACATTTCTGAAGCATGACGTAATGGGGGGGTGTTATCTCTTTTGTCGAAAATCAGCCGTTTTTGCTCTAACATTAAATGCCTCCAAATGGTATTTAATTAACTTCCCGGGATGAAGAAACCCTTTTTGAGAACTCAGAGTGAGTAAATTGGCCATTTTCATGCACTTTTAACCATTCCATGAATCTTGTGTTTTGGGCCCCTGGAAGCATGAAAATCACTTTAAACATGCTAATTTTACCTCTAACACTGATGATCCACCTACAAATGTGAACTGACGTTCAAAAATAAAACATTTGAAAACGGACCATTTTCCACATTTCTGAAGCATGACGTAATGGGGGGGTGTTATCTCTTTTGTCGAAAATCAGCCGTTTTTGCTCGAACATTAAATGCCTCCAAATGGTATTTAATTAACTTCCCGGGGTGAAGAAACCCTTTTTGAGAACTCAGAGTGAGTAAATTGGCCATTTTTATGCACTTTTAACCATTCCATAAATCTTGTGTTTTGGGCCCCTGGAAGCATGAAAATCACTTTAAACATGCTAATTTTAGCTCTAACACTGATGATCCACCTACAAATGTGAACTGACGTTCAAAAATAAAACATTTGAAAACGGACCATTTTCCACATTTCTGAAGCATGACGTAATGGGGGGTGTTATCTCTTTTGTCGAAAATCAGCCGTTTTTGCTCTAACATTAAATGCCTCCAAATGGTATTTAATTAACTTCCCGAGCCCCTGGAAGCATGAAAATCACTTTAAACATGCTAATTTTAGCTCTAACACTGATGATCCACCTACAAATGTGAACTGACGTTCAAAAATGAAACATTTGAAAACGGACCATTTTCCACATTTCTGAAGCATGACGTAATGGGGGGGTGTTATCTCTTTTGTCGAAAATCAGCCGTTTTTGCTCTAACATTAAATGCCTCCAAATGGTATTTAATTAACTTCCCGGGGTGAAGAAACCCTTTTTGAGAACTCAGAGTGAGTAAATTGGCCATTTTCATGCACTTTTATCCATTCCATAAATCTTGTGTTTTGGGCCCCTGGAAGCATGAAAATCACTTTAAACATGCTAATTTTAGCTCTAACACTGATGATCCACCTACAAATGTGAACTGACGTTCAAAAATGAAACATTTGAAAACGGACCATTTTCCACATTTCTGAAGCATGACGTAATGGGGGGGTGTTATCTCTTTTGTCGAAAATCAGCCGTTTTTGCTCTAACATTAAATGCCTCCAAATGGTATTTAATTAACTTCCCGGGGTGAAGAAACCCTTTTTGAGAACTCAGAGTGAGTAAATTGGCCATTTTCATGCACTTTTAACCATTCCATAAATCTTGTGTTTTGGGCCCCTGGAAGCATGAAAATCACTTTAAACATGCTAATTTTAGCTCTAACACTGATGATCCACCTACAAATGTGAACTGACGTTCAAAAATAAAACATTTGAAAACGGACCATTTTCCACATTTCTGAAGCATGACGTAATGGGGGGGTGTTATCTCTTTTGTCGAAAATCAGCCGTTTTTGCTCGAACATTAAATGCCTCCAAATGGTATTTAATTAACTTCCCGGGGTGAAGAAACCCTTTTTGAGAACTCAGAGTGAGTAAATTGGCCATTTTTATGCACTTTTAACCATTCCATAAATCTTGTGTTTTGGGCCCCTGGAAGCATGAAAATCACTTTAAACATGCTAATTTTAGCTCTAACACTGATGATCCACCTACAAATGTGAACTGACGTTCAAAAATAAAACATTTGAAAACGGACCATTTTCCACATTTCTGAAGCATGACGTAATGGGGGGGTGTTATCTCTTTTGTCGAAAATCAGCCGTTTTTGCTCTAACATTAAATGCCTCCAAATGGTATTTAATTAACTTCCCGAGCCCCTGGAAGCATGAAAATCACTTTAAACATGCTAATTTTAGCTCTAACACTGATGATCCACCTACAAATGTGAACTGACGTTCAAAAATAAAACATTTGAAAACGGACCATTTTCCACATTTCTGAAGCATGACGTAATGGGGGGTGTTATCTCTTTTGTCGAAAATCAGCCGTTTTTGCTCTAACATTAAATGCCTCCAAATGGTATTTAATTAACTTCCCGGGGTGAAGAAACCCTTTTTGAGAACTCAGAGTGAGTAAATTGGCCATTTTCATGCACTTTTAACCATTCCATAAATCTTGTGTTTTGGGCCCCTTGGAAGCATGAAAATCACTTTAAACATGCTAATTTTAGCTCTAACACTGATGATCCACCTACAAATGTGAACTGACGTTCAAAAATAAAACATTTGAAAACGGACCATTTTCCACATTTCTGAAGCATGACGTAATGGGGGGGTGTTATCTCTTTTGTCGAAAATCAGCCGTTTTTGCTCGAACATTAAATGCCTCCAAATGGTATTTAATTAACTTCCCGAGCCCCTGGAAGCATGAAAATCACTTTAAACATGCTAATTTTAGCTCTAACACTGATGATCCACCTACAAATGTGAACTGACGTTCAAAAATAAAACATTTGAAAACGGACCATTTTCCACATTTCTGAAGCATGACGTAATGGTGGGGTGTTATCTCTTTTGTCGAAAATCAGCCGTTTTTGCTCTAACATTAAATGCCTCCAAATGGTATTTAATTAACTTCCCGGGGTGAAGAAACCCTTTTTGAGAACTCAGAGTGAGTAAATTGGCCATTTTCATGCACTTTTAACCATTCCATAAATCTTGTGTTTTGGGCCCCTGGAAGCATGAAAATCACTTTAAACATGCTAATTTTAGCTCTAACACTGATGATCCACCTACAAATGTGAACTGACGTTCAAAAATAAAACATTTGAAAACGGACCATTTTCCACATTTCTGAAGCATGACGTAATGGGGGGGTGTTATCTCTTTTGTCAAAAATCAGCCGTTTTTGCTCGAACATTAAATGCCTCCAAATGGTATTTAATTAACTTCCCGGGGTGAAGAAACCCTTTTTGAGAACTCAGAGTGAGTAAATTGGCCATTTTCATGCACTTTTAACCATTCCATAAATCTTGTGTTTTGGGCCCCTGGAAGCATGAAAATCACTTTAAACATGCTAATTTTAGCTCTAACACTGATGATCCACCTACAAATGTGAACTGACGTTCAAAAATAAAACATTTGAAAACGGACCATTTTCCACATTTCTGAAGCATGACGTAATGGGGGGGTGTTATCTCTTTTGTCGAAAATCAGCTGTTTTTGCTCAAACATTAAATGCCTCCAAATGGTATTTATTTCACTTCCCGAGCCCCTGGAAGCATGAAAATCACTTTAAACATGCTAATTTTAGCTCTAACACTGATGATCCACCTACAAATGTGAACTGACGTTCAAAAATAAAACATTTGAAAACGGACCATTTTCCACATTTCTGAAGCACGACGTAATGGGGGGGTGTTATCTCTTTTGTCGAAAATCAGCCGTTTTTGCTCTAACATTAAATGCCTCCAAATGGTATTTAATTAACTTCCCGGGGTGAAGAAACCCTTTTTGAGAACTCAGAGTGAGTAAATTGGCCATTTTCATGCACTTTTAACCATTCCATAAATCTTGTGTTTTGGGCCCCTGGAAGCATGAAAATCACTTTAAACATGCTAATTTTAGCTCTAACACTAATGATCCACCTACAAATGTGAACTGACGTTCAAAAATAAAACATTTGAAAACGGACCATTTTCCACATTTCTGAAGCATGACATAATGGGGGGGTGTTATCTCTTTTGTCGAAAATCAGCCGTTTTTGCTCGAACATTAAATGCCTCCAAATGGTATTTAATTAACTTCCCGAGCCCCTGGAAGCATGAAAATCACTTTAAACATGCTAATTTTAGCTCTAACACTGATGATCCACCTACAAATGTGAACTGACGTTCAAAAATAAAACATTTGAAAACGGACCATTTTCCACATTTCTGAAGCATGACGTAATGGGGGGGTGTTATCTCTTTTGTCGAAAATCAGCCGTTTTTGCTCTAACATTAAATGCCTCCAAATGGTATTTAATTAACTTCCCGGGGTGAAGAAACCCTTTTTGAGAACTCAGAGTGAGTAAATTGGCCATTTTCATGCACTTTTAACCATTCCATAAATCTTGTGTTTTGGGCCCCTGGAAGCATGAAAATCACTTTAAACATGCTAATTTTAGCTCTAACACTGATGATCCACCTACAAATGTGAACTGACGTTCAAAAATAAAACATTTGAAAACGGACCATTTTCCACATTTCTGAAGCATGACGTAATGGGGGGGTGTAATCTCTTTTGTCGAAAATCAGCCGTTTTTGCTCGAACATTAAATGCCTCCAAATGGTATTTAATTAACTTCCCGGGGTGAAGAAACCCTTTTTGAGAACTCAGAGTGAGTAAATTGGCCATTTTTATGCACTTTTAACCATTCCATAAATCTTGTGTTTTGGGCCCCTGGAAGCATGAAAATCACTTTAAACATGCTAATTTTAGCTCTAACACTGATGATCCACCTACAAATGTGAACTGACGTTCAAAAATAAAACATTTGAAAACGGACCATTTTCCACATTTCTGAAGCATGACGTAATGGGGGGTGTTATCTCTTTTGTCGAAAATCAGCCGTTTTTGCTCTAATATTAAATGCCTCCAAATGGTATTTAATTAACTTCCCGGGGTGAAGAAACCCTTTTTGAGAACTCAGAGTGAGTAAATTGGCCATTTTCATGCACTTTTAACCATTCCATAAATCTTGTGTTTTGGGCCCCTGGAAGCATGAAAATCACTTTAAACATGCTAATTTTAGCTCTAACACTGATGATCCACCTACAAATGTGAACTGACGTTCAAAAATAAAACATTTGAAAACGGACCATTTTCCACATTTCTGAAGCATGACGTAATGGGGGGGTGTTATCTCTTTTGTCGAAAATCAGCCGTTTTTGCTCTAACATTAAATGCCTCCAAATGGTATTTAATTAACTTCCCGGGGTGAAGAAACCCTTTTTGAGAACTCAGAGTGAGTAAATTGGCCATTTTCATGCACTTTTAACCATTCCATAAATCTTGTGTTTTGGGCCCCTGGAAGCATGAAAATCACTTTAAACATGCTAATTTTAGCTCTAACACTGTTGATCCACCTACAAATGTGAACTGACGTTCAAAAATAAAACATTTGAAAACGGACCATTTTCCACATTTCTGAAGCATGACGTAATGGGGGGGTGTTATCTCTTTTGTCGAAAATCAGCCGTTTTTGCTCGAACATTAAATGCCTCCAAATGGTATTTAATTAACTTCCCGAGCCCCTGGAAGCATGAAAATCACTTTAAACATGCTAATTTTAGCTCTAACACTGATGATCCACCTACAAATGTGAACTGACGTTCAAAAATAAAACATTTGAAAACGGACCATTTTCCACATTTCTGAAGCATGACGTAATGGGGGGGTGTTATCTCTTTTGTGGAAAATCAGCCTTTTTTGCTCGAACATTAAATGCCTCCAAATGGTATTTATTTCACTTCCCGAGCCCCTGGAAGCATGAAAATCACTTTAAACATGCTAATTTTAGCTCTAACACTGATGATCCACCTACAAATGTGAACTGACGTTCAAAAATAAAACATTTGAAAACGGACAATTTTATACATTTCTGAAGCATGACGTAATGGGGGGGTGTTATCTCTTTTGTCGAAAATCAGCCGTTTTTGCTCGAACATTAAATGCCTCCAAATGGCATTTAATTAACTTCCCGAGCCCCTGGAAGCATGAAAATCACTTTAAACATGCTAATTTTAGCTCTAACACTGATGATCCACCTACAAATGTGAACTGACGTTCAAAAATGAAACATTTGAAAACGGACCATTTTCCACATTTCTGAAGCATGACGTAATGGGGGGGTGTTATCTCTTTTGTCGAAAATCAGCCGTTTTTGCTCTAACATTAAATGCCTCCAAATGGTATTTAATTAACTTCCCGGGGTGAAGAAACCCTTTTTGAGAACTCAGAGTGAGTAAATTGGCCATTTTCATGCACTTTTATCCATTCCATAAATCTTGTGTTTTGGGCCCCTGGAAGCATGAAAATCACTTTAAACATGCTAATTTTAGCTCTAACACTGATGATCCACCTACAAATGTGAACTGACGTTCAAAAATGAAACATTTGAAAACGGACCATTTTCCACATTTCTGAAGCATGACGTAATGGGGGGGTGTTATCTCTTTTGTCGAAAATCAGCCGTTTTTGCTCTAACATTAAATGCCTCCAAATGGTATTTAATTAACTTCCCGAGCCCCTGGAAGCATGAAAATCACTTTAAACATGCTAATTTTAGCTCTAACACTGATGATCCACCTACAAATGTGAACTGACGTTCAAAAATGAAACATTTGAAAACGGACCATTTTCCACATTTCTGAAGCATGACGTAATGGGGGGGTGTTATCTCTTTTGTCGAAAATCAGCCGTTTTTGCTCTAACATTAAATGCCTCCAAATGGTATTTAATTAACTTCCCGGGGTGAAGAAACCCTTTTTGAGAACTCAGAGTGAGTAAATTGGCCATTTTCATGCACTTTTAACCATTCCATAAATCTTGTGTTTTGGGCCCCTGGAAGCATGAAAATCACTTTAAACATGCTAATTTTAGCTCTAACACTGATGATCCACCTACAAATGTGAACTGACGTTCAAAAATAAAACATTTGAAAACGGACCATTTTCCACATTTCTGAAGCATGACGTAATGGGGGGGTGTTATCTCTTTTGTCGAAAATCAGCCGTTTTTGCTCGAACATTAAATGCCTCCAAATGGTATTTAATTAATTTCCCGAGCCCCTGGAAGCATGAAAATCACTTTAAACATGCTAATTTTAGCTCTAACACTGATGATCCACCTACAAATGTGAACTGACGTTCAAAAATGAAACATTTGAAAACGGACCATTTTCCACATTTCTGAAGCATGACGTAATGGGGGGGTGTTATGTCTTTTGTCGAAAATCAGCCGTTTTTGCTCTAACATTAAATGCCTCCAAATGGTATTTAATTAACTTCCCGGGATGAAGAAACCCTTTTTGAGAACTCAGAGTGAGTAAATTGGCCATTTTCATGCACTTTTATCCATTCCATAAATCTTGTGTTTTGGGCCCCTGGAAGCATGAAAATCACTTTAAACATGCTAATTTTAGCTCTAACACTGATGATCCACCTACAAATGTGAACTGACGTTCAAAAATGAAACATTTGAAAACGGACCATTTTCCACATTTCTGAAGCATGACGTAATGGGGGGGTGTTATCTCTTTTGTCGAAAATCAGCCGTTTTTGCTCTAACATTAAATGCCTCCAAATGGTATTTAATTAACTTCCCGGGGTGAAGAAACCCTTTTTGAGAACTCAGAGTGAGTAAATTGGCCATTTTCATGCACTTTTAACCATTCCATAAATCTTGTGTTTTGGGCCCCTGGAAGCATGAAAATCACTTTAAACATGCTAATTTTAGCTCTAACACTGATGATCCACCTACAAATGTGAACTGACGTTCAAAAATAAAACATTTGAAAACGGACCATTTTCCACATTTCTGAAGCATGACGTAATGGGGGGGTGTTATCTCTTTTGTCGAAAATCAGCCGTTTTTGCTCGAACATTAAATGCCTCCAAATGGTATTTAATTAACTTCCCGGGGTGAAGAAACCCTTTTTGAGAACTCAGAGTGAGTAAATTGGCCATTTTTATGCACTTTTAACCATTCCATAAATCTTGTGTTTTGGGCCCCTGGAAGCATGAAAATCACTTTAAACATGCTAATTTTAGCTCTAACACTGATGATCCACCTACAAATGTGAACTGACGTTCAAAAATAAAACATTTGAAAACGGACCATTTTCCACATTTCTGAAGCATGAAGTAATGGGGGGTGTTATCTCTTTTGTCGAAAATCAGCCGTTTTTGCTCTAACATTAAATGCCTCCAAATGGTATTTAATTAACTTCCCGGGGTGAAGAAACCCTTTTTGAGAACTCAGAGTGAGTAAATTGGCCATTTTCATGCACTTTTAACCATTCCATAAATCTTGTGTTTTGGGCCCCTTGGAAGCATGAAAATCACTTTAAACATGCTAATTTTAGCTCTAACACTGATGATCCACCTACAAATGTGAACTGACGTTCAAAAATAAAACATTTGAAAACGGACCATTTTCCACATTTCTGAAGCATGACGTAATGGGGGGGTGTTATCTCTTTTGTCGAAAATCAGCCGTTTTTGCTCGAACATTAAATGCCTCCAAATGGTATTTAATTAACTTCCCGAGCCCCTGGAAGCATGAAAATCACTTTAAACATGCTAATTTTAGCTCTAACACTGATGATCCACCTACAAATGTGAACTGACGTTCAAAAATAAAACATTTGAAAACGGACCATTTTCCACATTTCTGAAGCATGACGTAATGGTGGGGTGTTATCTCTTTTGTCGAAAATCAGCCGTTTTTGCTCTAACATTAAATGCCTCCAAATGGTATTTAATTAACTTCCCGGGGTGAAGAAACCCTTTTTGAGAACTCAGAGTGAGTAAATTGGCCATTTTCATGCACTTTTAACCATTCCATAAATCTTGTGTTTTGGGCCCCTGGAAGCATGAAAATCACTTTAAACATGCTAATTTTAGCTCTAACACTGATGATCCACCTACAAATGTGAACTGACGTTCAAAAATAAAACATTTGAAAACGGACCATTTTCCACATTTCTGAAGCATGACGTAATGGGGGGGTGTTATCTCTTTTGTCAAAAATCAGCCGTTTTTGCTCGAACATTAAATGCCTCCAAATGGTATTTAATTAACTTCCCGGGGTGAAGAAACCCTTTTTGAGAACTCAGAGTGAGTAAATTGGCCATTTTCATGCACTTTTAACCATTCCATAAATCTTGTGTTTTGGGCCCCTGGAAGCATGAAAATCACTTTAAACATGCTAATTTTAGCTCTAACACTGATGATCCACCTACAAATGTGAACTGACGTTCAAAAATAAAACATTTGAAAACGGACCATTTTCCACATTTCTGAAGCATGACGTAATGGGGGGGTGTTATCTCTTTTGTCGAAAATCAGCCGTTTTTGCTCAAACATTAAATGCCTCCAAATGGTATTTATTTCACTTCCCGAGCCCCTGGAAGCATGAAAATCACTTTAAACATGCTAATTTTAGCTCTAACACTGATGATCCACCTACAAATGTGAACTGACGTTCAAAAATAAAACATTTGAAAACGGACCATTTTCCACATTTCTGAAGCACGACGTAATGGGGGGGTGTTATCTCTTTTGTCGAAAATCAGCCGTTTTTGCTCTAACATTAAATGCCTCCAAATGGTATTTAATTAACTTCCCGGGGTGAAGAAACCCTTTTTGAGAACTCAGAGTGAGTAAATTGGCCATTTTCATGCACTTTTAACCATTCCATAAATCTTGTGTTTTGGGCCCCTGGAAGCATGAAAATCACTTTAAACATGCTAATTTTAGCTCTAACACTGATGATCCACCTACAAATGTGAACTGACGTTCAAAAATAAAACATTTGAAAACGGACCATTTTCCACATTTCTGAAGCATGACGTAATGGGGGGGTGTTATCTCTTTTGTCGAAAATCAGCCGTTTTTGCTCGAACATTAAATGCCTCCAAATGGTATTTAATTAACTTCCCGAGCCCCTGGAAGCATGAAAATCACTTTAAACATGCTAATTTTAGCTCTAACACTGATGATCCACCTACAAATGTGAACTGACGTTCAAAAATAAAACATTTGAAAACGGACCATTTTCCACATTTCTGAAGCATGACGTAATGGGGGGGTGTTATCTCTTTTGTCGAAAATCAGCCGTTTTTGCTCTAACATTAAATGCCTCCAAATGGTATTTAATTAACTTCCCGGGGTGAAGAAACCCTTTTTGAGAACTCAGAGTGAGTAAATTGGCCATTTTCATGCACTTTTAACCATTCCATAAATCTTGTGTTTTGGGCCCCTGGAAGCATGAAAATCACTTTAAACATGCTAATTTTAGCTCTAACACTGATGATCCACCTACAAATGTGAACTGACGTTCAAAAATAAAACATTTGAAAACGGACCATTTTCCACATTTCTGAAGCATGACATAATGGGGGGGTGTTATCTCTTTTGTCGAAAATCAGCCGTTTTTGCTCGAACATTAAATGCCTCCAAATGGTATTTAATTAATTTCCCGAGCCCCTGGAAGCATGAAAATCACTTTAAACATGCTAATTTTAGCTCTAACACTGATGATCCACCTACAAATGTGAACTGACGTTCAAAAATGAAACATTTGAAAACGGACCATTTTCCACATTTCTGAAGCATGACGTAATGGGGGGGTGTTATCTCTTTTGTCGAAAATCAGCCGTTTTTGCTCTAACATTAAATGCCTCCAAATGGTATTTAATTAACTTCCCGGGATGAAGAAACCCTTTTTGAGAACTCAGAGTGAGTAAATTGGCCATTTTCATGCACTTTTAACCATTCCATAAATCTTGTGTTTTGGGCCCCTGGAAGCATGAAAATCACTTTAAACATGCTAATTTTAGCTCTAACACTGATGATCCACCTACAAATGTGAACTGACGTTCAAAAATAAAACATTTGAAAACGGACCATTTTCCACATTTCTGAAGCATGACGTAATGGGGGGGTGTAATCTCTTTTGTCGAAAATCAGCCGTTTTTGCTCGAACATTAAATGCCTCCAAATGGTATTTAATTAACTTCCCGGGGTGAAGAAACCCTTTTTGAGAACTCAGAGTGAGTAAATTGGCCATTTTTATGCACTTTTAACCATTCCATAAATCTTGTGTTTTGGGCCCCTGGAAGCATGAAAATCACTTTAAACATGCTAATTTTAGCTCTAACACTGATGATCCACCTACAAATGTGAACTGACGTTCAAAAATAAAACATTTGAAAACGGACCATTTTCCACATTTCTGAAGCATGACGTAATGGGGGGTGTTATCTCTTTTGTCGAAAATCAGCCGTTTTTGCTCTAACATTAAATGCCTCCAAATGGTATTTAATTAACTTCCCGGGGTGAAGAAACCCTTTTTGAGAACTCAGAGTGAGTAAATTGGCCATTTTCATGCACTTTTAACCATTCCATAAATCTTGTGTTTTGGGCCCCTGGAAGCATGAAAATCACTTTAAACATGCTAATTTTAGCTCTAACACTGATGATCCACCTACAAATGTGAACTGACTTTCAAAAATAAAACATTTGAAAACGGACCATTTTCCACATTTCTGAAGCATGACGTAATGGGGGGGTGTTATCTCTTTTGTGGAAAATCAGCCTTTTTTGCTCGAACATTAAATGCCTCCAAATGGTATTTATTTCACTTCCCGAGCCCCTGGAAGCATGAAAATCACTTTAAACATGCTAATTTTAGCTCTAACACTGATGATCCACCTACAAATGTGAACTGACGTTCAAAAATAAAACATTTGAAAACGGACCATTTTATACATTTCTGAAGCATGACGTAATGGGGGGGTGTTATCTCTTTTGTCGAAAATCAGCCGTTTTTGCTCGAACATTAAATGCCTCCAAATGGCATTTAATTAACTTCCCGAGCCCCTGGAAGCATGAAAATCACTTTAAACATGCTAATTTTAGCTCTAACACTGATGATCCACCTACAAATGTGAACTGACGTTCAAAAATGAAACATTTGAAAACGGACCATTTTCCACATTTCTGAAGCATGACGTAATGGGGGGGTGTTATCTCTTTTGTCGAAAATCAGCCGTTTTTGCTCTAACATTAAATGCATCCAAATGGTATTTAATTAACTTCCCGGGGTGAAGAAACCCTTTTTGAGAACTCAGAGTGAGTAAATTGGCCATTTTCATGCACTTTTATCCATTCCATAAATCTTGTGTTTTGGGCCCCTGGAAGCATGAAAATCACTTTAAACATGCTAATTTTAGCTCTAACACTGATGATCCACCTACAAATGTGAACTGACGTTCAAAAATGAAACATTTGAAAACGGACCATTTTCCACATTTCTGAAGCATGACGTAATGGGGGGGTGTTATCTCTTTTGTCGAAAATCAGCCGTTTTTGCTCTAACATTAAATGCCTCCAAATGGTATTTAATTAACTTCCCGAGCCCCTGGAAGCATGAAAATCACTTTAAACATGCTAATTTTAGCTCTAACACTGATGATCCACCTACAAATGTGAACTGACGTTCAAAAATGAAACATTTGAAAACGGACCATTTTCCACATTTCTGAAGCATGACGTAATGGGGGGGTGTTATCTCTTTTGTCGAAAATCAGCCGTTTTTGCTCTAACATTAAATGCCTCCAAATGGTATTTAATTAACTTCCCGGGGTGAAGAAACCCTTTTTGAGAACTCAGAGTGAGTAAATTGGCCATTTTCATGCACTTTTAACCATTCCATAAATCTTGTGTTTTGGGCCCCTGGAAGCATGAAAATCACTTTAAACATGCTAATTTTAGCTCTAACACTGATGATCCACCTACAAATGTGAACTGACGTTCAAAAATAAAACATTTGAAAACGGACCATTTTCCACATTTCTGAAGCATGACGTAATGGGGGGGTGTTATCTCTTTTGTCGAAAATCAGCCGTTTTTGCTCGAACATTAAATGCCTCCAAATGGTATTTAATTAATTTCCCGAGCCCCTGGAAGCATGAAAATCACTTTAAACATGCTAATTTTAGCTCTAACACTGATGATCCACCTACAAATGTGAACTGACGTTCAAAAATGAAACATTTGAAAACGGACCATTTTCCACATTTCTGAAGCATGACGTAATGGGGGGGTGTTATCTCTTTTGTCGAAAATCAGCCGTTTTTGCTCTAACATTAAATGCCTCCAAATGGTATTTAATTAACTTCCCGGGATGAAGAAACCCTTTTTGAGAACTCAGAGTGAGTAAATTGGCCATTTTCATGCACTTTTAACCATTCCATAAATCTTGTGTTTTGGGCCCCTGGAAGCATGAAAATCACTTTAAACATGCTAATTTTAGCTCTAACACTGATGATCCACCTACAAATGTGAACTGACGTTCAAAAATAAAACATTTGAAAACGGACCATTTTCCACATTTCTGAAGCATGACGTAATGGGGGGGTGTAATCTCTTTTGTCGAAAATCAGCCGTTTTTGCTCGAACATTAAATGCCTCCAAATGGTATTTAATTAACTTCCCGGGGTGAAGAAACCCTTTTTGAGAACTCAGAGTGAGTAAATTGGCCATTTTATGCACTTTTAACCATTCCATAAATCTTGTGTTTTGGGCCCCTGGAAGCATGAAAATCACTTTAAACATGCTAATTTTAGCTCTAACACTGATGATCCACCTACAAATGTGAACTGACGTTCAAAAATAAAACATTTGAAAACGGACCATTTTCCACATTTCTGAAGCATGACGTAATGGGGGGTGTTATCTCTTTTGTCGAAAATCAGCCGTTTTTGCTCTAACATTAAATGCCTCCAAATGGTATTTAATTAACTTCCCGGGGTGAAGAAACCCTTTTTGAGAACTCAGAGTGAGTAAATTGGCCATTTTCATGCACTTTTAACCATTCCATAAATCTTGTGTTTTGGGCCCCTGGAAGCATGAAAATCACTTTAAACATGCTAATTTTAGCTCTAACACTGATGATCCACCTACAAATGTGAACTGACGTTCAAAAATAAAACATTTGAAAACGGACCATTTTCCACATTTCTGAAGCATGACGTAATGGGGGGGTGTTATCTCTTTTGTCGAAAATCAGCCGTTTTTGCTCTAACATTAAATGCCTCCAAATGGTATTTAATTAACTTCCCGGGGTGAAGAAACCCTTTTTGAGAACTCAGAGTGAGTAAATTGGCCATTTTCATGCACTTTTAACCATTCCATAAATCTTGTGTTTTGGGCCCCTGGAAGCATGAAAATCACTTTAAACATGCTAATTTTAGCTCTAACACTGATGATCCACCTACAAATGTGAACTGACGTTCAAAAATAAAACATTTGAAAACGGACCATTTTCCACATTTCTGAAGCATGACGTAATGGGGGGGTGTTATCTCTTTTGTGGAAAATCAGCCTTTTTTGCTCGAACATTAAATGCCTCCAAATGGTATTTATTTCACTTCCCGAGCCCCTGGAAGCATGAAAATCACTTTAAACATGCTAATTTTAGCTCTAACACTGATGATCCACCTACAAATGTGAACTGACGTTCAAAAATAAAACATTTGAAAACGGACCATTTTATACATTTCTGAAGCATGACGTAATGGGGGGGTGTTATCTCTTTTGTCGAAAATCAGCCGTTTTTGCTCGAACATTAAATGCCTCCAAATGGCATTTAATTAACTTCCCGAGCCCCTGGAAGCATGAAAATCACTTTAAACATGCTAATTTTAGCTCTAACACTGATGATCCACCTACAAATGTGAACTGACGTTCAAAAATGAAACATTTGAAAACGGACCATTTTCCACATTTCTGAAGCATGACGTAATGGGGGGGTGTTATCTCTTTTGTCGAAAATCAGCCGTTTTTGCTCTAACATTAAATGCCTCCAAATGGTATTTAATTAACTTCCCGGGGTGAAGAAACCCTTTTTGAGAACTCAGAGTGAGTAAATTGGCCATTTTCATGCACTTTTATCCATTCCATAAATCTTGTGTTTTGGGCCCCTGGAAGCATGAAAATCACTTTAAACATGCTAATTTTAGCTCTAACACTGATGATCCACCTACAAATGTGAACTGACGTTCAAAAATGAAACATTTGAAAACGGACCATTTTCCACATTTCTGAAGCATGACGTAATGGGGGGGTGTTATCTCTTTTGTCGAAAATCAGCCGTTTTTGCTCTAACATTAAATGCCTCCAAATGGTATTTAATTAACTTCCCGGGATGAAGAAACCCTTTTTGAGAACTCAGAGTGAGTAAATTGGCCATTTTCATGCACTTTTAACCATTCCATAAATCTTGTGTTTTGGGCCCCTGGAAGCATGAAAATCACTTTAAACATGCTAATTTTACCTCTAACACTGATGATCCACCTACAAATGTGAACTGACGTTCAAAAATAAAACATTTGAAAACGGACCATTTTCCACATTTCTGAAGCATGACGTAATGGGGGGGTGTTATCTCTTTTGTCGAAAATCAGCCGTTTTTGCTCTAACATTAAATGCCTCCAAATGGTATTTAATTAACTTCCCGGGGTGAAGAAACCCTTTTTGAGAACTCAGAGTGAGTAAATTGGCCATTTTCATGCACTTTTAACCATTCCATAAATCTTGTGTTTTGGGCCCCTGGAAGCATGAAAATCACTTTAAACATGCTAATTTTAGCTCTAACACTGATGATCCACCTACAAATGTGAACTGACGTTCAAAAATAAAACATTTGAAAACGGACCATTTTCCACATTTCTGAAGCATGACATAATGGGGGGGTGTTATCTCTTTTGTCGAAAATCAGCCGTTTTTGCTCGAACATTAAATGCCTCCAAATGGTATTTAATTAATTTCCCGAGCCCCTGGAAGCATGAAAATCACTTTAAACATGCTAATTTTAGCTCTAACACTGATGATCCACCTACAAATGTGAACTGACGTTCAAAAATGAAACATTTGAAAACGGACCATTTTCCACATTTCTGAAGCATGACGTAATGGGGGGGTGTTATCTCTTTTGTCGAAAATCAGCCGTTTTTGCTCTAACATTAAATGCCTCCAAATGGTATTTAATTAACTTCCCGGGATGAAGAAACCCTTTTTGAGAACTCAGAGTGAGTAAATTGGCCATTTTCATGCACTTTTAACCATTCCATAAATCTTGTGTTTTGGGCCCCTGGAAGCATGAAAATCACTTTAAACATGCTAATTTTAGCTCTAACACTGATGATCCACCTACAAATGTGAACTGACGTTCAAAAATAAAACATTTGAAAACGGACCATTTTCCACATTTCTGAAGCATGACGTAATGGGGGGGTGTAATCTCTTTTGTCGAAAATCAGCCGTTTTTGCTCGAACATTAAATGCCTCCAAATGGTATTTAATTAACTTCCCGGGGTGAAGAAACCCTTTTTGAGAACTCAGAGTGAGTAAATTGGCCATTTTTATGCACTTTTAACCATTCCATAAATCTTGTGTTTTGGGCCCCTGGAAGCATGAAAATCACTTTAAACATGCTAATTTTAGCTCTAACACTGATGATCCACCTACAAATGTGAACTGACGTTCAAAAATAAAACATTTGAAAACGGACCATTTTCCACATTTCTGAAGCATGACGTAATGGGGGGTGTTATCTCTTTTGTCGAAAATCAGCCGTTTTTGCTCTAACATTAAATGCCTCCAAATGGTATTTAATTAACTTCCCGGGGTGAAGAAACCCTTTTTGAGAACTCAGAGTGAGTAAATTGGCCATTTTCATGCACTTTTAACCATTCCATAAATCTTGTGTTTTGGGCCCCTGGAAGCATGAAAATCACTTTAAACATGCTAATTTTAGCTCTAACACTGATGATCCACCTACAAATGTGAACTGACGTTCAAAAATAAAACATTTGAAAACGGACCATTTTCCACATTTCTGAAGCATGACGTAATGGGGGGGTGTTATCTCTTTTGTCGAAAATCAGCCGTTTTTGCTCTAACATTAAATGCCTCCAAATGGTATTTAATTAACTTCCCGGGGTGAAGAAACCCTTTTTGAGAACTCAGAGTGAGTAAATTGGCCATTTATATGCACTTTTAACCATTCCATAAATCTTGTGTTTTGGGCCCCTGGAAGCATGAAAATCACTTTAAACATGCTAATTTTAGCTCTAACACTGTTGATCCACCTACAAATGTGAACTGACGTTCAAAAATAAAACATTTGAAAACGGACCATTTTCCACATTTCTGAAGCATGACGTAATGGGGGGGTGTTATCTCTTTTGTCGAAAATCAGCCGTTTTTGCTCGAACATTAAATGCCTCCAAATGGTATTTAATTAACTTCCCGAGCCCCTGGAAGCATGAAAATCACTTTAAACATGCTAATTTTAGCTCTAACACTGATGATCCACCTACAAATGTGAACTGACGTTCAAAAATAAAACATTTGAAAACGGACCATTTTCCACATTTCTGAAGCATGACGTAATGGGGGGGTGTTATCTCTTTTGTGGAAAATCAGCCTTTTTTGCTCGAACATTAAATGCCTCCAAATGGTATTTATTTCACTTCCCGAGCCCCTGGAAGCATGAAAATCACTTTAAACATGCTAATTTTAGCTCTAACACTGATGATCCACCTACAAATGTGAACTGACGTTCAAAAATAAAACATTTGAAAACGGACCATTTTATACATTTCTGAAGCATGACGTAATGGGGGGGTGTTATCTCTTTTGTCGAAAATCAGCCGTTTTTGCTCGAACATTAAATGCCTCCAAATGGCATTTAATTAACTTCCCGAGCCCCTGGAAGCATGAAAATCACTTTAAACATGCTAATTTTAGCTCTAACACTGATGATCCACCTACAAATGTGAACTGACGTTCAAAAATGAAACATTTGAAAACGGACCATTTTCCACATTTCTGAAGCATGACGTAATGGGGGGGTGTTATCTCTTTTGTCGAAAATCAGCCGTTTTTGCTCTAACATTAAATGCCTCCAAATGGTATTTAATTAACTTCCCGGGGTGAAGAAACCCTTTTTGAGAACTCAGAGTGAGTAAATTGGCCATTTTCATGCACTTTTATCCATTCCATAAATCTTGTGTTTTGGGCCCCTGGAAGCATGAAAATCACTTTAAACATGCTAATTTTAGCTCTAACACTGATGATCCACCTACAAATGTGAACTGACGTTCAAAAATGAAACATTTGAAAACGGACCATTTTCCACATTTCTGAAGCATGACGTAATGGGGGGGGTGTTATCTCTTTTGTCGAAAATCAGCCGTTTTTGCTCTAACATTAAATGCCTCCAAATGGTATTTAATTAACTTCCCGAGCCCCTGGAAGCATGAAAATCACTTTAAACATGCTAATTTTAGCTCTAACACTGATGATCCACCTACAAATGTGAACTGACGTTCAAAAATGAAACATTTGAAAACGGACCATTTTCCACATTTCTGAAGCATGACGTAATGGGGGGGTGTTATCTCTTTTGTCGAAAATCAGCCGTTTTTGCTCTAACATTAAATGCCTCCAAATGGTATTTAATTAACTTCCCGGGGTGAAGAAACCCTTTTTGAGAACTCAGAGTGAGTAAATTGGCCATTTTCATGCACTTTTAACCATTCCATAAATCTTGTGTTTTGGGCCCCTGGAAGCATGAAAATCACTTTAAACATGCTAATTTTAGCTCTAACACTGATGATCCACCTACAAATGTGAACTGACGTTCAAAAATAAAACATTTGAAAACGGACCATTTTCCACATTTCTGAAGCATGACGTAATGGGGGGGTGTTATCTCTTTTGTCGAAAATCAGCCGTTTTTGCTCGAACATTAAATGCCTCCAAATGGTATTTAATTAATTTCCCGAGCCCCTGGAAGCATGAAAATCACTTTAAACATGCTAATTTTAGCTCTAACACTGATGATCCACCTACAAATGTGAACTGACGTTCAAAAATGAAACATTTGAAAACGGACCATTTTCCACATTTCTGAAGCATGACGTAATGGGGGGGTGTTATCTCTTTTGTCGAAAATCAGCCGTTTTTGCTCTAACATTAAATGCCTCCAAATGGTATTTAATTAACTTCCCGGGATGAAGAAACCCTTTTTGAGAACTCAGAGTGAGTAAATTGGCCATTTTCATGCACTTTTAACCATTCCATAAATCTTGTGTTTTGGGCCCCTGGAAGCATGAAAATCACTTTAAACATGCTAATTTTAGCTCTAACACTGATGATCCACCTACAAATGTGAACTGACGTTCAAAAATAAAACATTTGAAAACGGACCATTTTCCACATTTCTGAAGCATGACGTAATGGGGGGGTGTAATCTCTTTTGTCGAAAATCAGCCGTTTTTGCTCGAACATTAAATGCCTCCAAATGGTATTTAATTAACTTCCCGGGGTGAAGAAACCCTTTTTGAGAACTCAGAGTGAGTAAATTGGCCATTTTTATGCACTTTTAACCATTCCATAAATCTTGTGTTTTGGGCCCCTGGAAGCATGAAAATCACTTTAAACATGCTAATTTTAGCTCTAACACTGATGATCCACCTACAAATGTGAACTGACGTTCAAAAATAAAACATTTGAAAACGGACCATTTTCCACATTTCTGAAGCATGACGTAATGGGGGGTGTTATCTCTTTTGTCGAAAATCAGCCGTTTTTGCTCTAACATTAAATGCCTCCAAATGGTATTTAATTAACTTCCCGGGGTGAAGAAACCCTTTTTGAGAACTCAGAGTGAGTAAATTGGCCATTTTCATGCACTTTTAACCATTCCATAAATCTTGTGTTTTGGGCCCCTGGAAGCATGAAAATCACTTTAAACATGCTAATTTTAGCTCTAACACTGATGATCCACCTACAAATGTGAACTGACGTTCAAAAATAAAACATTTGAAAACGGACCATTTTCCACATTTCTGAAGCATGACGTAATGGGGGGGTGTTATCTCTTTTGTCGAAAATCAGCCGTTTTTGCTCTAACATTAAATGCCTCCAAATGGTATTTAATTAACTTCCCGGGGTGAAGAAACCCTTTTTGAGAACTCAGAGTGAGTAAATTGGCCATTTTCATGCACTTTTAACCATTCCATAAATCTTGTGTTTTGGGCCCCTGGAAGCATGAAAATCACTTTAAACATGCTAATTTTAGCTCTAACACTGTTGATCCACCTACAAATGTGAACTGACGTTCAAAAATAAAACATTTGAAAACGGACCATTTTCCACATTTCTGAAGCATGACGTAATGGGGGGGTGTTATCTCTTTTGTCGAAAATCAGCCGTTTTTGCTCGAACATTAAATGCCTCCAAATGGTATTTAATTAACTTCCCGAGCCCCTGGAAGCATGAAAATCACTTTAAACATGCTAATTTTAGCTCTAACACTGATGATCCACCTACAAATGTGAACTGACGTTCAAAAATAAAACATTTGAAAACGGACCATTTTCCACATTTCTGAAGCATGACGTAATGGGGGGGTGTTATCTCTTTTGTGGAAAATCAGCCTTTTTTGCTCGAACATTAAATGCCTCCAAATGGTATTTATTTCACTTCCCGAGCCCCTGGAAGCATGAAAATCACTTTAAACATGCTAATTTTAGCTCTAACACTGATGATCCACCTACAAATGTGAACTGACGTTCAAAAATAAAACATTTGAAAACGGACCATTTTATACATTTCTGAAGCATGACGTAATGGGGGGGTGTTATCTCTTTTGTCGAAAATCAGCCGTTTTTGCTCGAACATTAAATGCCTCCAAATGGCATTTAATTAACTTCCCGAGCCCCTGGAAGCATGAAAATCACTTTAAACATGCTAATTTTAGCTCTAACACTGATGATCCACCTACAAATGTGAACTGACGTTCAAAAATGAAACATTTGAAAACGGACCATTTTCCACATTTCTGAAGCATGACGTAATGGGGGGGTGTTATCTCTTTTGTCGAAAATCAGCCGTTTTTGCTCTAACATTAAATGCCTCCAAATGGTATTTAATTAACTTCCCGGGGTGAAGAAACCCTTTTTGAGAACTCAGAGTGAGTAAATTGGCCATTTTCATGCACTTTTATCCATTCCATAAATCTTGTGTTTTGGGCCCCTGGAAGCATGAAAATCACTTTAAACATGCTAATTTTAGCTCTAACACTGATGATCCACCTACAAATGTGAACTGACGTTCAAAAATGAAACATTTGAAAACGGACCATTTTCCACATTTCTGAAGCATGACGTAATGGGGGGGTGTTATCTCTTTTGTCGAAAATCAGCCGTTTTTGCTCTAACATTAAATGCCTCCAAATGGTATTTAATTAACTTCCCGGGATGAAGAAACCCTTTTTGAGAACTCAGAGTGAGTAAATTGGCCATTTTCATGCACTTTTAACCATTCCATAAATCTTGTGTTTTGGGCCCCTGGAAGCATGAAAATCACTTTAAACATGCTAATTTTACCTCTAACACTGATGATCCACCTACAAATGTGAACTGACGTTCAAAAATAAAACATTTGAAAACGGACCATTTTCCACATTTCTGAAGCATGACGTAATGGGGGGGTGTTATCTCTTTTGTCGAAAATCAGCCGTTTTTGCTCGAACATTAAATGCCTCCAAATGGTATTTAATTAACTTCCCGGGGTGAAGAAACCCTTTTTGAGAACTCAGAGTGAGTAAATTGGCCATTTTTATGCACTTTTAACCATTCCATAAATCTTGTGTTTTGGGCCCCTGGAAGCATGAAAATCACTATAAACATGCTAATTTTAGCTCTAACACTGATGATCCACCTACAAATGTGAACTGACGATCAAAAATAAAACATTTGAAAACGGACCATTTTCCACATTTCTGAAGCATGACGTAATGGGGGGTGTTATCTCTTTTGTCGAAAATCAGCCGTTTTTGCTCTAACATTAAATGCCTCCAAATGGTATTTAATTAACTTCCCGGGGTGAAGAAACCCTTTTTGAGAACTCAGAGTGAGTAAATTGGCCATTTTCATGCACTTTTAACCATTCCATAAATCTTGTGTTTTGGGCCCCTGGAAGCATGAAAATCACTTTAAACATGCTAATTTTAGCTCTAACACTGATGATCCACCTACAAATGTGAACTGACGTTCAAAAATAAAACATTTGAAAACGGACCATTTTCCACATTTCTGAAGCATGACGTAATGGGGGGGTGTTGTCTCTTTTGTCGAAAATCAGCCGTTTTTGCTCGAACATTAAATGCCTCCAAATGGTATTTAATTAACTTCCCGAGCCCCTGGAAGCATGAAAATCACTTTAAACATGCTAATTTTAGCTCTAACACTGATGATCCACCTACAAATGTGAACTGACGTTCAAAAATAAAACATTTGAAAACGGACCATTTTCCACATTTCTGAAGCATGACATAATGGGGGGGTGTTATCTCTTTTGTCGAAAATCAGCCGTTTTTGCTTTACCATTAAATGCCTCCAAATGGTATTTAATTAACTTCCCGGGGTGAAGAAACCCTTTTTGAGAACTCAGAGTGAGTAAATTGGCCATTTTCATGCACTTTTAACCATTCCATAAATCTTGTGTTTTGGGCCCCTGGATGCATGAAAATCACTTTAAACATGCTAATTTTAGCTCTAACACTGATGATCCACCTACAAATGTGAACTGACGTTCAAAAATGAAACATTTGAAAACGGACCATTTTCCACATTTCTGAAGCATGACGTAATGGGGGGGTGTTATCTCTTTTGTCGAAAATCAGCCGTTTTTGCTCTAACATTAAATGCCTCCAAATGGTATTTAATTAACTTCCCGGGGTGAAGAAACCCTTTTTGAGAACTCAGAGTGAGTAAATTGGCCATTTTCATGCACTTTTAACCATTCCATAAATCTTGTGTTTTGGGCCCCTGGAAGCATGAAAATCACTTTAAACATGCTAATTTTAGCTCTAACACTGTTGATCCACCTACAAATGTGAACTGACGTTCAAAAATAAAACATTTGAAAACGGACCATTTTCCACATTTCTGAAGCATGACGTAATGGGGGGGTGTTATCTCTTTTGTCGAAAATCAGCCGTTTTTGCTCGAACATTAAATGCCTCCAAATGGTATTTAATTAACTTCCCGAGCCCCTGGAAGCATGAAAATCACTTTAAACATGCTAATTTTAGCTCTAACACTGATGATCCACCTACAAATGTGAACTGACGTTCAAAAATAAAACATTTGAAAACGGACCATTTTCCACATTTCTGAAGCATGACGTAATGGGGGGTGTTATCTCTTTTGTGGAAAATCAGCCTTTTTTGCTCGAACATTAAATGCCTCCAAATGGTATTTATTTCACTTCCCGAGCCCCTGGAAGCATGAAAATCACTTTAAACATGCTAATTTTAGCTCTAACACTGATGATCCACCTACAAATGTGAACTGACGTTCAAAAATAAAACATTTGAAAACGGACCATTTTATACATTTCTGAAGCATGACGTAATGGGGGGGTGTTATCTCTTTTGTCGAAAATCAGCCGTTTTTGCTCGAACATTAAATGCCTCCAAATGGCATTTAATTAACTTCCCGAGCCCCTGGAAGCATGAAAATCACTTTAAACATGCTAATTTTAGCTCTAACACTGATGATCCACCTACAAATGTGAACTGACGTTCAAAAATGAAACATTTGAAAACGGACCATTTTCCACATTTCTGAAGCATGACGTAATGGGGGGGTGTTATCTCTTTTGTCGAAAATCAGCCGTTTTTGCTCTAACATTAAATGCCTCCAAATGGTATTTAATTAACTTCCCGGGGTGAAGAAACCCTTTTTGAGAACTCAGAGTGAGTAAATTGGCCATTTTCATGCACTTTTATCCATTCCATAAATCTTGTGTTTTGGGCCCCTGGAAGCATGAAAATCACTTTAAACATGCTAATTTTAGCTCTAACACTGATGATCCACCTACAAATGTGAACTGACGTTCAAAAATGAAACATTTGAAAACGGACCATTTTCCACATTTCTGAAGCATGACGTAATGGGGGGGTGTTATCTCTTTTGTCGAAAATCAGCCGTTTTTGCTCTAACATTAAATGCCTCCAAATGGTATTTAATTAACTTCCCGGGATGAAGAAACCCTTTTTGAGAACTCAGAGTGAGTAAATTGGCCATTTTCATGCACTTTTAACCATTCCATAAATCTTGTGTTTTGGGCCCCTGGAAGCATGAAAATCACTTTAAACATGCTAATTTTACCTCTAACACTGATGATCCACCTACAAATGTGAACTGACGTTCAAAAATAAAACATTTGAAAACGGACCATTTTCCACATTTCTGAAGCATGACGTAATGGGGGGGTGTTATCTCTTTTGTCGAAAATCAGCCGTTTTTGCTCGAACATTAAATGCCTCCAAATGGTATTTAATTAACTTCCCGGGGTGAAGAAACCCTTTTTGAGAACTCAGAGTGAGTAAATTGGCCATTTTTATGCACTTTTAACCATTCCATAAATCTTGTGTTTTGGGCCCCTGGAAGCATGAAAATCACTATAAACATGCTAATTTTAGCTCTAACACTGATGATCCACCTACAAATGTGAACTGACGTTCAAAAATAAAACATTTGAAAACGGACCATTTTCCACATTTCTGAAGCATGACGTAATGGGGGGTGTTATCTCTTTTGTCGAAAATCAGCCGTTTTTGCTCTAACATTAAATGCCTCCAAATGGTATTTAATTAACTTCCCGGGGTGAAGAAACCCTTTTTGAGAACTCAGAGTGAGTAAATTGGCCATTTTCATGCACTTTTAACCATTCCATAAATCTTGTGTTTTGGGCCCCTGGAAGCATGAAAATCACTTTAAACATGCTAATTTTAGCTCTAACACTGATGATCCACCTACAAATGTGAACTGACGTTCAAAAATAAAACATTTGAAAACGGACCATTTTCCACATTTCTGAAGCATGACGTAATGGGGGGGTGTTGTCTCTTTTGTCGAAAATCAGCCGTTTTTGCTCGAACATTAAATGCCTCGAAATGGTATTTAATTAACTTCCCGAGCCCCTGGAAGCATGAAAATCACTTTAAACATGCTAATTTTAGCTCTAACACTGATGATCCACCTACAAATGTGAACTGACGTTCAAAAATAAAACATTTGAAAACGGACCATTTTCCACATTTCTGAAGCATGACATAATGGGGGGGTGTTATCTCTTTTGTCGAAAATCAGCCGTTTTTGCTCTAACATTAAATGCCTCCAAATGGTATTTAATTAACTTCCCGGGGTGAAGAAACCCTTTTTGAGAACTCAGAGTGAGTAAATTGGCCATTTTCATGCACTTTTAACCATTCCATAAATCTTGTGTTTTGGGCCCCTGGATGCATGAAAATCACTTTAAACATGCTAATTTTAGCTCTAACACTGATGATCCACCTACAAATGTGAACTGACGTTCAAAAATGAAACATTTGAAAACGGACCATTTTCCACATTTCTGAAGCATGACGTAATGGGGGGGTGTTATCTCTTTTGTCGAAAATCAGCCGTTTTTGCTCTAACATTAAATGCCTCCAAATGGTATTTAATTAACTTCCCGGGGTGAAGAAACCCTTTTTGAGAACTCAGAGTGAGTAAATTGGCCATTTTCATGCACTTTTAACCATTCCATAAATCTTGTGTTTTGGGCCCCTGGAAGCATGAAAATCACTTTAAACATGCTAATTTTAGCTCTAACACTGTTGATCCACCTACAAATGTGAACTGACGTTCAAAAATAAAACATTTGAAAACGGACCATTTTCCACATTTCTGAAGCATGACGTAATGGGGGGGTGTTATCTCTTTTGTCGAAAATCAGCCGTTTTTGCTCGAACATTAAATGCCTCCAAATGGTATTTAATTAACTTCCCGAGCCCCTGGAAGCATGAAAATCACTTTAAACATGCTAATTTTAGCTCTAACACTGATGATCCACCTACAAATGTGAACTGACGTTCAAAAATAAAACATTTGAAAACGGACCATTTTCCACATTTCTGAAGCATGACGTAATGGGGGGGTGTTATCTCTTTTGTGGAAAATCAGCCTTTTTTGCTCGAACATTAAATGCCTCCAAATGGTATTTATTTCACTTCCCGAGCCCCTGGAAGCATGAAAATCACTTTAAACATGCTAATTTTAGCTCTAACACTGATGATCCACCTACAAATGTGAACTGACGTTCAAAAATAAAACATTTGAAAACGGACCATTTTATACATTTCTGAAGCATGACGTAATGGGGGGGTGTTATCTCTTTTGTCGAAAATCAGCCGTTTTTGCTCGAACATTAAATGCCTCCAAATGGCATTTAATTAACTTCCCGAGCCCCTGGAAGCATGAAAATCACTTTAAACATGCTAATTTTAGCTCTAACACTGATGATCCACCTACAAATGTGAACTGACGTTCAAAAATGAAACATTTGAAAACGGACCATTTTCCACATTTCTGAAGCATGACGTAATGGGGGGGTGTTATCTCTTTTGTCGAAAATCAGCCGTTTTTGCTCTAACATTAAATGCCTCCAAATGGTATTTAATTAACTTCCCGGGGTGAAGAAACCCTTTTTGAGAACTCAGAGTGAGTAAATTGGCCATTTTCATGCACTTTTATCCATTCCATAAATCTTGTGTTTTGGGCCCCTGGAAGCATGAAAATCACTTTAAACATGCTAATTTTAGCTCTAACACTGATGATCCACCTACAAATGTGAACTGACGTTCAAAAATGAAACATTTGAAAACGGACCATTTTCCACATTTCTGAAGCATGACGTAATGGGGGGGTGTTATCTCTTTTGTCGAAAATCAGCCGTTTTTGCTCTAACATTAAATGCCTCCAAATGGTATTTAATTAACTTCCCGGGACGAAGAAACCCTTTTTGAGAACTCAGAGTGAGTAAATTGGCCATTTTCATGCACTTTTAACCATTCCATAAATCTTGTGTTTTGGGCCCCTGGAAGCATGAAAATCACTTTAAACATGCTAATTTTACCTCTAACACTGATGATCCACCTACAAATGTGAACTGACGTTCAAAAATAAAACATTTGAAAACGGACCATTTTCCACATTTCTGAAGCATGACGTAATGGGGGGGTGTTATCTCTTTTGTCGAAAATCAGCCGTTTTTGCTCGAACATTAAATGCCTCCAAATGGTATTTAATTAACTTCCCGGGGTGAAGAAACCCTTTTTGAGAACTCAGAGTGAGTAAATTGGCCATTTTTATGCACTTTTAACCATTCCATAAATCTTGTGTTTTGGGCCCCTGGAAGCATGAAAATCACTATAAACATGCTAATTTTAGCTCTAACACTGATGATCCACCTACAAATGTGAACTGACGTTCAAAAATAAAACATTTGAAAACGGACCATTTTCCACATTTCTGAAGCATGACGTAATGGGGGGTGTTATCTCTTTTGTCGAAAATCAGCCGTTTTTGCTCTAACATTAAATGCCTCCAAATGGTATTTAATTAACTTCCCGGGGTGAAGAAACCCTTTTTGAGAACTCAGAGTGAGTAAATTGGCCATTTTCATGCACTTTTAACCATTCCATAAATCTTGTGTTTTGGGCCCCTGGAAGCATGAAAATCACTTTAAACATGCTAATTTTAGCTCTAACACTGATGATCCACCTACAAATGTGAACTGACGTTCAAAAATAAAACATTTGAAAACGGACCATTTTCCACATTTCTGAAGCATGACGTAATGGGGGGGTGTTGTCTCTTTTGTCGAAAATCAGCCGTTTTTGCTGGAACATTAAATGCCTCCAAATGGTATTTAATTAACTTCCCGAGCCCCTGGAAGCATGAAAATCACTTTAAACATGCTAATTTTAGCTCTAACACTGATGATCCACCTACAAATGTGAACTGACGTTCAAAAATAAAACATTTGAAAACGGACCATTTTCCACATTTCTGAAGCATGACATAATGGGGGGGTGTTATCTCTTTTGTCGAAAATCAGCCGTTTTTGCTCTAATATTAAATGCCTCCAAATGGTATTTAATTAACTTCCCGGGGTGAAGAAACCCTTTTTGAGAACTCAGAGTGAGTAAATTGGCCATTTTCATGCACTTTTAACCATTCCATAAATCTTGTGTTTTGGGCCCCTGGATGCATGAAAATCACTTTAAACATGCTAATTTTAGCTCTAACACTGATGATCCACCTACAAATGTGAACTGACGTTCAAAAATGAAACATTTGAAAACGGACCATTTTCCACATTTCTGAAGCATGACGTAATGGGGGGGTGTTATCTCTTTTGTCGAAAATCAGCCGTTTTTGCTATAACATTAAATGCCTCCAAATGGTATTTAATTAACTTCCCGGGGTGAAGAAACCCTTTTTGAGAACTCAGAGTGAGTAAATTGGCCATTTTCATGCACTTTTAACCATTCCATAAATCTTGTGTTTTGGGCCCCTGGAAGCATGAAAATCACTTTAAACATGCTAATTTTAGCTCTAACACTGATGATCCACCTACAAATGTGAACTGACGTTCAAAAATAAAACATTTGAAAACGGACCATTTTCCACATTTCTGAAGCATGACATAATGGGGGGGTGTTATCTCTTTTGTCGAAAATCAGCCGTTTTTGCTCTAATATTAAATGCCTCCAAATGGTATTTAATTAACTTCCCGGGGTGAAGAAACCCTTTTTGAGAACTCAGAGTGAGTAAATTGGCCATTTTCATGCACTTTTAACCATTCCATAAATCTTGTGTTTTGGGCCCCTGGATGCATGAAAATCACTTTAAACATGCTAATTTTAGCTCTAACACTGATGATCCACCTACAAATGTGAACTGACGTTCAAAAATGAAACATTTGAAAACGGACCATTTTCCACATTTCTGAAGCATGACGTAATGGGGGGGTGTTATCTCTTTTGTCGAAAATCAGCCGTTTTTGCTATAACATTAAATGCCTCCAAATGGTATTTAATTAACTTCCCGGGGTGAAGAAACCCTTTTTGAGAACTCAGAGTGAGTAAATTGGCCATTTTCATGCACTTTTAACCATTCCATAAATCTTGTGTTTTGGGCCCCTGGAAGCATGAAAATCACTTTAAACATGCTAATTTTAGCTCTAACACTGATGATCCACCTACAAATGTGAACTGACGTTCAAAAATAAAACATTTGAAAACGGACCATTTTCCACATTTCTGAAGCATGACGTAATGGGGGGGTGTTATCTCTTTTGTCGAAAATCAGCCGTTTTTGCTCGAACATTAAATGCCTCCAAATCGTATTTAATTAACTTCCCGGGGTGAAGAAACCCTTTTTGAGAACTCAGAGTGAGTAAATTGGCCATTTTTATGCACTTTTAACCATTCCATAAATCTTGTGTTTTGGGCCCCTGGAAGCATGAAAATCACTTTAAACATGCTAATTTTAGCTCTAACACTGATGATCCACCTACAAATGTGAACTGACGTTCAAAAATAAAACATTTGAAAACGGACCATTTTCCACATTTCTGAAGCATGACGTAATGGGGGGTGTTATCTCTTTTGTCGAAAATCAGCTGTTTTTGCTCTAACATTAAATGCCTCCAAATGGTATTTAATTAACTTCCCGGGGTGAAGAAACCCTTTTTGAGAACTCAGAGTGAGTAAATTGGCCATTTTCATGCACTTTTAACCATTCCATAAATCTTGTGTTTTGGGCCCCTGGAAGCATGAAAATCACTTTAAACATGCTAATTTTAGCTCTAACACTGATGATCCACCTACAAATGTGAACTGACGTTCAAAAATAAAACATTTGAAAACAGACCATTTTCCACATTTCTGAAGCATGACGTAATGGGGGGGTGTTGTCTCTTTTGTCGAAAATCAGCCGTTTTTGCTTGAACATTAAATGCCTCCAAATGGTATTTAATTAACTTCCCGAGCCCCTGGAAGCATGAAAATCACTTTAAACATGCGAATTTTAGCTCTAACACTGATGATCCACCTACAAATGTGAACTGACGTTCA
Organism: Lissotriton vulgaris; assembly: GCF_964263255.1. Classification (NCBI taxonomy): domain Eukaryota; kingdom Metazoa; phylum Chordata; class Amphibia; order Caudata; family Salamandridae; genus Lissotriton; species Lissotriton vulgaris. Next base: position 163,744 of record NW_028240871.1, read on the forward strand.
AAAATAAAACATTTGAAAACGGACCATTTTCCACATTTCTGAAGCATGACGTAATGGGGGGGTGTTATCTCTTTTGTCGAAAATCAGCCGTTTTTGCTCTAACATTAAATGCCTCCAAATGGTATTTAATTAACTTCCTGGGGTGAAGAAACCCTTTTTGAGAACTCAGAGTGAGTAAATTGGCCATTTTCATGCACTTTTAACCATTCCATAAATCTTGTGTTTTGGGCCCCTGGATGCATGAAAATCACTTTAAACATGCTAATTTTATCTCTAACACTGATGATCCACCTACAAATGTGAACTGACGTTCAAAAATGAAACATTTGAAAACGGACCATTTTCCACATTTCTGAAGCACGACGTAATGGGGGGGTGTTATCTCTTTTGTCGAAAATCAGCCGTTTTTGCTCGAACATTAAATGCCTCCAAATGGTATTTAATTAACTTCCCGGGGTGAAGAAACCCTTTTTGAGAACTCAGAGTGAGTAAATTGGCCATTTTTATGCACTTTTAACCATTCCATAAATCTTGTGTTTTGGGCCCCTGGAAGCATGAAAATCACTTTAAACATGCTAATTTTAGCTCTAACACTGATGATCCACCTACAAATGTGAACTGACGTTCAAAAATAAAACATTTGAAAACGGACCATTTTCCACATTTCTGAAGCATGACGTAATGGGGGGGTGTTATCTCTTTTGTCGAAAATCAGCCGTTTTTGCTCTAACATTAAATGCCTCCAAATGGTATTTAATTAACTTCCCGGGGTGAAGAAACCCTTTTTGAGAACTCAGAGTGAGTAAATTGGCCATTTTCATGCACTTTTAACCATTCCATAAATCTTGTGTTTTGGGCCCCTGGAAGCATGAAAATCACTTTAAACATGCTAATTTTAGCTCTAACACTGATGATCCACCTACAAATGTGAACTGACGTTCAAAAATAAAACATTTGAAAACGGACCATTTTCCACATTTCTGAAGCATGACGTAATGGGGGGGTGTTGTCTCTTTTGTCGAAAATCAGCCGTTTTTGCTTGAACATTAAATGCCTCCAAATGGTATTTAATTAACTTCCCGAGCCCCTGGAAGCATGAAAATCACTTTAAACATGCTAATTTTAGCTCTAACACTGATGATCCACCTACAAATGTGAACTGACGTTCAAAAATAAAACATTTGAAAACGGACCATTTTCCACATTTCTGAAGCATGACGTAATGGGGGGGTGTTATCTCTTTTGTCGAAAATCAGCCGTTTTTGCTCTAACATTAAATGCCTCCAAATGGTATTTAATTAACTTCCTGGGGTGAAGAAACCCTTTTTGAGAACTCAGAGTGAGTAAATTGGCCATTTTCATGCACTTTTAACCATTCCATAAATCTTGTGTTTTGGGCCCCTGGATGCATGAAAATCACTTTAAACATGCTAATTTTATCTCTAACACTGATGATCCACCTACAAATGTGAACTGACGTTCAAAAATGAAACATTTGAAAACGGACCATTTTCCACATTTCTGAAGCACGACGTAATGGGGGGGTGTTATCTCTTTTGTCGAAAATCAGCCGTTTTTGCTCGAACATTAAATGCCTCCAAATGGTATTTAATTAACTTCCCGGGGTGAAGAAACCCTTTTTGAGAACTCAGAGTGAGTAAATTGGCCATTTTTATGCACTTTTAACCATTCCATAAATCTTGTGTTTTGGGCCCCTGGAAGCATGAAAATCACTTTAAACATGCTAATTTTAGCTCTAACACTGATGATCCACCTACAAATGTGAACTGACGTTCAAAAATAAAACATTTGAAAACGGACCATTTTCCACATTTCTGAAGCATGACGTAATGGGGGGTGTTATCTCTTTTGTCGAAAATCAGCCGTTTTTGCTCTAACATTAAATGCCTCCAAATGGTATTTAATTAACTTCCCGGGGTGAAGAAACCCTTTTTGAGAACTCAGAGTGAGTAAATTGGCCATTTTCATGCACTTTTAACCATTCCATAAATCTTGTGTTTTGGGCCCCTGGAAGCATGAAAATCACTTTAAACATGCTAATTTTAGCTCTAACACTGATGATCCACCTACAAATGTGAACTGACGTTCAAAAATAAAACATTTGAAAACGGACCATTTTCCACATTTCTGAAGCATGACGTAATGGGGGGGTGTTATCTCTTTTGTCGAAAATCAGCCGTTTTTGCTCTAACATTAAATGCCTCCAAATGGTATTTAATTAACTTCCCGGGGTGAAGAAACCCTTTTTGAGAACTCAGAGTGAGTAAATTGGCCATTTTCATGCACTTTTAACCATTCCATAAATCTTGTGTTTTGGGCCCCTGGAAGCATGAAAATCACTTTAAACATGCTAATTTTAGCTCTAACACTGTTGATCCACCTACAAATGTGAACTGACGTTCAAAAATAAAACATTTGAAAAAGGACCATTTTCCACATTTCTGAAGCATGACGTAATGGGGGGGTGTTATCTCTTTTGTCGAAAATCAGCCGTTTTTGCTCGAACATTAAATGCCTCCAAATGGTATTTAATTAACTTCCCGAGCCCCTGGAAGCATGAAAATCACTTTAAACATGCTAATTTTAGCTCTAACACTGATGATCCACCTACAAATGTGAACTGACGTTCAAAAATAAAACATTTGAAAACGGACCATTTTCCACATTTCTGAAGCATGACGTAATGGGGGGGTGTTATCTCTTTTGTGGAAAATCAGCCTTTTTTGCTCGAACATTAAATGCCTCCAAATGGTATTTATTTCACTTCCCGAGCCCCTGGAAGCATGAAAATCACTTTAAACATGCTAATTTTAGCTCTAACACTGATGATCCACCTACAAATGTGAACTGACGTTCAAAAATGAAACATTTGAAAACGGACCATTTTATACATTTCTGAAGCATGACGTAATGGGGGGGTGTTATCTCTTTTGTCGAAAATCAGCCGTTTTTGCTCGAACATTAAATGCCTCCAAAAGGCATTTAATTAACTTCCCGAGCCCCTGGAAGCATGAAAATCACTTTAAACATGCTAATTTTAGCTCTAACACTGATGATCCACCTACAAATGTGAACTGACGTTCAAAAATGAAACATTTGAAAACGGACCATTTTCCACATTTCTGAAGCATGACGTAATGGGGGGGTGTTATCTCTTTTGTCGAAAATCAGCCGTTTTTGCTCTAACATTAAATGCCTCCAAATGGTATTTAATTAACTTCCCGGGATGAAGAAACCCTTTTTGAGAACTCAGAGTGAGTAAATTGGCCATTTTCATGCACTTTTAACCATTCCATAAATCTTGTGTTTTGGGCCCCTGGAAGCATGAAAATCACTTTAAACATGCTAATTTTACCTCTAACACTGATGATCCACCTACAAATGTGAACTGACGTTCAAAAATAAAACATTTGAAAACGGACCATTTTCCACATTTCTGAAGCATGACGTAATGGGGGGGTGTTATCTCTTTTGTCGAAAATCAGCCGTTTTTGCTCGAACATTAAATGCCTCCAAATGGTATTTAATTAACTTCCCGGGGTGAAGAAACCCTTTTTGAGAACTCAGAGTGAGTAAATTGGCCATTTTTATGCACTTTTAACCATTCCATAAATCTTGTGTTTTGGGCCCCTGGAAGCATGAAAATCACTATAAACATGCTAATTTTAGCTCTAACACTGATGATCCACCTACAAATGTGAACTGACGTTCAAAAATAAAACATTTGAAAACGGACCATTTTCCACATTTCTGAAGCATGACGTAATGGGGGGTGTTATCTCTTTTGTCGAAAATCAGCCGTTTTTGCTCTAACATTAAATGCCTCCAAATGGTATTTAATTAACTTCCCGGGGTGAAGAAACCCTTTTTGAGAACTCAGAGTGAGTAAATTGGCCATTTTCATGCACTTTTAACCATTCCATAAATCTTGTGTTTTGGGCCCCTGGAAGCATGAAAATCACTTTAAACATGCTAATTTTAGCTCTAACACTGATGATCCACCTACAAATGTGAACTGACGTTCAAAAATAAAACATTTGAAAACGGACCATTTTCCACATTTCTGAAGCATGACGTAATGGGGGGGTGTTGTCTCTTTTGTCGAAAATCAGCCGTTTTTGCTCGAACATTAAATGCCTCGAAATGGTATTTATTTCACTTCCCGAGCCCCTGGAAGCATGAAAATCACTTTAAACATGCTAATTTTAGCTCTAACACTGATGATCCACCTACAAATGTGAACTGACGTTCAAAAATAAAACATTTGAAAACGGACCATTTTATACATTTCTGAAGCATGACGTAATGGGGGGGTGTTATCTCTTTTGTCGAAAATCAGCCGTTTTTGCTCGAACATTAAATGCCTCCAAATGGCATTTAATTAACTTCCCGAGCCCCTGGAAGCATGAAAATCACTTTAAACATGCTAATTTTAGCTCTAACACTGATGATCCACCTACAAATGTGAACTGACGTTCAAAAATGAAACATTTGAAAACGGACCATTTTCCACATTTCTGAAGCATGACGTAATGGGGGGGTGTTATCTCTTTTGTCGAAAATCAGCCGTTTTTGCTCTAACATTAAATGCCTCCAAATGGTATTTAATTAACTTCCCGGGGTGAAGAAACCCTTTTTGAGAACTCAGAGTGAGTAAATTGGCCATTTTCATGCACTTTTATCCATTCCATAAATCTTGTGTTTTGGGCCCCTGGAAGCATGAAAATCACTTTAAACATGCTAATTTTAGCTCTAACACTGATGATCCACCTACAAATGTGAACTGACGTTCAAAAATGAAACATTTGAAAACGGACCATTTTCCACATTTCTGAAGCATGACGTAATGGGGGGGTGTTATCTCTTTTGTCGAAAATCAGCCGTTTTTGCTCTAACATTAAATGCCTCCAAATGGTATTTAATTAACTTCCCGAGCCCCTGGAAGCATGAAAATCACTTTAAACATGCTAATTTTAGCTCTAACACTGATGATCCACCTACAAATGTGAACTGACGTTCAAAAATGAAACATTTGAAAACGGACCATTTTCCACATTTCTGAAGCATGACGTAATGGGGGGGTGTTATCTCTTTTGTCGAAAATCAGCCGTTTTTGCTCGAACATTAAATGCCTCCAAATGGTATTTAATTAACTTCCCGGGGTGAAGAAACCCTTTTTGAGAACTCAGAGTGAGTAAATTGGCCATTTTCATGCACTTTTAACCATTCCATAAATCTTGTGTTTTGGGCCCCTGGAAGCATGAAAATCACTTTAAACATGCTAATTTTAGCTCTAACACTGATGATCCACCTACAAATGTGAACTGACGTTCAAAAATAAAACATTTGAAAACGGACCATTTTCCACATTTCTGAAGCATGACGTAATGGGGGGGTGTTATCTCTTTTGTCGAAAATCAGCCGTTTTTGCTCGAACATTAAATGCCTCCAAATGGTATTTAATTAATTTCCCGAGCCCCTGGAAGCATGAAAATCACTTTAAACATGCTAATTTTAGCTCTAACACTGATGATCCACCTACAAATGTGAACTGACGTTCAAAAATGAAACATTTGAAAACGGACCATTTTCCACATTTCTGAAGCATGACGTAATGGGGGGGTGTTATCTCTTTTGTCGAAAATCAGCCGTTTTTGCTCTAACATTAAATGCCTCCAAATGGTATTTAATTAACTTCCCGGGATGAAGAAACCCTTTTTGAGAACTCAGAGTGAGTAAATTGGCCATTTTCATGCACTTTTATCCATTCCATAAATCTTGTGTTTTGGGCCCCTGGAAGCATGAAAATCACTTTAAACATGCTAATTTTAGCTCTAACACTGATGATCCACCTACAAATGTGAACTGACGTTCAAAAATGAAACATTTGAAAACGGACCATTTTCCACATTTCTGAAGCATGACGTAATGGGGGGGTGTTATCTCTTTTGTCGAAAATCAGCCGTTTTTGCTCTAACATTAAATGCCTCCAAATGGTATTTAATTAACTTCCCGGGGTGAAGAAACCCTTTTTGAGAACTCAGAGTGAGTAAATTGGCCATTTTCATGCACTTTTAACCATTCCATAAATCTTGTGTTTTGGGCCCCTGGAAGCATGAAAATCACTTTAAACATGCTAATTTTAGCTCTAACACTGATGATCCACCTACAAATGTGAACTGACGTTCAAAAATAAAACATTTGAAAACGGACCATTTTCCACATTTCTGAAGCATGACGTAATGGGGGGGTGTTATCTCTTTTGTCGAAAATCAGCCGTTTTTGCTCGAACATTAAATGCCTCCAAATGGTATTTAATTAACTTCCCGGGGTGAAGAAACCCTTTTTGAGAACTCAGAGTGAGTAAATTGGCCATTTTTATGCACTTTTAACCATTCCATAAATCTTGTGTTTTGGGCCCCTGGAAGCATGAAAATCACTTTAAACATGCTAATTTTAGCTCTAACACTGATGATCCACCTACAAATGTGAACTGACGTTCAAAAATAAAACATTTGAAAACGGACCATTTTCCACATTTCTGAAGCATGAAGTAATGGGGGGTGTTATCTCTTTTGTCGAAAATCAGCCGTTTTTGCTCTAACATTAAATGCCTCCAAATGGTATTTAATTAACTTCCCGGGGTGAAGAAACCCTTTTTGAGAACTCAGAGTGAGTAAATTGGCCATTTTCATGCACTTTTAACCATTCCATAAATCTTGTGTTTTGGGCCCCTTGGAAGCATGAAAATCACTTTAAACATGCTAATTTTAGCTCTAACACTGATGATCCACCTACAAATGTGAACTGACGTTCAAAAATAAAACATTTGAAAACGGACCATTTTCCACATTTCTGAAGCATGACGTAATGGGGGGGTGTTATCTCTTTTGTCGAAAATCAGCCGTTTTTGCTCGAACATTAAATGCCTCCAAATGGTATTTAATTAACTTCCCGAGCCCCTGGAAGCATGAAAATCACTTTAAACATGCTAATTTTAGCTCTAACACTGATGATCCACCTACAAATGTGAACTGACGTTCAAAAATAAAACATTTGAAAACGGACCATTTTCCACATTTCTGAAGCATGACGTAATGGTGGGGTGTTATCTCTTTTGTCGAAAATCAGCCGTTTTTGCTCTAACATTAAATGCCTCCAAATGGTATTTAATTAACTTCCCGGGGTGAAGAAACCCTTTTTGAGAACTCAGAGTGAGTAAATTGGCCATTTTCATGCACTTTTAACCATTCCATAAATCTTGTGTTTTGGGCCCCTGGAAGCATGAAAATCACTTTAAACATGCTAATTTTAGCTCTAACACTGATGATCCACCTACAAATGTGAACTGACGTTCAAAAATAAAACATTTGAAAACGGACCATTTTCCACATTTCTGAAGCATGACGTAATGGGGGGGTGTTATCTCTTTTGTCAAAAATCAGCCGTTTTTGCTCGAACATTAAATGCCTCCAAATGGTATTTAATTAACTTCCCGGGGTGAAGAAACCCTTTTTGAGAACTCAGAGTGAGTAAATTGGCCATTTTCATGCACTTTTAACCATTCCATAAATCTTGTGTTTTGGGCCCCTGGAAGCATGAAAATCACTTTAAACATGCTAATTTTAGCTCTAACACTGATGATCCACCTACAAATGTGAACTGACGTTCAAAAATAAAACATTTGAAAACGGACCATTTTCCACATTTCTGAAGCATGACGTAATGGGGGGGTGTTATCTCTTTTGTCGAAAATCAGCCGTTTTTGCTCAAACATTAAATGCCTCCAAATGGTATTTATTTTACTTCCCGAGCCCCTGGAAGCATGAAAATCACTTTAAACATGCTAATTTTAGCTCTAACACTGATGATCCACCTACAAATGTGAACTGACGTTCAAAAATAAAACATTTGAAAACGGACCATTTTCCACATTTCTGAAGCACGACGTAATGGGGGGGTGTTATCTCTTTTGTCGAAAATCAGCCGTTTTTGCTCTAACATTAAATGCCTCCAAATGGTATTTAATTAACTTCCCGGGGTGAAGAAACCCTTTTTGAGAACTCAGAGTGAGTAAATTGGCCATTTTCATGCACTTTTAACCATTCCATAAATCTTGTGTTTTGGGCCCCTGGAAGCATGAAAATCACTTTAAACATGCTAATTTTAGCTCTAACACTGATGATCCACCTACAAATGTGAACTGACGTTCAAAAATAAAACATTTGAAAACGGACCATTTTCCACATTTCTGAAGCATGACGTAATGGGGGGGTGTTATCTCTTTTGTCGAAAATCAGCCGTTTTTGCTCGAACATTAAATGCCTCCAAATGGTATTTAATTAACTTCCCGAGCCCCTGGAAGCATGAAAATCACTTTAAACATGCTAATTTTAGCTCTAACACTGATGATCCACCTACAAATGTGAACTGACGTTCAAAAATAAAACATTTGAAAACGGACCATTTTCCACATTTCTGAAGCATGACGTAATGGGGGGTGTTATCTCTTTTGTCGAAAATCAGCCGTTTTTGCTCTAACATTAAATGCCTCCAAATGGTATTTAATTAACTTCCCGGGGTGAAGAAACCCTTTTTGAGAACTCAGAGTGAGTAAATTGGCCATTTTCATGCACTTTTAACCATTCCATAAATCTTGTGTTTTGGGCCCCTGGAAGCATGAAAATCACTTTAAACATGCTAATTTTAGCTCTAACACTGATGATCCACCTACAAATGTGAACTGACGTTCAAAAATAAAACATTTGAAAACGGACCATTTTCCACATTTCTGAAGCATGACATAATGGGGGGGTGTTATCTCTTTTGTCGAAAATCAGCCGTTTTTGCTCGAACATTAAATGCCTCCAAATGGTATTTAATTAATTTCCCGAGCCCCTGGAAGCATGAAAATCACTTTAAACATGCTAATTTTAGCTCTAACACTGATGATCCACCTACAAATGTGAACTGACGTTCAAAAATGAAACATTTGAAAACGGACCATTTTCCACATTTCTGAAGCATGACGTAATGGGGGGGTGTTATCTCTTTTGTCGAAAATCAGCCGTTTTTGCTCTAACATTAAATGCCTCCAAATGGTATTTAATTAACTTCCCGGGATGAAGAAACCCTTTTTGAGAACTCAGAGTGAGTAAATTGGCCATTTTCATGCACTTTTAACCATTCCATAAATCTTGTGTTTTGGGCCCCTGGAAGCATGAAAATCACTTTAAACATGCTAATTTTAGCTCTAACACTGATGATCCACCTACAAATGTGAACTGACGTTCAAAAATAAAACATTTGAAAACGGACCATTTTCCACATTTCTGAAGCATGACGTAATGGGGGGGTGTAATCTCTTTTGTCGAAAATCAGCCGTTTTTGCTCGAACATTAAATGCCTCCAAATGGTATTTAATTAACTTCCCGGGGTGAAGAAACCCTTTTTGAGAACTCAGAGTGAGTAAATTGGCCATTTTTATGCACTTTTAACCATTCCATAAATCTTGTGTTTTGGGCCCCTGGAAGCATGAAAATCACTTTAAACATGCTAATTTTAGCTCTAACACTGATGATCCACCTACAAATGTGAACTGACGTTCAAAAATAAAACATTTGAAAACGGACCATTTTCCACATTTCTGAAGCATGACGTAATGGGGGGTGTTATCTCTTTTGTCGAAAATCAGCCGTTTTTGCTCTAACATTAAATGCCTCCAAATGGTATTTAATTAACTTCCCGGGGTGAAGAAACCCTTTTTGAGAACTCAGAGTGAGTAAATTGGCCATTTTCATGCACTTTTAACCATTCCATAAATCTTGTGTTTTGGGCCCCTGGAAGCATGAAAATCACTTTAAACATGCTAATTTTAGCTCTAACACTGATGATCCACCTACAAATGTGAACTGACGTTCAAAAATAAAACATTTGAAAACGGACCATTTTCCACATTTCTGAAGCATGACGTAATGGGGGGGTGTTATCTCTTTTGTCGAAAATCAGCCGTTTTTGCTCTAACATTAAATGCCTCCAAATGGTATTTAATTAACTTCCCGGGGTGAAGAAACCCTTTTTGAGAACTCAGAGTGAGTAAATTGGCCATTTATATGCACTTTTAACCATTCCATAAATCTTGTGTTTTGGGCCCCTGGAAGCATGAAAATCACTTTAAACATGCTAATTTTAGCTCTAACACTGTTGATCCACCTACAAATGTGAACTGACGTTCAAAAATAAAACATTTGAAAACGGACCATTTTCCACATTTCTGAAGCATGACGTAATGGGGGGGTGTTATCTCTTTTGTCGAAAATCAGCCGTTTTTGCTCGAACATTAAATGCCTCCAAATGGTATTTAATTAACTTCCCGAGCCCCTGGAAGCATGAAAATCACTTTAAACATGCTAATTTTAGCTCTAACACTGATGATCCACCTACAAATGTGAACTGACGTTCAAAAATAAAACATTTGAAAACGGACCATTTTCCACATTTCTGAAGCATGACGTAATGGGGGGGTGTTATCTCTTTTGTGGAAAATCAGCCTTTTTTGCTCGAACATTAAATGCCTCCAAATGGTATTTATTTCACTTCCCGAGCCCCTGGAAGCATGAAAATCACTTTAAACATGCTAATTTTAGCTCTAACACTGATGATCCACCTACAAATGTGAACTGACGTTCAAAAATAAAACATTTGAAAACGGACCATTTTATACATTTCTGAAGCATGACGTAATGGGGGGGTGTTATCTCTTTTGTCGAAAATCAGCCGTTTTTGCTCGAACATTAAATGCCTCCAAATGGCATTTAATTAACTTCCCGAGCCCCTGGAAGCATGAAAATCACTTTAAACATGCTAATTTTAGCTCTAACACTGATGATCCACCTACAAATGTGAACTGACGTTCAAAAATGAAACATTTGAAAACGGACCATTTTCCACATTTCTGAAGCATGACGTAATGGGGGGGTGTTATCTCTTTTGTCGAAAATCAGCCGTTTTTGCTCTAACATTAAATGCCTCCAAATGGTATTTAATTAACTTCCCGGGGTGAAGAAACCCTTTTTGAGAACTCAGAGTGAGTAAATTGGCCATTTTCATGCACTTTTATCCATTCCATAAATCTTGTGTTTTGGGCCCCTGGAAGCATGAAAATCACTTTAAACATGCTAATTTTAGCTCTAACACTGATGATCCACCTACAAATGTGAACTGACGTTCAAAAATGAAACATTTGAAAACGGACCATTTTCCACATTTCTGAAGCATGACGTAATGGGGGGGTGTTATCTCTTTTGTCGAAAATCAGCCGTTTTTGCTCTAACATTAAATGCCTCCAAATGGTATTTAATTAACTTCCCGAGCCCCTGGAAGCATGAAAATCACTTTAAACATGCTAATTTTAGCTCTAACACTGATGATCCACCTACAAATGTGAACTGACGTTCAAAAATGAAACATTTGAAAACGGACCATTTTCCACATTTCTGAAGCATGACGTAATGGGGGGGTGTTATCTCTTTTGTCGAAAATCAGCCGTTTTTGCTCTAACATTAAATGCCTCCAAATGGTATTTAATTAACTTCCCGGGGTGAAGAAACCCTTTTTGAGAACTCAGAGTGAGTAAATTGGCCATTTTCATGCACTTTTAACCATTCCATAAATCTTGTGTTTTGGGCCCCTGGAAGCATGAAAATCACTTTAAACATGCTAATTTTAGCTCTAACACTGATGATCCACCTACAAATGTGAACTGACGTTCAAAAATAAAACATTTGAAAACGGACCATTTTCCACATTTCTGAAGCATGACGTAATGGGGGGGTGTTATCTCTTTTGTCGAAAATCAGCCGTTTTTGCTCGAACATTAAATGCCTCCAAATGGTATTTAATTAATTTCCCGAGCCCCTGGAAGCATGAAAATCACTTTAAACATGCTAATTTTAGCTCTAACACTGATGATCCACCTACAAATGTGAACTGACGTTCAAAAATGAAACATTTGAAAACGGACCATTTTCCACATTTCTGAAGCATGACGTAATGGGGGGGGTGTTATCTCTTTTGTCGAAAATCAGCCGTTTTTGCTCTAACATTAAATGCCTCCAAATGGTATTTAATTAACTTCCCGGGATGAAGAAACCCTTTTTGAGAACTCAGAGTGAGTAAATTGGCCATTTTCATGCACTTTTAACCATTCCATAAATCTTGTGTTTTGGGCCCCTGGAAGCATGAAAATCACTTTAAACATGCTAATTTTAGCTCTAACACTGATGATCCACCTACAAATGTGAACTGACGTTCAAAAATAAAACATTTGAAAACGGACCATTTTCCACATTTCTGAAGCATGACGTAATGGGGGGGTGTAATCTCTTTTGTCGAAAATCAGCCGTTTTTGCTCGAACATTAAATGCCTCCAAATGGTATTTAATTAACTTCCCGGGGTGAAGAAACCCTTTTTGAGAACTCAGAGTGAGTAAATTGGCCATTTTTATGCACTTTTAACCATTCCATAAATCTTGTGTTTTGGGCCCCTGGAAGCATGAAAATCACTTTAAACATGCTAATTTTAGCTCTAACACTGATGATCCACCTACAAATGTGAACTGACGTTCAAAAATGAAACATTTGAAAACGGACCATTTTCCACATTTCTGAAGCATGACGTAATGGGGGGTGTTATCTCTTTTGTCGAAAATCAGCCGTTTTTGCTCTAACATTAAATGCCTCCAAATGGTATTTAATTAACTTCCCGGGGTGAAGAAACCCTTTTTGAGAACTCAGAGTGAGTAAATTGGCCATTTTCATGCACTTTTAACCATTCCATAAATCTTGTGTTTTGGGCCCCTGGAAGCATGAAAATCACTTTAAACATGCTAATTTTAGCTCTAACACTGATGATCCACCTACAAATGTGAACTGACGTTCAAAAATAAAACATTTGAAAACGGACCATTTTCCACATTTCTGAAGCATGACGTAATGGGGGGGTGTTATCTCTTTTGTCGAAAATCAGCCGTTTTTGCTCTAACATTAAATGCCTCCAAATGGTATTTAATTAACTTCCCGGGGTGAAGAAACCCTTTTTGAGAACTCAGAGTGAGTAAATTGGCCATTTTCATGCACTTTTAACCATTCCATAAATCTTGTGTTTTGGGCCCCTGGAAGCATGAAAATCACTTTAAACATGCTAATTTTAGCTCTAACACTGTTGATCCACCTACAAATGTGAACTGACGTTCAAAAATAAAACATTTGAAAACGGACCATTTTCCACATTTCTGAAGCATGACGTAATGGGGGGGTGTTATCTCTTTTGTCGAAAATCAGCCGTTTTTGCTCGAACATTAAATGCCTCCAAATGGTATTTAATTAACTTCCCGAGCCCCTGGAAGCATGAAAATCACTTTAAACATGCTAATTTTAGCTCTAACACTGATGATCCACCTACAAATGTGAACTGACGTTCAAAAATAAAACATTTGAAAACGGACCATTTTCCACATTTCTGAAGCATGACGTAATGGGGGGGTGTTATCTCTTTTGTGGAAAATCAGCCTTTTTTGCTCGAACATTAAATGCCTCCAAATGGTATTTATTTCACTTCCCGAGCCCCTGGAAGCATGAAAATCACTTTAAACATGCTAATTTTAGCTCTAACACTGATGATCCACCTACAAATGTGAACTGACGTTCAAAAATAAAACATTTGAAAACGGACCATTTTATACATTTCTGAAGCATGACGTAATGGGGGGGTGTTATCTCTTTTGTCGAAAATCAGCCGTTTTTGCTCGAACATTAAATGCCTCCAAATGGCATTTAATTAACTTCCCGAGCCCCTGGAAGCATGAAAATCACTTTAAACATGCTAATTTTAGCTCTAACACTGATGATCCACCTACAAATGTGAACTGACGTTCAAAAATGAAACATTTGAAAACGGACCATTTTCCACATTTCTGAAGCATGACGTAATGGGGGGGTGTTATCTCTTTTGTCGAAAATCAGCCGTTTTTGCTCTAACATTAAATGCCTCCAAATGGTATTTAATTAACTTCCCGGGGTGAAGAAACCCTTTTTGAGAACTCAGAGTGAGTAAATTGGCCATTTTCATGCACTTTTATCCATTCCATAAATCTTGTGTTTTGGGCCCCTGGAAGCATGAAAATCACTTTAAACATGCTAATTTTAGCTCTAACACTGATGATCCACCTACAAATGTGAACTGACGTTCAAAAATGAAACATTTGAAAACGGACCATTTTCCACATTTCTGAAGCATGACGTAATGGGGGGGTGTTATCTCTTTTGTCGAAAATCAGCCGTTTTTGCTCTAACATTAAATGCCTCCAAATGGTATTTAATTAACTTCCCGGGATGAAGAAACCCTTTTTGAGAACTCAGAGTGAGTAAATTGGCCATTTTCATGCACTTTTAACCATTCCATAAATCTTGTGTTTTGGGCCCCTGGAAGCATGAAAATCACTTTAAACATGCTAATTTTAGCTCTAACACTGATGATCCACCTACAAATGTGAACTGACGTTCAAAAATAAAACATTTGAAAACGGACCATTTTCCACATTTCTGAAGCATGACGTAATGGGGGGGTGTTATCTCTTTTGTCGAAAATCAGCCGTTTTTGCTCGAACATTAAATGCCTCCAAATGGTATTTAATTAACTTCCCGGGGTGAAGAAACCCTTTTTGAGAACTCAGAGTGAGTAAATTGGCCATTTTTATGCACTTTTAACCATTCCATAAATCTTGTGTTTTGGGCCCCTGGAAGCATGAAAATCACTATAAACATGCTAATTTTAGCTCTAACACTGATGATCCACCTACAAATGTGAACTGACGTTCAAAAATAAAACATTTGAAAACGGACCATTTTCCACATTTCTGAAGCATGACGTAATGGGGGGTGTTATCTCTTTTGTCGAAAATCAGCCGTTTTTGCTCTAACATTAAATGCCTCCAAATGGTATTTAATTAACTTCCCGGGGTGAAGAAACCCTTTTTGAGAACTCAGAGTGAGTAAATTGGCCATTTTCATGCACTTTTAACCATTCCATAAATCTTGTGTTTTGGGCCCCTGGAAGCATGAAAATCACTTTAAACATGCTAATTTTAGCTCTAACACTGATGATCCACCTACAAATGTGAACTGACGTTCAAAAATAAAACATTTGAAAACGGACCATTTTCCACATTTCTGAAGCATGACGTAATGGGGGGGTGTTGTCTCTTTTGTCGAAAATCAGCCGTTTTTGCTCGAACATTAAATGCCTCCAAATGGTATTTAATTAACTTCCCGAGCCCCTGGAAGCATGAAAATCACTTTAAACATGCTAATTTTAGCTCTAACACTGATGATCCACCTACAAATGTGAACTGACGTTCAAAAATAAAACATTTGAAAACGGACCATTTTCCACATTTCTGAAGCATGACATAATGGGGGGGTGTTATCTCTTTTGTCGAAAATCAGCCGTTTTTGCTCTAACATTAAATGCCTCCAAATGGTATTTAATTAACTTCCCGGGGTGAAGAAACCCTTTTTGAGAACTCAGAGTGAGTAAATTGGCCATTTTCATGCACTTTTAACCATTCCATAAATCTTGTGTTTTGGGCCCCTGGATGCATGAAAATCACTTTAAACATGCTAATTTTAGCTCTAACACTGATGATCCACCTACAAATGTGAACTGACGTTCAAAAATGAAACATTTGAAAACGGACCATTTTCCACATTTCTGAAGCATGACGTAATGGGGGGGTGTTATCTCTTTTGTCGAAAATCAGCCGTTTTTGCTCTAACATTAAATGCCTCCAAATGGTATTTAATTAACTTCCCGGGGTGAAGAAACCCTTTTTGAGAACTCAGAGTGAGTAAATTGGCCATTTTCATGCACTTTTAACCATTCCATAAATCTTGTGTTTTGGGCCCCTGGAAGCATGAAAATCACTTTAAACATGCTAATTTTAGCTCTAACACTGTTGATCCACCTACAAATGTGAACTGACGTTCAAAAATAAAACATTTGAAAACGGACCATTTTCCACATTTCTGAAGCATGACGTAATGGGGGGGTGTTATCTCTTTTGTCGAAAATCAGCCGTTTTTGCTCGAACATTAAATGCCTCCAAATGGTATTTAATTAACTTCCCGAGCCCCTGGAAGCATGAAAATCACTTTAAACATGCTAATTTTAGCTCTAACACTGATGATCCACCTACAAATGTGAACTGACGTTCAAAAATAAAACATTTGAAAACGGACCATTTTCCACATTTCTGAAGCATGACGTAATGGGGGGGTGTTATCTCTTTTGTGGAAAATCAGCCTTTTTTGCTCGAACATTAAATGCCTCCAAATGGTATTTATTTCACTTCCCGAGCCCCTGGAAGCATGAAAATCACTTTAAACATGCTAATTTTAGCTCTAACACTGATGATCCACCTACAAATGTGAACTGACGTTCAAAAATAAAACATTTGAAAACGGACCATTTTATACATTTCTGAAGCATGACGTAATGGGGGGGTGTTATCTCTTTTGTCGAAAATCAGCCGTTTTTGCTCGAACATTAAATGCCTCCAAATGGCATTTAATTAACTTCCCGAGCCCCTGGAAGCATGAAAATCACTTTAAACATGCTAATTTTAGCTCTAACACTGATGATCCACCTACAAATGTGAACTGACGTTCAAAAATGAAACATTTGAAAACGGACCATTTTCCACATTTCTGAAGCATGACGTAATGGGGGGGTGTTATCTCTTTTGTCGAAAATCAGCCGTTTTTGCTCTAACATTAAATGCCTCCAAATGGTATTTAATTAACTTCCCGGGGTGAAGAAACCCTTTTTGAGAACTCAGAGTGAGTAAATTGGCCATTTTCATGCACTTTTATCCATTCCATAAATCTTGTGTTTTGGGCCCCTGGAAGCATGAAAATCACTTTAAACATGCTAATTTTAGCTCTAACACTGATGATCCACCTACAAATGTGAACTGACGTTCAAAAATGAAACATTTGAAAACGGACCATTTTCCACATTTCTGAAGCATGACGTAATGGGGGGGTGTTATCTCTTTTGTCGAAAATCAGCCGTTTTTGCTCTAACATTAAATGCCTCCAAATGGTATTTAATTAACTTCCCGGGATGAAGAAACCCTTTTTGAGAACTCAGAGTGAGTAAATTGGCCATTTTCATGCACTTTTAACCATTCCATAAATCTTGTGTTTTGGGCCCCTGGAAGCATGAAAATCACTTTAAACATGCTAATTTTACCTCTAACACTGATGATCCACCTACAAATGTGAACTGACGTTCAAAAATAAAACATTTGAAAACGGACCATTTTCCACATTTCTGAAGCATGACGTAATGGGGGGGTGTTGTCTCTTTTGTCGAAAATCAGCCGTTTTTGCTCGAACATTAAATGCCTCCAAATGGTATTTAATTAACTTCCCGGGGTGAAGAAACCCTTTTTGAGAACTCAGAGTGAGTAAATTGGCCATTTTTATGCACTTTTAACCATTCCATAAATCTTGTGTTTTGGGCCCCTGGAAGCATGAAAATCACTATAAACATGCTAATTTTAGCTCTAACACTGATGATCCACCTACAAATGTGAACTGACGTTCAAAAATAAAACATTTGAAAACGGACCATTTTACACATTTCTGAAGCATGACGTAATGGGGGGTGTTATCTCTTTTGTCGAAAATCAGCCGTTTTTGCTCTAACATTAAATGCCTCCAAATGGTATTTAATTAACTTCCCGGGGTGAAGAAACCCTTTTTGAGAACTCAGAGTGAGTAAATTGGCCATTTTCATGCACTTTTAACCATTCCATAAATCTTGTGTTTTGGGCCCCTGGAAGCATGAAAATCACTTTAAACATGCTAATTTTAGCTCTAACACTGATGATCCACCTACAAATGTGAACTGACGTTCAAAAATAAAACATTTGAAAACGGACCATTTTCCACATTTCTGAAGCATGACGTAATGGGGGGGTGTTGTCTCTTTTGTCGAAAATCAGCCGTTTTTGCTCTAACATTAAATGCCTCCAAATGGTATTTAATTAACTTCCCGGGGTGAAGAAACCCTTTTTGAGAACTCAGAGTGAGTAAATTGGCCATTTTCATGCACTTTTAACCATTCCATAAATCTTGTGTTTTGGGCCCCTGGATGCATGAAAATCACTTTAAACATGCTAATTTTAGCTCTAACACTGATGATCCACCTACAAATGTGAACTGACGTTCAAAAATGAAACATTTGAAAACGGACCATTTTCCACATTTCTGAAGCATGACGTAATGGGGGGGTGTTATCTCTTTTGTCGAAAATCAGCCGTTTTTGCTATAACATTAAATGCCTCCAAATGGTATTTAATTAACTTCCCGGGGTGAAGAAACCCTTTTTGAGAACTCAGAGTGAGTAAATTGGCCATTTTCATGCACTTTTAACCATTCCATAAATCTTGTGTTTTGGGCCCCTGGAAGCATGAAAATCACTTTAAACATGCTAATTTTAGCTCTAACACTGATGATCCACCTACAAATGTGAACTGACGTTCAAAAATAAAACATTTGAAAACGGACCATTTTCCACATTTCTGAAGCATGACGTAATGGGGGGGTGTTATCTCTTTTGTCGAAAATCAGCCGTTTTTGCTCGAACATTAAATGCCTCCAAATCGTATTTAATTAACTTCCCGGGGTGAAGAAACCCTTTTTGAGAACTCAGAGTGAGTAAATTGGCCATTTTTATGCACTTTTAACCATTCCATAAATCTTGTGTTTTGGGCCCCTGGAAGCATGAAAATCACTTTAAACATGCTAATTTTAGCTCTAACACTGATGATCCACCTACAAATGTGAACTGACGTTCAAAAATAAAACATTTGAAAACGGACCATTTTCCACATTTCTGAAGCATGACGTAATGGGGGGTGTTATCTCTTTTGTCGAAAATCAGCTGTTTTTGCTCTAACATTAAATGCCTCCAAATGGTATTTAATTAACTTCCCGGGGTGAAGAAACCCTTTTTGAGAACTCAGAGTGAGTAAATTGGCCATTTTCATGCACTTTTAACCATTCCATAAATCTTGTGTTTTGGGCCCCTGGAAGCATGAAAATCACTTTAAACATGCTAATTTTAGCTCTAACACTGATGATCCACCTACAAATGTGAACTGACGTTCAAAAATAAAACATTTGAAAACGGACCATTTTCCACATTTCTGAAGCATGACGTAATGGGGGGGTGTTGTCTCTTTTGTCGAAAATCAGCCGTTTTTGCTTGAACATTAAATGCCTCCAAATGGTATTTAATTAACTTCCCGAGCCCCTGGAAGCATGAAAATCACTTTAAACATGCTAATTTTAGCTCTAACACTGATGATCCACCTACAAATGTGAACTGACGTTCAAAAATAAAACATTTGAAAACGGACCATTTTCCACATTTCTGAAGCATGACGTAATGGGGGGGTGTTATCTCTTTTGTCGAAAATCAGCCGTTTTTGCTCTAACATTAAATGCCTCCAAATGGTATTTAATTAACTTCCTGGGGTGAAGAAACCCTTTTTGAGAACTCAGAGTGAGTAAATTGGCCATTTTCATGCACTTTTAACCATTCCATAAATCTTGTGTTTTGGGCCCCTGGATGCATGAAAATCACTTTAAACATGCAAATTTTATCTCTAACACTGATGATCCACCTACAAATGTGAACTGACGTTCAAAAATGAAACATTTGAAAACGGACCATTTTCCACATTTCTGAAGCACGACGTAATGGGGGGGTGTTATCTCTTTTGTCGAAAATCAGCCGTTTTTGCTCTAACATTAAATGCCTCCAAATGGTATTTAATTAACTTCCCGGGGTGAAGAAACCCTTTTTGAGAACTCAGAGTGAGTAAATTGGCCATTTTCATGCACTTTTAACCATTCCATAAATCTTGTGTTTTGGGCCCCTGGAAGCATGAAAATCACTTTAAACATGCTAATTTTAGCTCTAACACTGATGATCCACCTACAAATGTGAACTGACGTTCAAAAATAAAACATTTGAAAACGGACCATTTTCCACATTTCTGAAGCATGACATAATGGGGGGGTGTTATCTCTTTTGTCGAAAATCAGCCGTTTTTGCTCGAACATTAAATGCCTCCAAATGGTATTTAATTAACTTCCCGGGGTGAAGAAACCCTTTTTGAGAACTCAGAGTGAGTAAATTGGCCATTTTCATGCACTTTTAACCATTCCATAAATCTTGTGTTTTGGGCCCCTGGAAGCATGAAAATCACTTTAAACATGCTAATTTTACCTCTAACACTGATGATCCACCTACAAATGTGAACTGACGTTCAAAAATAAAACATTTGAAAACGGACCATTTTCCACATTTCTGAAGCATGACGTAATGGGGGGGTGTTGTCTCTTTTGTCGAAAATCAGCCGTTTTTGCTCGAACATTAAATGCCTCCAAATGGTATTTAATTAACTTCCCGGGGTGAAGAAACCCTTTTTGAGAACTCAGAGTGAGTAAATTGGCCATTTTTATGCACTTTTAACCATTCCATAAATCTTGTGTTTTGGGCCCCTGGAAGCATGAAAATCACTATAAACATGCTAATTTTAGCTCTAACACTGATGATCCACCTACAAATGTGAACTGACGTTCAAAAATAAAACATTTGAAAACGGACCATTTTACACATTTCTGAAGCATGACGTAATGGGGGGTGTTATCTCTTTTGTCGAAAATCAGCCGTTTTTGCTCTAACATTAAATGCCTCCAAATGGTATTTAATTAACTTCCCGGGGTGAAGAAACCCTTTTTGAGAACTCAGAGTGAGTAAATTGGCCATTTTCATGCACTTTTAACCATTCCATAAATCTTGTGTTTTGGGCCCCTGGAAGCATGAAAATCACTTTAAACATGCTAATTTTAGCTCTAACACTGATGATCCACCTACAAATGTGAACTGACGTTCAAAAATAAAACATTTGAAAACGGACCATTTTCCACATTTCTGAAGCATGACGTAATGGGGGGGTGTTGTCTCTTTTGTCGAAAATCAGCCGTTTTTGCTCTAACATTAAATGCCTCCAAATGGTATTTAATTAACTTCCCGGGGTGAAGAAACCCTTTTTGAGAACTCAGAGTGAGTAAATTGGCCATTTTCATGCACTTTTAACCATTCCATAAATCTTGTGTTTTGGGCCCCTGGATGCATGAAAATCACTTTAAACATGCTAATTTTAGCTCTAACACTGATGATCCACCTACAAATGTGAACTGACGTTCAAAAATGAAACATTTGAAAACGGACCATTTTCCACATTTCTGAAGCATGACGTAATGGGGGGGTGTTATCTCTTTTGTCGAAAATCAGCCGTTTTTGCTATAACATTAAATGCCTCCAAATGGTATTTAATTAACTTCCCGGGGTGAAGAAACCCTTTTTGAGAACTCAGAGTGAGTAAATTGGCCATTTTCATGCACTTTTAACCATTCCATAAATCTTGTGTTTGGGCCCCTGGAAGCATGAAAATCACTTTAAACATGCTAATTTTAGCTCTAACACTGATGATCCACCTACAAATGTGAACTGACGTTCAAAAATAAAACATTTGAAAACGGACCATTTTCCACATTTCTGAAGCATGACGTAATGGGGGGGTGTTATCTCTTTTGTCGAAAATCAGCCGTTTTTGCTCGAACATTAAATGCCTCCAAATCGTATTTAATTAACTTCCCGGGGTGAAGAAACCCTTTTTGAGAACTCAGAGTGAGTAAATTGGCCATTTTTATGCACTTTTAACCATTCCATAAATCTTGTGTTTTGGGCCCCTGGAAGCATGAAAATCACTTTAAACATGCTAATTTTAGCTCTAACACTGATGATCCACCTACAAATGTGAACTGACGTTCAAAAATAAAACATTTGAAAACGGACCATTTTCCACATTTCTGAAGCATGACGTAATGGGGGGTGTTATCTCTTTTGTCGAAAATCAGCTGTTTTTGCTCTAACATTAAATGCCTCCAAATGGTATTTAATTAACTTCCCGGGGTGAAGAAACCCTTTTTGAGAACTCAGAGTGAGTAAATTGGCCATTTTCATGCACTTTTAACCATTCCATAAATCTTGTGTTTTGGGCCCCTGGAAGCATGAAAATCACTTTAAACATGCTAATTTTAGCTCTAACACTGATGATCCACCTACAAATGTGAACTGACGTTCAAAAATAAAACATTTGAAAACGGACCATTTTCCACATTTCTGAAGCATGACGTAATGGGGGGGTGTTGTCTCTTTTGTCGAAAATCAGCCGTTTTTGCTTGAACATTAAATGCCTCCAAATGGTATTTAATTAACTTCCCGAGCCCCTGGAAGCATGAAAATCACTTTAAACATGCTAATTTTAGCTCTAACACTGATGATCCACCTACAAATGTGAACTGACGTTCAAAAATAAAACATTTGAAAACGGACCATTTTCCACATTTCTGAAGCATGACGTAATGGGGGGGTGTTATCTCTTTTGTCGAAAATCAGCCGTTTTTGCTCTAACATTAAATGCCTCCAAATGGTATTTAATTAACTTCCTGGGGTGAAGAAACCCTTTTTGAGAACTCAGAGTGAGTAAATTGGCCATTTTCATGCACTTTTAACCATTCCATAAATCTTGTGTTTTGGGCCCCTGGATGCATGAAAATCACTTTAAACATGCAAATTTTATCTCTAACACTGATGATCCACCTACAAATGTGAACTGACGTTCAAAATGAAACATTTGAAAACGGACCATTTTCCACATTTCTGAAGCACGACGTAATGGGGGGGTGTTATCTCTTTTGTCGAAAATCAGCCGTTTTTGCTCTAACATTAAATGCCTCCAAATGGTATTTAATTAACTTCCCGGGGTGAAGAAACCCTTTTTGAGAACTCAGAGTGAGTAAATTGGCCATTTTCATGCACTTTTAACCATTCCATAAATCTTGTGTTTTGGGCCCCTGGAAGCATGAAAATCACTTTAAACATGCTAATTTTAGCTCTAACACTGATGATCCACCTACAAATGTGAACTGACGTTCAAAAATAAAACATTTGAAAACGGACCATTTTCCACATTTCTGAAGCATGACATAATGGGGGGGTGTTATCTCTTTTGTCGAAAATCAGCCGTTTTTGCTCGAACATTAAATGCCTCCAAATGGTATTTAATTAACTTCCCGGGGTGAAGAAACCCTTTTTGAGAACTCAGAGTGAGTAAATTGGCCATTTTCATGCACTTTTAACCATTCCATAAATCTTGTGTTTTGGGCCCCTGGAAGCATGAAAATCACTTTAAACATGCTAATTTTAGCTCTAACACTGATGATCCACCTACAAATGTGAACTGACGTTCAAAAATAAAACATTTGAAAACGGACCATTTTCCACATTTCTGAAGCATGACGTAATGGGGGGGTGTTATCTCTTTTGTCAAAAATCAGCCGTTTTTGCTCGAACATTAAATGCCTCCAAATGGTATTTATTTCACTTCCCAAGCCCCTGGAAGCATGAAAATCACTTTAAACATGCTAATTTTAGCTCTAATACTGATGATCCACCTACAAATGTGAACTGACGTTCAAAAATAAAAACATTTGAAAACGGACCATTTTCCACATTTCTGAAGCATGACATAATGGGGGGGTGTTATCTCTTTTGTCGAAAATCAGCCGTTTTTGCTCGAACATTAAATGCCTCCAAATGGTATTTAATTAACTTCCCGAGCCCCTGGAAGCATGAAAATCACTTTAAACATGCTAATTTTAGCTCTAACACTGATGATCCACCTACAAATGTGAACTGACGTTCAAAAATAAAACATTTGAAAACGGACCATTTTCCACATTTCTGAAGCATGACGTAATGGGGGGGTGTTATCTCTTTTGTCGAAAATCAGCCGTTTTGCTCGAACATTAAATGCCTCCAAATGGTATTTAATTAACTTCCCGAGCCCCTGGAAGCATGAAAATCACTTTAAACATGCTAATTTTAGCTCTAACACTGATGATCCACCTACAAATGTGAACTGACGTTCAAAAATAAAACATTTGAAAACGGACCATTTTCCACATTTCTGAAGCATGACGTAATGGGGGGTGTTATCTCTTTTGTCGAAAATCAGCCGTTTTTGCTCTAACATTAAATGCCTCCAAATGGTATTTAATTAACTTCCCGGGGTGAAGAAACCCTTTTTGAGAACTCAGAGTGAGTAAATTGGCCATTTTCATGCACTTTTAACCATTCCATAAATCTTGTGTTTTGGGCCCCTGGAAGCATGAAAATCACTTTAAACATGCTAATTTTAGCTCTAACACTGATGATCCACCTACAAATGTGAACTGACGTTCAAAAATAAAACATTTGAAAACGGACCATTTTCCACATTTCTGAAGCATGACGTAATGGGGGGGTGTTATCTCTTTTGTCAAAAATCAGCCGTTTTTGCTCGAACATTAAATGCCTCCAAATGGTATTTAATTAACTTCCCGGGGTGAAGAAACCCTTTTTGAGAACTCAGAGTGAGTAAATTGGCCATTTTCATGCACTTTTAACCATTCCATAAATCTTGTGTTTTGGGCCCCTGGAAGCATGAAAATCACTTTAAACATGCTAATTTTAGCTCTAACACTGATGATCCACCTACAAATGTGAACTGACGTTCAAAAATAAAACATTTGAAAACGGACCATTTTCCACATTTCTGAAGCATGACGTAATGGGGGGGTGTTATCTCTTTTGTCGAAAATCAGCCGTTTTTGCTCGAACATTAAATGCCTCCAAATGGTATGTATTTCACTTCCCGAGCCCCTGGAAGCATGAAAATCACTTTAAACATGCTAATTTTAGCTCTAACACTGATGATCCACCTACAAATGTGAACTGACGTTCAAAAATAAAACATTTGAAAACGGACCATTTTCCACATTTCTGAAGCATGACGTAATGGGGGGGTGTTATCTCTTTTGTCGAAAATCAGCCGTTTTTGCTCTAACATTAAATGCCTCCAAATGGTATTTAATTAACTTCCCGGGGTGAAGAAACCCTTTTTGGGAACTCAGAGTGAGTAAATTGGCCATTTTCATGCACTTTTAACCATTCCATAAATCTTGTGTTTTGGGCCCCTGGAAGCATGAAAATCACTTTAAACATGCTAATTTTAGCTCTAACACTGATGATCCACCTACAAATGTGAACTGACGTTCAAAAATAAAACATTTGAAAACGGACCATTTTCCACATTTCTGAAGCATGACGTAATGGGGGGGTGTTATCTCTTTTGTCGAAAATCAGCCGTTTTTGCTCGAACATTAAATGCCTCCAAATGGTATTTAATTAACTTCCCGAGCCCCTGGAAGCATGAAAATCACTTTAAACATGCTAATTTTAGCTCTAACACTGATGATCCACCTACAAATGTGAACTGACGTTCAAAAATAAAACATTTGAAAACGGACCATTTTCCACATTTCTGAAGCATGACGTAATGGGGGTCTCTTTTGTCGAAAATCAGCCGTTTTTGCTCTAACATTAAATGCCTCCAAATGGTATTTAATTAACTTCCCGGGGTGAAGAAACCCTTTTTGAGAACTCAGAGTGAGTAAATTGGCCATTTTCATGCACTTTTAACCATTCCATAAATCTTGTGTTTTGGGCCCCTGGAAGCATGAAAATCACTTTAAACATGCTAATTTTAGCTCTAACACTGATGATCCACCTACAAATGTGAACTGACGTTCAAAAATAAAACATTTGAAAACGGACCATTTTCCACATTTCTGAAGCATGACATAATGGGGGGGTGTTATCTCTTTTGTCGAAAATCAGCCGTTTTTGCTCGAACATTAAATGCCTCCAAATGGTATTTAATTAACTTCCCGAGCCCCTGGAAGCATGAAAATCACTTTAAACATGCTAATTTTAGCTCTAACACTGATGATCCACCTACAAATGTGAACTGACGTTCAAAAATGAAACATTTGAAAACGGACCATTTTCCACATTTCTGAAGCATGACGTAATGGGGGGGTGTTATCTCTTTTGTCGAAAATCAGCCGTTTTTGCTCTAACATTAAATGCCTCCAAATGGTATTTAATTAACTTCCCGGGGTGAAGAAACCCTTTTTGAGAACTCAGAGTGAGTAAATTGGCCATTTTCATGCACTTTTATCGATTCCATAAATCTTGTGTTTTGGGCCCCTGGAAGCATGAAAATCACTTTAAACATGCTAATTTTAGCTCTAACACTGATGATCCACCTACAAATGTGAACTGACGTTCAAAAATGAAACATTTGAAAACGGACCATTTTCCACATTTCTGAAGCATGACGTAATGGGGGGGTGTTATCTCTTTTGTCGAAAATCAGCCGTTTTTGCTCTAACATTAAATGCCTCCAAATGGTATTTAATTAACTTCCCGGGATGAAGAAACCCTTTTTGAGAACTCAGAGTGAGTAAATTGGCCATTTTCATGCACTTTTAACCATTCCATAAATCTTGTGTTTTGGGCCCCTGGAAGCATGAAAATCACTTTAAACATGCTAATTTTAGCTCTAACACTGATGATCCACCTACAAATGTGAACTGACGTTCAAAAATAAAACATTTGAAAACGGACCATTTTCCACATTTCTGAAGCATGACGTAATGGGGGGGTGTTATCTCTTTTGTCGAAAATCAGCCGTTTTTGCTCGAACATTAAATGCCTCCAAATGGTATGTATTTCACTTCCCGAGCCCCTGGAAGCATGAAAATCACTTTAAACATGCTAATTTTAGCTCTAACACTGATGATCCACCTACAAATGTGAACTGACGTTCAAAAATAAAACATTTGAAAACGGACCATTTTCCACATTTCTGAAGCATGACGTAATGGGGGGGTGTTATCTCTTTTGTCGAAAATCAGCCGTTTTTGCTCTAACATTAAATGCCTCCAAATGGTATTTAATTAACTTCCCGGGGTGAAGAAACCCTTTTTGGGAACTCAGAGTGAGTAAATTGGCCATTTTCATGCACTTTTAACCATTCCATAAATCTTGTGTTTTGGGCCCCTGGAAGCATGAAAATCACTTTAAACATGCTAATTTTAGCTCTAACACTGATGATCCACCTACAAATGTGAACTGACGTTCAAAAATAAAACATTTGAAAACGGACCATTTTCCACATTTCTGAAGCATGACGTAATGGGGGGGTGTTATCTCTTTTGTCGAAAATCAGCCGTTTTTGCTCGAACATTAAATGCCTCCAAATGGTATTTAATTAACTTCCCGAGCCCCTGGAAGCATGAAAATCACTTTAAACATGCTAATTTTAGCTCTAACACTGATGATCCACCTACAAATGTGAACTGACGTTCAAAAATAAAACATTTGAAAACGGACCATTTTCCACATTTCTGAAGCATGACGTAATGGGGGTCTCTTTTGTCGAAAATCAGCCGTTTTTGCTCTAACATTAAATGCCTCCAAATGGTATTTAATTAACTTCCCGGGGTGAAGAAACCCTTTTTGAGAACTCAGAGTGAGTAAATTGGCCATTTTCATGCACTTTTAACCATTCCATAAATCTTGTGTTTTGGGCCCCTGGAAGCATGAAAATCACTTTAAACATGCTAATTTTAGCTCTAACACTGATGATCCACCTACAAATGTGAACTGACGTTCAAAAATAAAACATTTGAAAACGGACCATTTTCCACATTTCTGAAGCATGACATAATGGGGGGGTGTTATCTCTTTTGTCGAAAATCAGCCGTTTTTGCTCGAACATTAAATGCCTCCAAATGGTATTTAATTAACTTCCCGAGCCCCTGGAAGCATGAAAATCACTTTAAACATGCTAATTTTAGCTCTAACACTGATGATCCACCTACAAATGTGAACTGACGTTCAAAAATGAAACATTTGAAAACGGACCATTTTCCACATTTCTGAAGCATGACGTAATGGGGGGGTGTTATCTCTTTTGTCGAAAATCAGCCGTTTTTGCTCTAACATTAAATGCCTCCAAATGGTATTTAATTAACTTCCCGGGGTGAAGAAACCCTTTTTGAGAACTCAGAGTGAGTAAATTGGCCATTTTCATGCACTTTTATCGATTCCATAAATCTTGTGTTTTGGGCCCCTGGAAGCATGAAAATCACTTTAAACATGCTAATTTTAGCTCTAACACTGATGATCCACCTACAAATGTGAACTGACGTTCAAAAATGAAACATTTGAAAACGGACCATTTTCCACATTTCTGAAGCATGACGTAATGGGGGGGTGTTATCTCTTTTGTCGAAAATCAGCCGTTTTTGCTCTAACATTAAATGCCTCCAAATGGTATTTAATTAACTTCCCGGGATGAAGAAACCCTTTTTGAGAACTCAGAGTGAGTAAATTGGCCATTTTCATGCACTTTTAACCATTCCATAAATCTTGTGTTTTGGGCCCCTGGAAGCATGAAAATCACTTTAAACATGCTAATTTTAGCTCTAACACTGATGATCCACCTACAAATGTGAACTGACGTTCAAAAATAAAACATTTGAAAACGGACCATTTTCCACATTTCTGAAGCATGACGTAATGGGGGGGTGTTATCTCTTTTGTCGAAAATCAGCCGTTTTTGCTCTAACATTAAATGCCTCCAAATGGTATTTAATTAACTTCCCGGGGTGAAGAAACCCTTTTTGAGAACTCAGAGTGAGTAAATTGGCCATTTTCATGCACTTTTAACCATTCCATAAATCTTGTGTTTTGGGCCCCTGGATGCATGAAAATCACTTTAAACATGCTAATTTTAGCTCTAACACTGATGATCCACCTACAAATGTGAACTGACGTTCAAAAATAAAACATTTGAAAACGGACCATTTTCCACATTTCTGAAGCATGACGTAATGGGGGGGTGTTATCTCTTTTGTCGAAAATCAGCCGTTTTTGCTCGAACATTAAATGCCTCCAAATGGTATTTAATTAACTTCCCGAGCCCCTGGAAGCATGAAAATCACTTTAAACATGCTAATTTTAGCTCTAACACTGATGATCCACCTACAAATGTGAACTGACGTTCAAAAATAAAACATTTGAAAATGGACCATTTTCCACATTTCTGAAGCATGACGTAATGGGAGGGTGTTATCTCTTTTGTGGAAAATCAGCCTTTTTTGCTCGAACATTGTGTGCCTCCAAATGGTATTTATTTCACTTCCCGAGCCCCTGGAAGCATGAAAATCACTTTAAACATGCTAATTTTAGCTCTAACACTGATGATCCACCTACAAATGTGAACTGACGTTCAAAAATAAAACATTTGAAAACGGACCATTTTCCACATTTCTGAAGCATGACGTAATGGGGGGGTGTTATCTCTTTTGTCGAAAATCAGCCGTTTTTGCTCGAACATTAAATGCCTCCAAATGGTATTTAATTAACTTCCCGAGCCCCTGGAAGCATGAAAATCACTTTAAACATGCTAATTTTAGCTCTAACACTGATGATCCACCTACAAATGTGAACTGACGTTCAAAAATGAAACATTTGAAAACGGACCATTTTCCACATTTCTGAAGCATGACGTAATGGGGGGGTGTTATCTCTTTTGTCGAAAATCAGCCGTTTTTGCTCTAACATTAAATGCCTCCAAATGGTATTTAATTAACTTCCCGGGGTGAAGAAACCCTTTTTGAGAACTCAGAGTGAGTAAATTGGCCATTTTCATGCACTTTTAACCATTCCATAAATCTTGTGTTTTGGGCCCCTGGAAGCATGAAAATCACTTTAAACATGCTAATTTTAGCTCTAACACTGATGATCCACCTACAAATGTGAACTGACGTTCAAAAATAAAACATTTGAAAACGGACCATTTTCCACATTTCTGAAGCATGACATAATGGGGGGGTGTTATCTCTTTTGTCGAAAATCAGCCGTTTTTGCTCGAACATTAAATGCCTCCAAATGGCATTTAATTAACTTCCCGAGCCCCTGGAAGCATGAAAATTACTTTAAACATGCTAATTTTAGCTCTAACACTGATGATCCACCTACAAATGTGAACTGACGTTCAAAAATGAAACATTTGAAAACGGACCATTTTCCACATTTCTGAAGCATGACGTAATGGGGGGGTGTTATCTCTTTTGTCGAAAATCAGCCGTTTTTGCTCTAACATTAAATGCCTCCAAATGGTATTTAATTAACTTCCCGGGGTGAAGAAACCCTTTTTGAGAACTCAGAGTGAGTAAATTGGCCATTTTCATGCACTTTTATCCATTCCATAAATCTTGTGTTTTGGGCCCCTGGAAGCATGAAAATCACTTTAAACATGCTAATTTTAGCTCTAACACTGATGATCCACCTACAAATGTGAACTGACGTTCAAAAATGAAACATTTGAAAACGGACCATTTTCCACATTTCTGAAGCATGACGTAATGGGGGGGTGTTATCTCTTTTGTCGAAAATCAGCCGTTTTTGCTCTAACATTAAATGCCTCCAAATGGTATTTAATTAACTTCCCGGGATGAAGAAACCCTTTTTGAGAACTCAGAGTGAGTAAATTGGCCATTTTCATGCACTTTTAACCATTCCATAAATCTTGTGTTTTGGGCCCCTGGAAGCATGAAAATCACTTTAAACATGCTAATTTTAGCTCTAACACTGATGATCCACCTACAAATGTGAACTGACGTTCAAAAATAAAACATTTGAAAACGGACCATTTTCCACATTTCTGAAGCATGACGTAATGGGGGGGTGTTATCTCTTTTGTCGAAAATCAGCCGTTTTTGCTCGAACATTAAATGCCTCCAAATGGTATTTAATTAACTTCCCGGGGTGAAGAAACCCTTTTTGAGAACTCAGAGTGAGTAAATTGGCCATTTTTATGCACTTTTAACCATTCCATAAATCTTGTGTTTTGGGCCCCTGGAAGCATGAAAATCACTTTAAACATGCTAATTTTAGCTCTAACACTGATGATCCACCTACAAATGTGAACTGACGTTCAAAAATAAAACATTTGAAAACGGACCATTTTCCACATTTCTGAAGCATGACGTAATGGGGGGGTGTTATCTCTTTTGTCGAAAATCAGCCGTTTTTGCTCGAACAATAAATGCCTCCAAATGGTATTTAATTAACTTCCCGAGCCCCTGGAAGCATGAAAATCACTTTAAACATGCTAATTTTAGCTCTAACACTGATGATCCACCTACAAATGTGAACTGACGTTCAAAAATAAAACATTTGAAAACAGACCATTTTCCACATTTCTGAAGCATGACGTAATGGGGGGGTGTTATCTCTTTTGTCGAAAATCAGCCGTTTTTGCTCGAACATTAAATGCCTCCAAATGGTATTTAATTAACTTCCCGAGCCCCTGGAAGCATGAAAATCACTTTAAACATGCTAATTTTAGCTCTAACACTGATGATCCACCTACAAATGTGAACTGACGTTCAAAAATAAAACATTTGAAAACGGACCATTTTCCACATTTCTGAAGCATGACGTAATGGGGGGGTGTTATCTCTTTTGTCGAAAATCAGCCGTTTTTGCTCTAACATTAAATGCCTCCAAATGGTATTTAATTAACTTCCCGAGCCCCTGGAAGCATGAAAATCACTTTAAACATGCTAATTTTAGCTCTAACACTGATGATCCACCTACAAATGTTAACTGACGTTCAAAAATAAAACATTTGAAAACGGACCATTTTCCACATTTCTGAAGCATGACGTAATGGGGGGGTGTTATCTCTTTTGTCGAAAATCAG
Source organism: Lissotriton vulgaris (assembly GCF_964263255.1). Taxonomy (NCBI): domain Eukaryota; kingdom Metazoa; phylum Chordata; class Amphibia; order Caudata; family Salamandridae; genus Lissotriton; species Lissotriton vulgaris. The sequence continues at coordinate 195,633 of NW_028240871.1, forward strand.
CCGTTTTTGCTCTAACATTAAATGCCTCCAAATGGTATTTAATTAACTTCCCGGGGTGAAGAAACCCTTTTTGAGAACTCAGAGTGAGTAAATTGGCCATTTTCATGCACTTTTAACCATTCCATAAATCTTGTGTTTTGGGCCCCTGGAAGCATGAAAATCACTTTAAACATGCTAATTTTAGCTCTAACACTGATGATCCACCTACAAATGTGAACTGACGTTCAAAAATAAAACATTTGAAAACGGACCATTTTCCACATTTCTGAAGCATGACGTAATGGGGGGTGTTATCTCTTTTGTCGAAAATCAGCTGTTTTTGCTCGAACATTAAATGCCTCCAAATGGTATTTAATTAAATTCCCGAGCCCCTGGAAGCATGAAAATCACTTTAAACATGCTAATTTTAGCTCTAACACTGATGATCCACCTACAAATGTGAACTGACGTTCAAAAATAAAACATTTGAAAACGGACCATTTTCCACATTTCTGAAGCATGACATAATGGGGGGGTGTTATCTCTTTTGTCGAAAATCAGCCGTTTTTGCTCGAACATTAAATGCCTCCAAATGGCATTTAATTAACTTCCCGAGCCCCTGGAAGCATGAAAATTACTTTAAACATGCTAATTTTAGCTCTAACACTGATGATCCACCTACAAATGTGAACTGACGTTCAAAAATGAAACATTTGAAAACGGACCATTTTCCACATTTCTGAAGCATGACGTAATGGGGGGGTGTTATCTCTTTTGTCGAAAATCAGCCGTTTTTGCTCTAACATTAAATGCCTCCAAATGGTATTTAATTAACTTCCCGGGGTGAAGAAACCCTTTTTGAGAACTCAGAGTGAGTAAATTGGCCATTTTCATGCACTTTTATCCATTCCATAAATCTTGTGTTTTGGGCCCCTGGAAGCATGAAAATCACTTTAAACATGCTAATTTTAGCTCTAACACTGATGATCCACCTACAAATGTGAACTGACGTTCAAAAATGAAACATTTGAAAACGGACCATTTTCCACATTTCTGAAGCATGACGTAATGGGGGGGTGTTATCTCTTTTGTCGAAAATCAGCCGTTTTTGCTCTAACATTAAATGCCTCCAAATGGTATTTAATTAACTTCCCGGGATGAAGAAACCCTTTTTGAGAACTCAGAGTGAGTAAATTGGCCATTTTCATGCACTTTTAACCATTCCATAAATCTTGTGTTTTGGGCCCCTGGAAGCATGAAAATCACTTTAAACATGCTAATTTTAGCTCTAACACTGATGATCCACCTACAAATGTGAACTGACGTTCAAAAATAAAACATTTGAAAACGGACCATTTTCCACATTTCTGAAGCATGACGTAATGGGGGGGTGTTATCTCTTTTGTCGAAAATCAGCCGTTTTTGCTCGAACATTAAATGCCTCCAAATGGTATTTAATTAACTTCCCGGGGTGAAGAAACCCTTTTTGAGAACTCAGAGTGAGTAAATTGGCCATTTTTATGCACTTTTAACCATTCCATAAATCTTGTGTTTTGGGCCCCTGGAAGCATGAAAATCACTTTAAACATGCTAATTTTAGCTCTAACACTGATGATCCACCTACAAATGTGAACTGACGTTCAAAAATGAAACATTTGAAAACGGACCATTTTCCACATTTCTGAAGCATGACGTAATGGGGGGGTGTTATCTCTTTTGTCGAAAATCAGCCGTTTTTGCTCTAACATTAAATGCCTCCAAATGGTATTTAATTAACTTCCCGGGGTGAAGAAACCCTTTTTGAGAACTCAGAGTGAGTAAATTGGCCATTTTCATGCACTTTTATCCATTCCATAAATCTTGTGTTTTGGGCCCCTGGAAGCATGAAAATCACTTTAAACATGCTAATTTTAGCTCTAACACTGATGATCCACCTACAAATGTGAACTGACGTTCAAAAATGAAACATTTGAAAACGGACCATTTTCCACATTTCTGAAGCATGACGTAATGGGGGGGTGTTATCTCTTTTGTCGAAAATCAGCCGTTTTTGCTCTAACATTAAATGCCTCCAAATGGTATTTAATTAACTTCCCGGGGTGAAGAAACCCTTTTTGAGAACTCAGAGTGAGTAAATTGGCCATTTTCATGCACTTTTAACCATTCCATAAATCTTGTGTTTTGGGCCCCTGGAAGCATGAAAATCACTTTAAACATGCTAATTTTAGCTCTAACACTGATGATCCACCTACAAATGTGAACTGACGTTCAAAAATAAAACATTTGAAAACGGACCATTTTCCACATTTCTGAAGCATGACGTAATGGGGGGGTGTTATCTCTTTTGTCGAAAATCAGCCGTTTTTGCTCGAACATTAAATGCCTCCAAATGGTATTTAATTAACTTCCCGGGGTGAAGAAACCCTTTTTGAGAACTCAGAGTGAGTAAATTGGCCATTTTTATGCACTTTTAACCATTCCATAAATCTTGTGTTTTGGGCCCCTGGAAGCATGAAAATCACTTTAAACATGCTAATTTTAGCTCTAACACTGATGATCCACCTACAAATGTGAACTGACGTTCAAAAATAAAACATTTGAAAACGGACCATTTTCCACATTTCTGAAGCATGACGTAATGGGGGGTGTTATCTCTTTTGCCGAAAATCAGCCGTTTTTGCTCTAACATTAAATGCCTCCAAATGGTATTTAATTAACTTCCCGGGGTGAAGAAACCCTTTTTGAGAACTCAGAGTGAGTAAATTGGCCATTTTCATGCACTTTTAACCATTCCATAAATCTTGTGTTTTGGGCCCCTGGAAGCATGAAAATCACTTTAAACATGCTAATTTTAGCTCTAACACTGATGATCCACCTACAAATGTGAACTGACGTTCAAAAATAAAACATTTGAAAACGGACCATTTTCCACATTTCTGAAGCATGACGTAATGGGGGGGTGTTGTCTCTTTTGTCGAAAATCAGCCGTTTTTGCTCGAACATTAAATGCCTCCAAATGGTATTTAATTAACTTCCCGAGCCCCTGGAAGCATGAAAATCACTTTAAACATGCTAATTTTAGCTCTAACACTGATGATCCACCTACAAATGTGAACTGACGTTCAAAAATAAAACATTTGAAAACGGACCATTTTCCACATTTCTGAAGCATGACGTAATGGGGGGGTGTTATCTCTTTTGTCGAAAATCAGCCGTTTTTGCTCTAACATTAAATGCCTCCAAATGGTATTTAATTAACTTCCCGGGGTGAAGAAACCCTTTTTGAGAACTCAGAGTGAGTAAATTGGCCATTTTCATGCACTTTTAACCATTCCATAAATCTTGTGTTTTGGGCCCCTGGATGCATGAAAATCACTTTAAACATGCTAATTTTAGCTCTAACACTGATGATCCACCTACAAATGTGAACTGACGTTCAAAAATAAAACATTTGAAAATGGACCATTTTCCACATTTCTGAAGCATGACGTAATGGGGGGGTGTTATCTCTTTTGTGGAAAATCAGCCTTTTTTGCTCGAACATTAAATGCCTCCAAATGGTATTTATTTCACTTCCCGAGCCCCTGGAAGCATGAAAATCACTTTAAACATGCTAATTTTAGCTCTAACACTGATGATCCACCTACAAATGTGAACTGACGTTCAAAAATAAAACATTTGAAAACGGACCATTTTCCACATTTCTGAAGCATGACGTAATGGGGGGGTGTTATCTCTTTTGTCGAAAATCAGCCGTTTTTGCTCGAACATTAAATGCCTCCAAATGGCATTTAATTAACTTCCCGAGCCCCTGGAAGCATGAAAATTACTTTAAACATGCTAATTTTAGCTCTAACACTGATGATCCACCTACAAATGTGAACTGACGTTCAAAAATGAAACATTTGAAAACGGACCATTTTCCACATTTCTGAAGCATGACGTAATGGGGGGGTGTTATCTCTTTTGTCGAAAATCAGCCGTTTTTGCTCTAACATTAAATGCCTCCAAATGGTATTTAATTAACTTCCCGGGGTGAAGAAACCCTTTTTGAGAACTCAGAGTGAGTAAATTGGCCATTTTCATGCACTTTTATCCATTCCATAAATCTTGTGTTTTGGGCCCCTGGAAGCATGAAAATCACTTTAAACATGCTAATTTTAGCTCTAACACTGATGATCCACCTACAAATGTGAACTGACGTTCAAAAATGAAACATTTGAAAACGGACCATTTTCCACATTTCTGAAGCATGACGTAATGGGGGGGTGTTATCTCTTTTGTCGAAAATCAGCCGTTTTTGCTCTAACATTAAATGCCTCCAAATGGTATTTAATTAACTTCCCGGGGTGAAGAAACCCTTTTTGAGAACTCAGAGTGAGTAAATTGGCCATTTTCATGCACTTTTATCCATTCCATAAATCTTGTGTTTTGGGCCCCTGGAAGCATGAAAATCACTTTAAACATGCTAATTTTAGCTCTAACACTGATGATCCACCTACAAATGTGAACTGACGTTCAAAAATGAAACATTTGAAAACGGACCATTTTCCACATTTCTGAAGCATGACGTAATGGGGGGGTGTTATCTCTTTTGTCGAAAATCAGCCGTTTTTGCTCTAACATTAAATGCCTCCAAATGGTATTTAATTAACTTCCCGGGATGAAGAAACCCTTTTTGAGAACTCAGAGTGAGTAAATTGGCCATTTTCATGCACTTTTAACCATTCCATAAATCTTGTGTTTTGGGCCCCTGGAAGCATGAAAATCACTTTAAACATGCTAATTTTAGCTCTAACACTGATGATCCACCTACAAATGTGAACTGACGTTCAAAAATAAAACATTTGAAAACGGACCATTTTCCACATTTCTGAAGCATGACGTAATGGGGGGGTGTTGTCTCTTTTGTCGAAAATCAGCCGTTTTTGCTCGAACATTAAATGCCTCCAAATGGTATTTGATTAACTTCCCGAGCCCCTGGAAGCATGAAAATCACTTTAAACATGCTAATTTTAGCTCTAACACTGATGATCCACCTACAAATGTGAACTGACGTTCAAAAATAAAACATTTGAAAACGGACCATTTTCCACATTTCTGAAGCATGACGTAATGGGGGGGTGTTATCTCTTTTGTCGAAAATCAGCCGTTTTTGCTCTAACATTAAATGCCTCCAAATGGTATTTAATTAACTTCCCGGGGTGAAGAAACCCTTTTTGAGAACTCAGAGTGAGTAAATTGGCCATTTTCATGCACTTTTAACCATTCCATAAATCTTGTGTTTTGGGCCCCTGGATGCATGAAAATCACTTTAAACATGCTAATTTTAGCTCTAACACTGATGATCCACCTACAAATGTGAACTGACGTTCAAAAATAAAACATTTGAAAACGGACCATTTTCCACATTTCTGAAGCATGACGTAATGGGGGGGTGTTATCTCTTTTGTCGAAAATCAGCCGTTTTTGATCGAACATTAAATGCCTCCAAATGGTATTTAATTAACTTCCCGAGCCCCTGGAAGCATGAAAATCACTTTAAACATGCTAATTTTAGCTCTAACACTGATGATCCACCTACAAATGTGAACTGACGTTCAAAAATAAAACATTTGAAAATGGACCATTTTCCACATTTCTGAAGCATGACGTAATGGGGGGGTGTTATCTCTTTTGTGGAAAATCAGCCTTTTTTGCTCGAACATTAAATGCCTCCAAATGGTATTTATTTCACTTCCCGAGCCCCTGGAAGCATGAAAATCACTTTAAACATGCTAATTTTAGCTCTAACACTGATGATCCACCTACAAATGTGAACTGACGTTCAAAAATAAAACATTTGAAAACGGACCATTTTCCACATTTCTGAAGCATGACGTAATGGGGGGGTGTTATCTCTTTTGTCGAAAATCAGCCGTTTTTGCTCGAACATTAAATGCCTCCAAATGGTATTTAATTAACTTCCCGAGCCCCTGGAAGCATGAAAATCACTTTAAACATGCTAATTTTAGCTCTAACACTGATGATCCACCTACAAATGTGAACTGACGTTCAAAAATGAAACATTTGAAAACGGACCATTTTCCACATTTCTGAAGCATGACGTAATGGGGGGGTGTTATCTCTTTTGTCGAAAATCAGCCGTTTTTGCTCTAACATTAAATGCCTCCAAATGGTATTTAATTAACTTCCCGGGGTGAAGAAACCCTTTTTGAGAACTCAGAGTGAGTAAATTGGCCATTTTCATGCACTTTTAACCATTCCATAAATCTTGTGTTTTGGGCCCCTGGATGCATGAAAATCACTTTAAACATGCTAATTTTAGCTCTAACACTGATGATCCACCTACAAATGTGAACTGACGTTCAAAAATAAAACATTTGAAAACGGACCATTTTCCACATTTCTGAAGCATGACGTAATGGGGGGGTGTTATCTCTTTTGTCGAAAATCAGCCGTTTTTGATCGAACATTAAATGCCTCCAAATGGTATTTAATTAACTTCCCGAGCCCCTGGAAGCATGAAAATCACTTTAAACATGCTAATTTTAGCTCTAACACTGATGATCCACCTACAAATGTGAACTGACGTTCAAAAATAAAACATTTGAAAATGGACCATTTTCCACATTTCTGAAGCATGACGTAATGGGGGGGTGTTATCTCTTTTGTGGAAAATCAGCCTTTTTTGCTCGAACATTAAATGCCTCCAAATGGTATTTATTTCACTTCCCGAGCCCCTGGAAGCATGAAAATCACTTTAAACATGCTAATTTTAGCTCTAACACTGATGATCCACCTACAAATGTGAACTGACGTTCAAAAATGAAACATTTGAAAACGGACCATTTTCCACATTTCTGAAGCATGACGTAATGGGGGGGTGTTATCTCTTTTGTCGAAAATCAGCCGTTTTTGCTCTAACATTAAATGCCTCCAAATGGTATTTAATTAACTTCCCGGGATGAAGAAACCCTTTTTGAGAACTCAGAGTGAGTAAATTGGCCATTTTCATGCACTTTTAACCATTCCATAAATCTTGTGTTTTGGGCCCCTGGAAGCATGAAAATCACTTTAAACATGCTAATTTTAGCTCTAACACTGATGATCCACCTACAAATGTGAACTGACGTTCAAAAATAAAACATTTGAAAACGGACCATTTTCCACATTTCTGAAGCATGACGTAATGGGGGGGTGTTATCTCTTTTGTCGAAAATCAGCCGTTTTTGCTCGAACATTAAATGCCTCCAAATGGTATTTAATTAACTTCCCGGGGTGAAGAAACCCTTTTTGAGAACTCAGAGTGAGTAAATTGGCCATTTTCATGCACTTTTAACCATTCCATAAATCTTGTAATTTGGGCCCCTGGAAGCATGAAAATCACTTTAAACATGCTAATTTTAGCTCTAACACTGATGATCCACCTACAAATGTGAACTGACGTTCAAAAATAAAACATTTGAAAACGGACCATTTTCCACATTTCTGAAGCATGACGTAATGGGGGGGTGTTGTCTCTTTTGTCGAAAATCAGCTGTTTTTGCTCGAACATTAAATGCCTCCAAATGGTATTTAATTAACTTCCCGAGCCCCTGGAAGCATGAAAATCACTTTAAACATGCTAATTTTAGCTCTAACACTGATGATCCACCTACAAATGTGAACTGACGTACAAAAATAAAACATTTGAAAACGGACCATTTTCCACATTTCTGAAGCATGACGTAATGGGGGGGGTGTTATCTCTTTTGTCGAAAATCAGCCGTTTTTGCTCTAACATTAAATGCCTCCAAATGGTATTTAATTAACTTCCCGGGGTGAAGAAACCCTTTTTGAGAACTCAGAGTGAGTAAATTGGCCATTTTCATGCACTTTGAACCATTCCATAAATCTTGTGTTTTGGGCCCCTGGATGCATGAAAATCACTTTAAACATGCTAATTTTAGCTCTAACACTGATTATCCACCTACAAATGTGAACTGACGTTCAAAAATGAAACATTTGAAAACGGACCATTTTCCACATTTCTGAAGCATGACGTAATGGGGGGGGTGTTATCTCTTTTGTCGAAAATCAGCCGTTTTTGCTCTAACATTAAATGCCTCCAAATGGTATTTAATTAACTTCCCGGGGTGAAGAAACCCTTTTTGAGAACTCAGAGTGAGTAAATTGGCCATTTTCATGCACTTTTATCCATTCCATAAATCTTGTGTTTTGGGCCCCTGGAAGCATGAAAATCACTTTAAACATGCTAATTTTAGCTCTAACACTGATGATCCACCTACAAATGTGAACTGACGTTCAAAAATGAAACATTTGAAAACGGACCATTTTCCACATTTCTGAAGCATGACGTAATGGGGGGGTGTTATCTCTTTTGTCGAAAATCAGCCGTTTTTGCTCTAACATTAAATGCCTCCAAATGGTATTTAATTAACTTCCCGGGGTGAAGAAACCCTTTTTGAGAACTCAGAGTGAGTAAATTGGCCATTTTCATGCACTTTTAACCATTCCATAAATCTTGTGTTTTGGGCCCCTGGAAGCATGAAAATCACTTTAAACATGCTAATTTTAGCTCTAACACTGATGATCCACCTACAAATGTGAACTGACGTTCAAAAATAAAACATTTGAAAACGGACCATTTTCCACATTTCTGAAGCATGACGTAATGGGGGGGTGTTATCTCTTTTGTCGAAAATCAGCCGTTTTTGCTCGAACATTAAATGCCTCCAAATGGTATTTAATTAACTTCCCGGGGTGAAGAAACCCTTTTTGAGAACTCAGAGTGAGTAAATTGGCCATTTTTATGCACTTTTAACCATTCCATAAATCTTGTGTTTTGGGCCCCTGGAAGCATGAAAATCACTTTAAACATGCTAATTTTAGCTCTAACACTGATGATCCACCTACAAATGTGAACTGACGTTCAAAAATAAAACATTTGAAAACGGACCATTTTCCACATTTCTGAAGCATGACGTAATGGGGGGTGTTATCTCTTTTGTCGAAAATCAGCCGTTTTTGCTCTAACATTAAATGCCTCCAAATGGTATTTAATTAACTTCCCGGGGTGAAGAAACCCTTTTTGAGAACTCAGAGTGAGTAAATTGGCCATTTTCATGCACTTTTAACCATTCCATAAATCTTGTGTTTTGGGCCCCTGGAAGCATGAAAATCACTTTAAACATGCTAATTTTAGCTCTAACACTGATGATCCACCTACAAATGTGAACTGACGTTCAAAAATAAAACATTTGAAAACGGACCATTTTCCACATTTCTGAAGCATGACGTAATGGGGGGGTGTTGTCTCTTTTGTCGAAAATCAGCCGTTTTTGCTCGAACATTAAATGCCTCCAAATGGTATTTAATTAACTTCCCGAGCCCCTGGAAGCATGAAAATCACTTTAAACATGCTAATTTTAGCTCTAACACTGATGATCCACCTACAAATGTGAACTGACGTTCAAAAATAAAACATTTGAAAACGGACCATTTTCCACATTTCTGAAGCATGACGTAATGGGGGGGTGTTATCTCTTTTGTCGAAAATCAGCCGTTTTTGCTCTAACATTAAATGCCTCCAAATGGTATTTAATTAACTTCCCGGGGTGAAGAAACCCTTTTTGAGAACTCAGAGTGAGTAAATTGGCCATTTTCATGCACTTTTAACCATTCCATAAATCTTGTGTTTTGGGCCCCTGGATGCATGAAAATCACTTTAAACATGCTAATTTTAGCTCTAACACTGATGATCCACCTACAAATGTGAACTGACGTTCAAAAATAAAACATTTGAAAATGGACCATTTTCCACATTTCTGAAGCATGACGTAATGGGGGGGTGTTATCTCTTTTGTGGAAAATCAGCCTTTTTTGCTCGAACATTAAATGCCTCCAAATGGTATTTATTTCACTTCCCGAGCCCCTGGAAGCATGAAAATCACTTTAAACATGCTAATTTTAGCTCTAACACTGATGATCCACCTACAAATGTGAACTGACGTTCAAAAATAAAACATTTGAAAACGGACCATTTTCCACATTTCTGAAGCATGACGTAATGGGGGGGTGTTATCTCTTTTGTCGAAAATCAGCCGTTTTTGCTCGAACATTAAATGCCTCCAAATGGCATTTAATTAACTTCCCGAGCCCCTGGAAGCATGAAAATTACTTTAAACATGCTAATTTTAGCTCTAACACTGATGATCCACCTACAAATGTGAACTGACGTTCAAAAATGAAACATTTGAAAACGGACCATTTTCCACATTTCTGAAGCATGACGTAATGGGGGGGTGTTATCTCTTTTGTCGAAAATCAGCCGTTTTTGCTCTAACATTAAATGCCTCCAAATGGTATTTAATTAACTTCCCGGGGTGAAGAAACCCTTTTTGAGAACTCAGAGTGAGTAAATTGGCCATTTTCATGCACTTTTATCCATTCCATAAATCTTGTGTTTTGGGCCCCTGGAAGCATGAAAATCACTTTAAACATGCTAATTTTAGCTCTAACACTGATGATCCACCTACAAATGTGAACTGACGTTCAAAAATGAAACATTTGAAAACGGACCATTTTCCACATTTCTGAAGCATGACGTAATGGGGGGGTGTTATCTCTTTTGTCGAAAATCAGCCGTTTTTGCTCTAACATTAAATGCCTCCAAATGGTATTTAATTAACTTCCCGGGGTGAAGAAACCCTTTTTGAGAACTCAGAGTGAGTAAATTGGCCATTTTCATGCACTTTTATCCATTCCATAAATCTTGTGTTTTGGGCCCCTGGAAGCATGAAAATCACTTTAAACATGCTAATTTTAGCTCTAACACTGATGATCCACCTACAAATGTGAACTGACGTTCAAAAATGAAACATTTGAAAACGGACCATTTTCCACATTTCTGAAGCATGACGTAATGGGGGGGTGTTATCTCTTTTGTCGAAAATCAGCCGTTTTTGCTCTAACATTAAATGCCTCCAAATGGTATTTAATTAACTTCCCGGGATGAAGAAACCCTTTTTGAGAACTCAGAGTGAGTAAATTGGCCATTTTCATGCACTTTTAACCATTCCATAAATCTTGTGTTTTGGGCCCCTGGAAGCATGAAAATCACTTTAAACATGCTAATTTTAGCTCTAACACTGATGATCCACCTACAAATGTGAACTGACGTTCAAAAATAAAACATTTGAAAACGGACCATTTTCCACATTTCTGAAGCATGACGTAATGGGGGGGTGTTATCTCTTTTGTCGAAAATCAGCCGTTTTTGCTCGAACATTAAATGCCTCCAAATGGTATTTAATTAACTTCCCGGGGTGAAGAAACCCTTTTTGAGAACTCAGAGTGAGTAAATTGGCCATTTTTATGCACTTTTAACCATTCCATAAATCTTGTGTTTTGGGCCCCTGGAAGCATGAAAATCACTTTAAACATGCTAATTTTAGCTCTAACACTGATGATCCACCTACAAATGTGAACTGACGTTCAAAAATGAAACATTTGAAAACGGACCATTTTCCACATTTCTGAAGCATGACGTAATGGGGGGGTGTTATCTCTTTTGTCGAAAATCAGCCGTTTTTGCTCTAACATTAAATGCCTCCAAATGGTATTTAATTAACTTCCCGGGGTGAAGAAACCCTTTTTGAGAACTCAGAGTGAGTAAATTGGCCATTTTCATGCACTTTTAACCATTCCATAAATCTTGTGTTTTGGGCCCCTGGAAGCATGAAAATCACTTTAAACATGCTAATTTTAGCTCTAACACTGATGATCCACCTACAAATGTGAACTGACGTTCAAAAATAAAACATTTGAAAACGGACCATTTTCCACATTTCTGAAGCATGACGTAATGGGGGGGTGTTATCTCTTTTGTCGAAAATCAGCCGTTTTTGCTCGAACATTAAATGCCTCCAAATGGTATTTAATTAACTTCCCGGGGTGAAGAAACCCTTTTTGAGAACTCAGAGTGAGTAAATTGGCCATTTTTATGCACTTTTAACCATTCCATAAATCTTGTGTTTTGGGCCCCTGGAAGCATGAAAATCACTTTAAACATGCTAATTTTAGCTCTAACACTGATGATCCACCTACAAATGTGAACTGACGTTCAAAAATAAAACATTTGAAAACGGACCATTTTCCACATTTCTGAAGCATGACGTAATGGGGGGTGTTATCTCTTTTGCCGAAAATCAGCCGTTTTTGCTCTAACATTAAATGCCTCCAAATGGTATTTAATTAACTTCCCGGGGTGAAGAAACCCTTTTTGAGAACTCAGAGTGAGTAAATTGGCCATTTTCATGCACTTTTAACCATTCCATAAATCTTGTGTTTTGGGCCCCTGGAAGCATGAAAATCACTTTAAACATGCTAATTTTAGCTCTAACACTGATGATCCACCTACAAATGTGAACTGACGTTCAAAAATAAAACATTTGAAAACGGACCATTTTCCACATTTCTGAAGCATGACGTAATGGGGGGGTGTTGTCTCTTTTGTCGAAAATCAGCCGTTTTTGCTCGAACATTAAATGCCTCCAAATGGTATTTGATTAACTTCCCGAGCCCCTGGAAGCATGAAAATCACTTTAAACATGCTAATTTTAGCTCTAACACTGATGATCCACCTACAAATGTGAACTGACGTTCAAAAATAAAACATTTGAAAACGGACCATTTTCCACATTTCTGAAGCATGACGTAATGGGGGGGTGTTATCTCTTTTGTCGAAAATCAGCCGTTTTTGCTCTAACATTAAATGCCTCCAAATGGTATTTAATTAACTTCCCGGGGTGAAGAAACCCTTTTTGAGAACTCAGAGTGAGTAAATTGGCCATTTTCATGCACTTTTAACCATTCCATAAATCTTGTGTTTTGGGCCCCTGGAAGCATGAAAATCACTTTAAACATGCTAATTTTAGCTCTAACACTGATGATCCACCTACAAATGTGAACTGACGTTCAAAAATAAAACATTTGAAAACGGACCATTTTCCACATTTCTGAAGCATGACGTAATGGGGGGGTGTTATCTCTTTTGTCGAAAATCAGCCGTTTTTGCTCGAACATTAAATGCCTCCAAATGGTATTTAATTAACTTCCCGGGGTGAAGAAACCCTTTTTGAGAACTCAGAGTGAGTAAATTGGCCATTTTTATGCACTTTTAACCATTCCATAAATCTTGTGTTTTGGGCCCCTGGAAGCATGAAAATCACTTTAAACATGCTAATTTTAGCTCTAACACTGATGATCCACCTACAAATGTGAACTGACGTTCAAAAATAAAACATTTGAAAACGGACCATTTCCACATTTCTGAAGCATGACGTAATGGGGGGTGTTATCTCTTTTGCCGAAAATCAGCCGTTTTTGCTCTAACATTAAATGCCTCCAAATGGTATTTAATTAACTTCCCGGGGTGAAGAAACCCTTTTTGAGAACTCAGAGTGAGTAAATTGGCCATTTTCATGCACTTTTAACCATTCCATAAATCTTGTGTTTTGGGCCCCTGGAAGCATGAAAATCACTTTAAACATGCTAATTTTAGCTCTAACACTGATGATCCACCTACAAATGTGAACTGACGTTCAAAAATAAAACATTTGAAAACGGACCATTTTCCACATTTCTGAAGCATGACGTAATGGGGGGGTGTTGTCTCTTTTGTCGAAAATCAGCCGTTTTTGCTCGAACATTAAATGCCTCCAAATGGTATTTGATTAACTTCCCGAGCCCCTGGAAGCATGAAAATCACTTTAAACATGCTAATTTTAGCTCTAACACTGATGATCCACCTACAAATGTGAACTGACGTTCAAAAATAAAACATTTGAAAACGGACCATTTTCCACATTTCTGAAGCATGACGTAATGGGGGGGTGTTATCTCTTTTGTCGAAAATCAGCCGTTTTTGCTCTAACATTAAATGCCTCCAAATGGTATTTAATTAACTTCCCGGGGTGAAGAAACCCTTTTTGAGAACTCAGAGTGAGTAAATTGGCCATTTTCATGCACTTTTAACCATTCCATAAATCTTGTGTTTTGGGCCCCTGGATGCATGAAAATCACTTTAAACATGCTAATTTTAGCTCTAACACTGATGATCCACCTACAAATGTGAACTGACGTTCAAAAATAAAACATTTGAAAACGGACCATTTTCCACATTTCTGAAGCATGACGTAATGGGGGGGTGTTATCTCTTTTGTCGAAAATCAGCCGTTTTTGATCGAACATTAAATGCCTCCAAATGGTATTTAATTAACTTCCCGAGCCCCTGGAAGCATGAAAATCACTTTAAACATGCTAATTTTAGCTCTAACACTGATGATCCACCTACAAATGTGAACTGACGTTCAAAAATAAAACATTTGAAAATGGACCATTTTCCACATTTCTGAAGCATGACGTAATGGGGGGGTGTTATCTCTTTTGTCGAAAATCAGCCGTTTTTGCTCTAACATTAAATGCCTCCAAATGGTATTTAATTAACTTCCCGGGGTGAAGAAACCCTTTTTGAGAACTCAGAGTGAGTAAATTGGCCATTTTCATGCACTTTTAACCATTCCATAAATCTTGTGTTTTGGGCCCCTGGAAGCATGAAAATCACTTTAAACATGCTAATTTTAGCTCTAACACTGATGATCCACCTACAAATGTGAACTGACGTTCAAAAATAAAACATTTGAAAACGGACCATTTTCCACATTTCTGAAGCATGACGTAATGGGGGGGTGTTGTCTCTTTTGTCGAAAATCAGCCGTTTTTGCTCGAACATTAAATGCCTCCAAATGGTATTTGATTAACTTCCCGAGCCCCTGGAAGCATGAAAATCACTTTAAACATGCTAATTTTAGCTCTAACACTGATGATCCACCTACAAATGTGAACTGACGTTCAAAAATAAAACATTTGAAAACGGACCATTTTCCACATTTCTGAAGCATGACGTAATGGGGGGGTGTTATCTCTTTTGTCGAAAATCAGCCGTTTTTGCTCTAACATTAAATGCCTCCAAATGGTATTTAATTAACTTCCCGGGGTGAAGAAACCCTTTTTGAGAACTCAGAGTGAGTAAATTGGCCATTTTCATGCACTTTTAACCATTCCATAAATCTTGTGTTTTGGGCCCCTGGATGCATGAAAATCACTTTAAACATGCTAATTTTAGCTCTAACACTGATGATCCACCTACAAATGTGAACTGACGTTCAAAAATAAAACATTTGAAAACGGACCATTTTCCACATTTCTGAAGCATGACGTAATGGGGGGGTGTTATCTCTTTTGTCGAAAATCAGCCGTTTTTGATCGAACATTAAATGCCTCCAAATGGTATTTAATTAACTTCCCGAGCCCCTGGAAGCATGAAAATCACTTTAAACATGCTAATTTTAGCTCTAACACTGATGATCCACCTACAAATGTGAACTGACGTTCAAAAATAAAACATTTGAAAATGGACCATTTTCCACATTTCTGAAGCATGACGTAATGGGGGGGTGTTATCTCTTTTGTGGAAAATCAGCCTTTTTTGCTCGAACATTAAATGCCTCCAAATGGTATTTATTTCACTTCCCGAGCCCCTGGAAGCATGAAAATCACTTTAAACATGCTAATTTTAGCTCTAACACTGATGATCCACCTACAAATGTGAACTGACGTTCAAAAATAAAACATTTGAAAACGGACCATTTTCCACATTTCTGAAGCATGACGTAATGGGGGGGTGTTATCTCTTTTGTCGAAAATCAGCCGTTTTTGCTCGAACATTAAATGCCTCCAAATGGTATTTAATTAACTTCCCGAGCCCCTGGAAGCATGAAAATCACTTTAAACATGCTAATTTTAGCTCTAACACTGATGATCCACCTACAAATGTGAACTGACGTTCAAAAATGAAACATTTGAAAACGGACCATTTTCCACATTTCTGAAGCATGACGTAATGGGGGGGTGTTATCTCTTTTGTCGAAAATCAGCCGTTTTTGCTCTAACATTAAATGCCTCCAAATGGTATTTAATTAACTTCCCGGGGTGAAGAAACCCTTTTTGAGAACTCAGAGTGAGTAAATTGGCCATTTTCATGCACTTTTAACCATTCCATAAATCTTGTGTTTTGGGCCCCTGGATGCATGAAAATCACTTTAAACATGCTAATTTTAGCTCTAACACTGATGATCCACCTACAAATGTGAACTGACGTTCAAAAATAAAACATTTGAAAACGGACCATTTTCCACATTTCTGAAGCATGACGTAATGGGGGGGTGTTATCTCTTTTGTCGAAAATCAGCCGTTTTTGATCGAACATTAAATGCCTCCAAATGGTATTTAATTAACTTCCCGAGCCCCTGGAAGCATGAAAATCACTTTAAACATGCTAATTTTAGCTCTAACACTGATGATCCACCTACAAATGTGAACTGACGTTCAAAAATAAAACATTTGAAAATGGACCATTTTCCACATTTCTGAAGCATGACGTAATGGGGGGGTGTTATCTCTTTTGTGGAAAATCAGCCTTTTTTGCTCGAACATTAAATGCCTCCAAATGGTATTTATTTCACTTCCCGAGCCCCTGGAAGCATGAAAATCACTTTAAACATGCTAATTTTAGCTCTAACACTGATGATCCACCTACAAATGTGAACTGACGTTCAAAAATGAAACATTTGAAAACGGACCATTTTCCACATTTCTGAAGCATGACGTAATGGGGGGGTGTTATCTCTTTTGTCGAAAATCAGCCGTTTTTGCTCTAACATTAAATGCCTCCAAATGGTATTTAATTAACTTCCCGGGATGAAGAAACCCTTTTTGAGAACTCAGAGTGAGTAAATTGGCCATTTTCATGCACTTTTAACCATTCCATAAATCTTGTGTTTTGGGCCCCTGGAAGCATGAAAATCACTTTAAACATGCTAATTTTAGCTCTAACACTGATGATCCACCTACAAATGTGAACTGACGTTCAAAAATAAAACATTTGAAAACGGACCATTTTCCACATTTCTGAAGCATGACGTAATGGGGGGGTGTTATCTCTTTTGTCGAAAATCAGCCGTTTTTGCTCGAACATTAAATGCCTCCAAATGGTATTTAATTAACTTCCCGGGGTGAAGAAACCCTTTTTGAGAACTCAGAGTGAGTAAATTGGCCATTTTCATGCACTTTTAACCATTCCATAAATCTTGTAATTTGGGCCCCTGGAAGCATGAAAATCACTTTAAACATGCTAATTTTAGCTCTAACACTGATGATCCACCTACAAATGTGAACTGACGTTCAAAAATAAAACATTTGAAAACGGACCATTTTCCACATTTCTGAAGCATGACGTAATGGGGGGGTGTTGTCTCTTTTGTCGAAAATCAGCTGTTTTTGCTCGAACATTAAATGCCTCCAAATGGTATTTAATTAACTTCCCGAGCCCCTGGAAGCATGAAAATCACTTTAAACATGCTAATTTTAGCTCTAACACTGATGATCCACCTACAAATGTGAACTGACGTACAAAAATAAAACATTTGAAAACGGACCATTTTCCACATTTCTGAAGCATGACGTAATGGGGGGGGTGTTATCTCTTTTGTCGAAAATCAGCCGTTTTTGCTCTAACATTAAATGCCTCCAAATGGTATTTAATTAACTTCCCGGGGTGAAGAAACCCTTTTTGAGAACTCAGAGTGAGTAAATTGGCCATTTTCATGCACTTTGAACCATTCCATAAATCTTGTGTTTTGGGCCCCTGGATGCATGAAAATCACTTTAAACATGCTAATTTTAGCTCTAACACTGATTATCCACCTACAAATGTGAACTGACGTTCAAAAATGAAACATTTGAAAACTGACCATTTTCCACATTTCTGAAGCATGACGTAATGGGGGGGTGTTATCTCTTTTGTCGAAAATCAGCCGTTTTTGCTCTAACATTAAATGCCTCCAAATGGTATTTAATTAACTTCCCGGGGTGAAGAAACCCTTTTTGAGAACTCAGAGTGAGTAAATTGGCCATTTTCATGCACTTTTATCCATTCCATAAATCTTGTGTTTTGGGCCCCTGGAAGCATGAAAATCACTTTAAACATGCTAATTTTAGCTCTAACACTGATGATCCACCTACAAATGTGAACTGACGTTCAAAAATGAAACATTTGAAAACGGACCATTTTCCACATTTCTGAAGCATGACGTAATGGGGGGGTGTTATCTCTTTTGTCGAAAATCAGCCGTTTTTGCTCTAACATTAAATGCCTCCAAATGGTATTTAATTAACTTCCCGGGGTGAAGAAACCCTTTTTGAGAACTCAGAGTGAGTAAATTGGCCATTTTCATGCACTTTTAACCATTCCATAAATCTTGTGTTTTGGGCCCCTGGAAGCATGAAAATCACTTTAAACATGCTAATTTTAGCTCTAACACTGATGATCCACCTACAAATGTGAACTGACGTTCAAAAATAAAACATTTGAAAACGGACCATTTTCCACATTTCTGAAGCATGACGTAATGGGGGGGTGTTATCTCTTTTGTCGAAAATCAGCCGTTTTTGCTCGAACATTAAATGCCTCCAAATGGTATTTAATTAACTTCCCGGGGTGAAGAAACCCTTTTTGAGAACTCAGAGTGAGTAAATTGGCCATTTTTATGCACTTTTAACCATTCCATAAATCTTGTGTTTTGGGCCCCTGGAAGCATGAAAATCACTTTAAACATGCTAATTTTAGCTCTAACACTGATGATCCACCTACAAATGTGAACTGACGTTCAAAAATAAAACATTTGAAAACGGACCATTTTCCACATTTCTGAAGCATGACGTAATGGGGGGTGTTATCTCTTTTGTCGAAAATCAGCCGTTTTTGCTCTAACATTAAATGCCTCCAAATGGTATTTAATTAACTTCCCGGGGTGAAGAAACCCTTTTTGAGAACTCAGAGTGAGTAAATTGGCCATTTTCATGCACTTTTAACCATTCCATAAATCTTGTGTTTTGGGCCCCTGGAAGCATGAAAATCACTTTAAACATGCTAATTTTAGCTCTAACACTGATGATCCACCTACAAATGTGAACTGACGTTCAAAAATAAAACATTTGAAAACGGACCATTTTCCACATTTCTGAAGCATGACGTAATGGGGGGGTGTTGTCTCTTTTGTCGAAAATCAGCCGTTTTTGCTCGAACATTAAATGCCTCCAAATGGTATTTAATTAACTTCCCGAGCCCCTGGAAGCATGAAAATCACTTTAAACATGCTAATTTTAGCTCTAACACTGATGATCCACCTACAAATGTGAACTGACGTTCAAAAATAAAACATTTGAAAACGGACCATTTTCCACATTTCTGAAGCATGACGTAATGGGGGGGTGTTATCTCTTTTGTCGAAAATCAGCCGTTTTTGCTCTAACATTAAATGCCTCCAAATGGTATTTAATTAACTTCCCGGGGTGAAGAAACCCTTTTTGAGAACTCAGAGTGAGTAAATTGGCCATTTTCATGCACTTTTAACCATTCCATAAATCTTGTGTTTTGGGCCCCTGGATGCATGAAAATCACTTTAAACATGCTAATTTTAGCTCTAACACTGATGATCCACCTACAAATGTGAACTGACGTTCAAAAATAAAACATTTGAAAATGGACCATTTTCCACATTTCTGAAGCATGACGTAATGGGGGGGTGTTATCTCTTTTGTGGAAAATCAGCCTTTTTTGCTCGAACATTAAATGCCTCCAAATGGTATTTATTTCACTTCCCGAGCCCCTGGAAGCATGAAAATCACTTTAAACATGCTAATTTTAGCTCTAACACTGATGATCCACCTACAAATGTGAACTGACGTTCAAAAATAAAACATTTGAAAACGGACCATTTTCCACATTTCTGAAGCATGACGTAATGGGGGGGTGTTATCTCTTTTGTCGAAAATCAGCCGTTTTTGCTCGAACATTAAATGCCTCCAAATGGTATTTAATTAACTTCCCGAGGCCCTGGAAGCATGAAAATCACTTTAAACATGCTAATTTTAGCTCTAACACTGATGATCCACCTACAAATGTGAACTGACGTTCAAAAATGAAACATTTGAAAACGGACCATTTTCCACATTTCTGAAGCATGACGTAATGGGGGGGTGTTATCTCTTTTGTCGAAAATCAGCCGTTTTTGCTCTAACATTAAATGCCTCCAAATGGTATTTAATTAACTTCCCGGGGTGAAGAAACCCTTTTTGAGAACTTAGAGTGAGTAAATTGGCCATTTTCATGCACTTTTAACCATTCCATAAATCTTGTGTTTTGGGCCCCTGGAAGCATGAAAATCACTTTAAACATGCTAATTTTAGCTCTAACACTGATGATCCACCTACAAATGTGAACTGACGTTCAAAAATAAAACATTTGAAAACGGACCATTTTCCACATTTCTGAAGCATGACGTAATGGGGGGGTGTTATCTCTTTTGTCGAAAATCAGCCGTTTTTGCTCGAACATTAAAGGCCTCCAAATGGTATTTAATTAACTTCCCGAGCCCCTGGAAGCATGAAAATCACTTTAAACATGCTAATTTTAGCTCTAACACTGATGATCCACCTACAAATGTGAACTGACGTTCAAAAATGAAACATTTGAAAACGGACCATTTTCCACATTTCTGAAGCATGACGTAATGGGGGGTGTTATCTCTTTTGTCAAAAATCAGCCGTTTTTGCTCTAACATTAAATGCCTCCAAATGGTATTTAATTAACTTCCCGGGGTGAAGAAACCCTTTTTGAGAACTCAGAGTGAGTAAATTGGCCATTTTCATGCACTTTTAACCATTCCATAAATATTGTGTTTTGGGCCCCTGGAAGCATGAAAATCACTTTAAACATGCTAATTTTAGCTCTAACACTGATGATCCACCTACAAATGTGAACTGACGTTCAAAAATAAAACATTTGAAAACGGACCATTTTCCACATTTCTGAAGCATGACATAATGGGGGGGTGTTATCTCTTTTGTCGAAAATCAGCCGTTTTTGCTCGAACATTAAATGCCTCCAAATGGTATTTAATTAACTTCCCGGGGTGAAGAAACCCTTTTTGAGAACTCAGAGTGAGTAAATTGGCCATTTTCATGCACTTTTAACCATTCCATAAATCTTGTGTTTTGGGCCCCTGGAAGCATGAAAATCACTTTAAACATGCTAATTTTAGCTCTAACACTGATGATCCACCTACAAATGTGAACTGACGTTCAAAAATAAAACATTTGAAAACGGACCATTTTCCACATTTCTGAAGCATGACGTAGTGGGGGGGGTGTTATCTCTTTTGTGGAAAATCAGCCTTTTTTGCTCGAACATTAAATGCCTCCAAATGGTATTTATTTCTCTTCCCGAGCCCCTGGAAGCATGAAAATCACTTTAAACATGCTAATTTTAGCTCTAACACTGATGATCCACCTACAAATGTGAACTGACGTTCAAAAATAAAACATTTGAAAACGGACCATTTTCCACATTTCTGAAGCATGACGTAATGGGGGGGTGTTATCTCTTTTGTCGAAAATCAGCCGTTTTTGCTCGAACATTAAATGCCTCCAAATGGTATTTAATTAACTTCCCGAGCCCCTGGAAGCATGAAAATCACTTTAAACATGCTAATTTTAGCTCTAACACTGATGATCCACCTACAAATGTGAACTGACGTTCAAAAATAAAACATTTGAAAACGGACCATTTTCCACATTTCTGAAGCATGAGGTAAGGGGGGGTGTTATCTCTTTTGTCGAAAATCAGCCGTTTTTGCTCGAACATTAAATGCCTCCAAATGGTATTTAATTAACTTCCCGGGGTGAAGAAACCCTTTTTGAGAACTCAGAGTGAGTAAATTGGCCATTTTCATGCACTTTTAACCATTCCATAAATCTTGTGTTTTGGGCCCCTGGAAGCATGAAAATCACTTTAAACATGCTAATTTTAGCTCTAACACTGATGATCCACCTACAAATGTGAACTGACGTTCAAAAATGAAACATTTGAAAACGGACCATTTTCCACATTTCTGAAGCATGACGTAATGGGGGGGTGTTATCTCTTTTGTCGAAAATCAGCCGTTTTTGCTCTAACATTAAATGCCTCCAAATGGTATTTAATTAACTTCCCGGGATGAAGAAACCCTTTTTGAGAACTCAGAGTGAGTAAATTGGCCATTTTCATGCACTTTTAACCATTCCATAAATCTTGTGTTTTGGGCCCCTGGAAGCATGAAAATCACTTTAAACATGCTAATTTTAGCTCTAACACTGATGATCCACCTACAAATGTGAACTGACGTTCAAAAATAAAACATTTGAAAACGGACCATTTTCCACATTTCTGAAGCATGACGTAATGGGGGGGTGTTATCTCTTTTGTTGAAAATCAGCCGTTTTTGCTCGAACATTAAATGCCTCCAAATGGTATTTAATTAACTTCCCGGGGTGAAGAAACCCTTTTTGAGAACTCAGAGTGAGTAAATTGGCCATTTTTATGCACTTTTAACCATTCCATAAATCTTGTGTTTTGGGCCCCTGGAAGCATGAAAATCACTTTAAACATGCTAATTTTAGCTCTAACACTGATGATCCACCTACAAATGTGAACTGACGTTCAAAAATAAAACATTTGAAAACGGACCATTTTCCACATTTCTGAAGCATGACGTAATGGGGGGTGTTATCTCTTTTGTCGAAAATCAGCCGTTTTTGCTCTAACATTAAATGCCTCCAAATGGTATTTAATTAACTTCCCGGGGTGAAGAAACCCTTTTTGAGAACTCAGAGTGAGTAAATTGGCCATTTTCATGCACTTTTAACCATTCCATAAATCTTGTAATTTGGGCCCCTGGAAGCATGAAAATCACTTTAAACATGCTAATTTTAGCTCTAACACTGATGATCCACCTACAAATGTGAACTGACGTTCAAAAATAAAACATTTGAAAATGGACCATTTTCCACATTTCTGAAGCATGACGTAATGGGGGGGTGTTGTCTCTTTTGTCGAAAATCAGCCGTTTTTGCTCGAACATTAAATGCCTCCAAATGGTATTTAATTAACTTCCCGAGCCCCTGGAAGCATGAAAATCACTTTAAACATGCTAATTTTAGCTCTAACACTGATGATCCACCTACAAATGTGAACTGACGTTCAAAAATAAAACATTTGAAAACGGACCATTTTCCACATTTCTGAAGCATGACGTAATGGGGGGGTGTTATCTCTTTTGTCGAAAATCAGCCGTTTTTGCTCTAACATTAAATGCCTCCAAATGGTATTTAATTAACTTCCCGGGGTGAAGAAACCCTTTTTGAGAACTCAGAGTGAGTAAATTGGCCATTTTCATGCACTTTTAACCATTCCATAAATCTTGTGTTTTGGGCCCCTGGATGCATGAAAATCACTTTAAACATGCTAATTTTAGCTCTAACACTGATGATCCACCTACAAATGTGAACTGACGTTCAAAAATGAAACATTTGAAAACGGACCATTTTCCACATTTCTGAAGCATGACGTAATGGGGGGGTGTTATCTCTTTTGTCGAAAATCAGCCGTTTTTGCTCTAACATTAAATGCCTCCAAATGGTATTTAATTAACTTCCCGGGGTGAAGAAACCCTTTTTGAGAACTCAGAGTGAGTAAATTGGCCATTTTCATGCACTTTTATCCATTCCATAAATCTTGTGTTTTGGGCCCCTGGAAGCATGAAAATCACTTTAAACATGCTAATTTTAGCTCTAACACTGATGATCCACCTACAAATGTGAACTGACGTTCAAAAATGAAACATTTGAAAACGGACCATTTTCCACATTTCTGAAGCATGACGTAATGGGGGGGTGTTATCTCTTTTGTCGAAAATCAGCCGTTTTTGCTCTAACATTAAATGCCTCCAAATGGTATTTAATTAACTTCCCGGGGTGAAGAAACCCTTTTTGAGAACTCAGAGTGAGTAAATTGGCCATTTTCATGCACTTTTAACCATTCCATAAATCTTGTGTTTTGGGCCCCTGGAAGCATGAAAATCACTTTAAACATGCTAATTTTAGCTCTAACACTGATGATCCACCTACAAATGTGAACTGACGTTCAAAAATAAAACATTTGAAAACGGACCATTTTCCACATTTCTGAAGCATGACGTAATGGGGGGGTGTTATCTCTTTTGTCGAAAATCAGCCGTTTTTGCTCGAACATTAAATGCCTCCAAATGGTATTTAATTAACTTCCCGGGGTGAAGAACCCCTTTTTGAGAACTCAGAGTGAGTAAATTGGCCATTTTTATGCACTTTTAACCATTCCATAAATCTTGTGTTTTGGGCCCCTGGAAGCATGAAAATCACTTTAAACATGCTAATTTTAGCTCTAACACTGATGATCCACCTACAAATGTGAACTGACGTTCAAAAATAAAACATTTGAAAACGGACCATTTTCCACATTTCTGAAGCATGACGTAATGGGGGGTGTTATCTCTTTTGTCGAAAATCAGCCGTTTTTGCTCTAACATTAAATGCCTCCAAATGGTATTTAATTAACTTCCCGGGGTGAAGAAACCCTTTTTGAGAACTCAGAGTGAGTAAATTGGCCATTTTCATGCACTTTTAACCATTCCATAAATCTTGTGTTTTGGGCCC
Organism: Lissotriton vulgaris; assembly: GCF_964263255.1. Taxonomy (NCBI): domain Eukaryota; kingdom Metazoa; phylum Chordata; class Amphibia; order Caudata; family Salamandridae; genus Lissotriton; species Lissotriton vulgaris. The sequence goes on from NW_028240871.1 coordinate 220,305, forward strand.
CTGGAAGCATGAAAATCACTTTAAACATGCTAATTTTAGCTCTAACACTGATGATCCACCTACAAATGTGAACTGACGTTCAAAAATAAAACATTTGAAAACGGACCATTTTCCACATTTCTGAAGCATGACGTAATGGGGGGGTGTTGTCTCTTTTGTCGAAAATCAGCCGTTTTTGCTCGAACATTAAATGCCTCCAAATGGTATTTAATTAACTTCCCGAGCCCCTGGAAGCATGAAAATCACTTTAAACATGCTAATTTTAGCTCTAACACTGATGATCCACCTACAAATGTGAACTGACGTTCAAAAATAAAACATTTGAAAACGGACCATTTTCCACATTTCTGAAGCATGACGTAATGGGGGGGTGTTATCTCTTTTGTCGAAAATCAGCCGTTTTTGCTCTAACATTAAATGCCTCCAAATGGTATTTAATTAACTTCCCGGGGTGAAGAAACCCTTTTTGAGAACTCAGAGTGAGTAAATTGGCCATTTTCATGCACTTTTAACCATTCCATAAATCTTGTGTTTTGGGCCCCTGGATGCATGAAAATCACTTTAAACATGCTAATTTTAGCTCTAACACTGATGATCCACCTACAAATGTGAACTGACGTTCAAAAATAAAACATTTGAAAAGTGGACCATTTTCCACATTTCTGAAGCATGACGTAATGGGGGGTGTTATCTCTTTTGTGGAAAATCAGCCTTTTTTGCTCGAACATTAAATGCCTCCAAATGGTATTTATTTCACTTCCCGAGCCCCTTGAAGCATGAAAATCACTTTAAACATGCTAATTTTAGCTCTAACACTGATGATCCACCTACAAATGTGAACTGACGTTCAAAAATAAAACATTTGAAAACGGACCATTTTCCACATTTCTGAATCATGACGTAATGGGGGGGTGTTATCTCTTTTGTCGAAAATCAGCCGTTTTTGCTCGAACATTAAATGCCTCCAAATGGTATTTAATTAACTTCCCGAGCCCCTGGAAGCATGAAAATCACTTTAAACATGCTAATTTTAGCTCTAACACTGATGATCCACCTACAAATGTGAACTGACGTTCAAAAATGAAACATTTGAAAACGGACCATTTTCCACATTTCTGAAGCATGACGTAATGGGGGGGTGTTATCTCTTTTGTCGAAAATCAGCCGTTTTTGCTCTAACATTAAATGCCTCCAAATGGTATTTAATTAACTTCCCGGGGTGAAGAAACCCTTTTTGAGAACTTAGAGTGAGTAAATTGGCCATTTTCATGCACTTTTAACCATTCCATAAATCTTGTGTTTTGGGCCCCTGGAAGCATGAAAATCACTTTAAACATGCTAATTTTAGCTCTAACACTGATGATCCACCTACAAATGTGAACTGACGTTCAAAAATAAAACATTTGAAAACGGACCATTTTCCACATTTCTGAAGCATGACGTAATGGGGGGGTGTTATCTCTTTTGTCGAAAATCAGCCGTTTTTGCTCGAACATTAAAGGCCTCCAAATGGTATTTAATTAACTTCCCGAGCCCCTGGAAGCATGAAAATCACTTTAAACATGCTAATTTTAGCTCTAACACTGATGATCCACCTACAAATGTGAACTGACGTTCAAAAATGAAACATTTGAAAACGGACCATTTTCCACATTTCTGAAGCATGACGTAATGGGGGGTGTTATCTCTTTTGTCAAAAATCAGCCGTTTTTGCTCTAACATTAAATGCCTCCAAATGGTATTTAATTAACTTCCCGGGGTGAAGAAACCCTTTTTGAGAACTCAGAGTGAGTAAATTGGCCATTTTCATGCACTTTTAACCATTCCATAAATCTTGTGTTTTGGGCCCCTGGAAGCATGAAAATCACTTTAAACATGCTAATTTTAGCTCTAACACTGATGATCCACCTACAAATGTGAACTGACGTTCAAAAATAAAACATTTGAAAACGGACCATTTTCCACATTTCTGAAGCATGACATAATGGGGGGGTGTTATCTCTTTTGTCGAAAATCAGCCGTTTTTGCTCGAACATTAAATGCCTCCAAATGGTATTTAATTAACTTCCCGGGGTGAAGAAACCCTTTTTGAGAACTCAGAGTGAGTAAATTGGCCATTTTCATGCACTTTTAACCATTCCATAAATCTTGTGTTTTGGGCCCCTGGAAGCATGAAAATCACTTTAAACATGCTAATTTTAGCTCTAACACTGATGATCCACCTAAAAATGTGAACTGACGTTCAAAAATAAAACATTTGAAAACGGACCATTTTCCACATTTCTGAAGCATGACGTAGTGGGGGGGGTGTTATCTCTTTTGTGGAAAATCAGCCTTTTTTGCTCGAACATTAAATGCCTCCAAATGGTATTTATTTCTCTTCCCGAGCCCCTGGAAGCATGAAAATCACTTTAAACATGCTAATTTTAGCTCTAACACTGATGATCCACCTACAAATGTGAACTGACGTTCAAAAATAAAACATTTGAAAACGGACCATTTTCCACATTTCTGAAGCATGACGTAATGGGGGGGTGTTATCTCTTTTGTCGAAAATCAGCCGTTTTTGCTCGAACATTAAATGCCTCCAAATGGTATTTAATTAACTTCCCGAGCCCCTGGAAGCATGAAAATCACTTTAAACATGCTAATTTTAGCTCTAACACTGATGATCCACCTACAAATGTGAACTGACGTTCAAAAATAAAACATTTGAAAACGGACCATTTTCCACATTTCTGAAGCATGACGTAATGGGGGGGTGTTATCTCTTTTGTCGAAAATCAGCCGTTTTTGCTCTAACATTAAATGCCTCCAAATGGTATTTAATTAACTTCCCGGGGTGAAGAAACCCTTTTTGAGAACTCAGAGTGAGTAAATTGGCCATTTTCATGCACTTTTAACCATTCCATAAATCTTGTGTTTTGGGCCCCTGGATGCATGAAAATCACTTTAAACATGCTAATTTTAGCTCTAACACTGATGATCCACCTACAAATGTGAACTGACGTTCAAAAATAAAACATTTGAAAATGGACCATTTTCCACATTTCTGAAGCATGACGTAATGGGGGGGTGTTATCTCTTTTGTGGAAAATCAGCCTTTTTTGCTCGAACATTAAATGCCTCCAAATGGTATTTATTTCACTTCCCGAGCCCCTGGAAGCATGAAAATCACTTTAAACATGCTAATTTTAGCTCTAACACTGATGATCCACCTACAAATGTGAACTGACGTTCAAAAATAAAACATTTGAAAACGGACCATTTTCCACATTTCTGAAGCATGACGTAATGGGGGGGTGTTATCTCTTTTGTCGAAAATCAGCCGTTTTTGCTCGAACATTAAATGCCTCCAAATGGTATTTAATTAACTTCCCGAGCCCCTGGAAGCATGAAAATCACTTTAAACATGCTAATTTTAGCTCTAACACTGATGATCCACCTACAAATGTGAACTGACGTTCAAAAATGAAACATTTGAAAACGGACCATTTTCCACATTTCTGAAGCATGACGTAATGGGGGGGTGTTATCTCTTTTGTCGAAAATCAGCCGTTTTTGCTCTAACATTAAATGCCTCCAAATGGTATTTAATTAACTTCCCGGGGTGAAGAAACCCTTTTTGAGAACTTAGAGTGAGTAAATTGGCCATTTTCATGCACTTTTAACCATTCCATAAATCTTGTGTTTTGGGCCCCTGGAAGCATGAAAATCACTTTAAACATGCTAATTTTAGCTCTAACACTGATGATCCACCTACAAATGTGAACTGACGTTCAAAAATAAAACATTTGAAAATGGACCATTTTCCACATTTCTGAAGCATGACGTAATGGGGGGGTGTTATCTCTTTTGTCGAAAATCAGCCGTTTTTGCTCGAACATTAAAGGCCTCCAAATGGTATTTAATTAACTTCCCGAGCCCCTGGAAGCATGAAAATCACTTTAAACATGCTAATTTTAGCTCTAACACTGATGATCCACCTACAAATGTGAACTGACGTTCAAAAATGAAACATTTGAAAACGGACCATTTTCCACATTTCTGAAGCATGACGTAATGGGGGGTGTTATCTCTTTTGTCAAAAATCAGCCGTTTTTGCTCTAACATTAAATGCCTCCAAATGGTATTTAATTAACTTCCCGGGGTGAAGAAACCCTTTTTGAGAACTCAGAGTGAGTAAATTGGCCATTTTCATGCACTTTTAACCATTCCATAAATCTTGTGTTTTGGGCCCCTGGAAGCATGAAAATCACTTTAAACATGCTAATTTTAGCTCTAACACTGATGATCCACCTACAAATGTGAACTGACGTTCAAAAATAAAACATTTGAAAACGGACCATTTTCCACATTTCTGAAGCATGACATAATGGGGGGGTGTTATCTCTTTTGTCGAAAATCAGCCGTTTTTGCTCGAACATTAAATGCCTCCAAATGGTATTTAATTAACTTCCCGGGGTGAAGAAACCCTTTTTGAGAACTCAGAGTGAGTAAATTGGCCATTTTCATGCACTTTTAACCATTCCATAAATCTTGTGTTTTGGGCCCCTGGAAGCATGAAAATCACTTTAAACATGCTAATTTTAGCTCTAACACTGATGATCCACCTACAAATGTGAACTGACGTTCAAAAATAAAACATTTGAAAACGGACCATTTTCCACATTTCTGAAGCATGACGTAGTGGGGGGGTGTTATCTCTTTTGTGGAAAATCAGCCTTTTTTGCTCGAACATTAAATGCCTCCAAATGGTATTTATTTCTCTTCCCGAGCCCCTGGAAGCATGAAAATCACTTTAAACATGCTAATTTTAGCTCTAACACTGATGATCCACCTACAAATGTGAACTGACGTTCAAAAATAAAACATTTGAAAACGGACCATTTTCCACATTTCTGAAGCATGACGTAATGGGGGGGTGTTATCTCTTTTGTCGAAAATCAGCCGTTTTTGCTCGAACATTAAATGCCTCCAAATGGTATTTAATTAACTTCCCGAGCCCCTGGAAGCATGAAAATCACTTTAAACATGCTAATTTTAGCTCTAACACTGATGATCCACCTACAAATGTGAACTGACATTCAAAAATGAAACATTTGAAAACGGACCATTTTCCACATTTCTGAAGCATGACGTAATGGGGGGGTGTTATCTCTTTTGTCGAAAATCAGCCGTTTTTGCTCTAACATTAAATGCCTCCAAATGGTATTTAATTAACTTCCCGGGGTGAAGAATCCCTTTTTGAGAACTCAGAGTGAGTAAATTGGCCATTTTCATGCACTTTTAACCATTCCATAAATCTTGTGTTTTGGGCCCCTGGAAGCATGAAAATCACTTTAAACATGCTAATTTTAGCTCTAACACTGATGATCCACCTACAAATGTGAACTGACGTTCAAAAATGAAACATTTGAAAACGGACCATTTTCCACATTTCTGAAGCATGACGTAATGGGGGGGTGTTATCTCTTTTGTCGAAAATCAGCCGTTTTTGCTCTAACATTAAATGCCTCCAAATGGTATTTAATTAACTTCCCGGGATGAAGAAACCCTTTTTGAGAACTCAGAGTGAGTAAATTGGCCATTTTCATGCACTTTTAACCATTCCATAAATCTTGTGTTTTGGGCCCCTGGAAGCATGAAAATCACTTTAAACATGCTAATTTTAGCTCTAACACTGATGATCCACCTACAAATGTGAACTGACGTTCAAAAATAAAACATTTGAAAACGGACCATTTTCCACATTTCTGAAGCATGACGTAATGGGGGGGTGTTATCTCTTTTGTCGAAAATCAGCCGTTTTTGCTCGAACATTAAATGCCTCCAAATGGTATTTAATTAACTTCCCGGGGTGAAGAAACCCTTTTTGAGAACTCAGAGTGAGTAAATTGGCCATTTTTATGCACTTTTAACCATTCCATAAATCTTGTGTTTTGGGCCCCTGGAAGCATGAAAATCACTTTAAACATGCTAATTTTAGCTCTAACACTGATGATCCACCTACAAATGTGAACTGACGTTCAAAAATAAAACATTTGAAAACGGACCATTTTCCACATTTCTGAAGCATGACGTAATGGGGGGTGTTATCTCTTTTGTCGAAAATCAGCCGTTTTTGCTCTAACATTAAATGCCTCCAAATGGTATTTAATTAACTTCCCGGGGTGAAGAAACCCTTTTTGAGAACTCAGAGTGAGTAAATTGGCCATTTTCATGCACTTTTAACCATTCCATAAATCTTGTAATTTGGGCCCCTGGAAGCATGAAAATCACTTTAAACATGCTAATTTTAGCTCTAACACTGATGATCCACCTACAAATGTGAACTGACGTTCAAAAATAAAACATTTGAAAACGGACCATTTTCCACATTTCTGAAGCATGACGTAATGGGGGGGTGTTGTCTCTTTTGTCGAAAATCAGCCGTTTTTGCTCGAACATTAAATGCCTCCAAATGGTATTTAATTAACTTCCCGAGCCCCTGGAAGCATGAAAATCACTTTAAACATGCTAATTTTAGCTCTAACACTGATGATCCACCTACAAATATGAACTGACGTTCAAAAATAAAACATTTGAAAACGGACCATTTTCCACATTTCTGAAGCATGACGTAATGGGGGGGGGTGTTATCTCTTTTGTCGAAAATCAGCCGTTTTTGCTCTAACATTAAATGCCTCCAAATGGTATTTAATTAACTTCCCGGGGTGAAGAAACCCTTTTTGAGAACTCAGAGTGAGTAAATCGGCCATTTTCATGCACTTTTAACCATTCCATAAATCTTGTGTTTTGGGCCCCTGGATGCATGAAAATCACTTTAAACATGCTAATTTTAGCTCTAACACTGATGATCCACCTACAAATGTGAACTGACGTTCAAAAATGAAACATTTGAAAACGGACCATTTTCCACATTTCTGAAGCATGACGTAATGGGGGGGTGTTATCTCTTTTGTCGAAAATCAGCCGTTTTTGCTCTAACATTAAATGCCTCCAAATGGTATTTAATTAACTTCCCGGGGTGAAGAAACCCTTTTTGAGAACTCAGAGTGAGTAAATTGGCCATTTTCATGCACTTTTATCCATTCCATAAATCTTGTGTTTTGGGCCCCTGGAAGCATGAAAATCACTTTAAACATGCTAATTTTAGATCTAACACTGATGATCCACCTACAAATGTGAACTGACGTTCAAAAATGAAACATTTGAAAACGGACCATTTTCCACATTTCTGAAGCATGACGTAATGGGGGGTGTTATCTCTTTTGTCGAAAATCAGCCGTTTTTGCTCTAACATTAAATGCCTCCAAATGGTATTTAATTAACTTCCCGGGGTGAAGAAACCCTTTTTGAGAACTCAGAGTGAGTAAATTGGCCATTTTCATGCACTTTTAACCATTCCATAAATCTTGTGTTTTGGGCCCCTGGAAGCATGAAAATCACTTTAAACATGCTAATTTTAGCTCTAACACTGATGATCCACCTACAAATGTGAACTGACGTTCAAAAATAAAACATTTGAAAACGGACCATTTTCCACATTTCTGAAGCATGACGTAATGGGGGGGTGTTATCTCTTTTGTCGAAAATCAGCCGTTTTTGCTCGAACATTAAATGCCTCCAAATGGTATTTAATTAACTTCCCGGGGTGAAGAAACCCTTTTTGAGAACTCAGAGTGAGTAAATTGGCCATTTTTATGCACTTTTAACCATTCCATAAATCTTGTGTTTTGGGCCCCTGGAAGCATGAAAATCACTTTAAACATGCTAATTTTAGCTCTAACACTGATGATCCACCTACAAATGTGAACTGACGTTCAAAAATAAAACATTTGAAAACGGACCATTTTCCACATTTCTGAAGCATGACGTAATGGGGGGTGTTATCTCTTTTGTCGAAAATCAGCCGTTTTTGCTCTAACATTAAATGCCTCCAAATGGTATTTAATTAACTTCCCGGGGTGAAGAAACCCTTTTTGAGAACTCAGAGTGAGTAAATTGGCCATTTTCATGCACTTTTAACCATTCCATAAATCTTGTGTTTTGGGCCCCTGGAAGCATGAAAATCACTTTAAACATGCTAATTTTAGCTCTAACACTGATGATCCACCTACAAATGTGAACTGACGTTCAAAAATAAAACATTTGAAAACGGACCATTTTCCACATTTCTGAAGCATGACGTAATGGGGGGGTGTTGTCTCTTTTGTCGAAAATCAGCCATTTTTGCTCGAACATTAAATGCCTCCAAATGGTATTTAATTAACTTCCCGAGCCCCTGGAAGCATGAAAATCACTTTAAACATGCTAATTTTAGCTCTAACACTGATGATCCACCTACAAATGTGAACTGACGTTCAAAAATAAAACATTTGAAAAAGGACCATTTTCCACATTTCTGAAGCATGACGTAATGGGGGGGTGTTATCTCTTTTGTCGAAAATCAGCCGTTTTTGCTCTAACATTAAATGCCTCCAAATGGTATTTAATTAACTTCCCGGGGTGAAGAAACCCTTTTTGAGAACTCAGAGTGAGTAAATTGGCCATTTTCATGCACTTTTAACCATTCCATAAATCTTGTGTTTTGGGCCCCTGGATGCATGAAAATCACTTTAAACATGCTAATTTTAGCTCTAACACTGATGATCCACCTACAAATGTGAACTGACGTTCAAAAATAAAACATTTGAAAATGGACCATTTTCCACATTTCTGAAGCATGACGTAATGGGGGGGTGTTATCTCTTTTGTGGAAAATCAGCCTTTTTTGCTCGAACATTAAATGCCTCCAAATGGTATTTATTTCACTTCCCGAGCCCCTGGAAGCATGAAAATCACTTTAAACATGCTAATTTTAGCTCTAACACTGATGATCCACCTACAAATGTGAACTGACGTTCAAAAATAAAACATTTGAAAACGGACCATTTTCCACATTTCTGAAGCATGACGTAATGGGGGGGTGTTATCTCTTTTGTCGAAAATCAGCCGTTTTTGCTCGAACATTAAATGCCTCCAAATGGTATTTAATTAACTTCCCGAGCCCCTGGAAGCATGAAAATCACTTTAAACATGCTAATTTTAGCTCTAACACTGATGATCCACCTACAAATGTGAACTGACGTTCAAAAATGAAACATTTGAAAACGGACCATTTTCCACATTTCTGAAGCATGACGTAATGGGGGGGTGTTATCTCTTTTGTCGAAAATCAGCCGTTTTTGCTCTAACATTAAATGCCTCCAAATGGTATTTAATTAACTTCCCGGGGTGAAGAAACCCTTTTTGAGAACTCAGAGTGAGTAAATTGGCCATTTTCATGCACTTTTAACCATTCCATAAATCTTGTGTTTTGGGCCCCTGGAAGCATGAAAATCACTTTAAACATGCTAATTTTAGCTCTAACACTGATGATCCACCTACAAATGTGAACTGACGTTCAAAAATAAAACATTTGAAAACGGACCATTTTCCACATTTCTGAAGCATGACATAATGGGGGGGTGTTATCTCTTTTGTCGAAAATCAGCCGTTTTTGCTCGAACATTAAATGCCTCCAAATGGTATTTAATTAACTTCCCGGGGTGAAGAAACCCTTTTTGAGAACTCAGAGTGAGTAAATTGGCCATTTTCATGCACTTTTAACCATTCCATAAATCTTGTGTTTTGGGCCCCTGGAAGCATGAAAATCACTTTAAACATGCTAATTTTAGCTCTAACACTGATGATCCACCTACAAATGTGAACTGACGTTCAAAAATAAAACATTTGAAAACGGACCATTTTCCACATTTCTGAAGCATGACGTAGTGGGGGGGGGTGTTATCTCTTTTGTGGAAAATCAGCCTTTTTTGCTCGAACATTAAATGCCTCCAAATGGTATTTATTTCTCTTCCCGAGCCCCTGGAAGCATGAAAATCACTTTAAACATGCTAATTTTAGCTCTAACACTGATGATCCACCTACAAATGTGAACTGACGTTCAAAAATAAAACATTTGAAAACGGACCATTTTCCACATTTCTGAAGCATGACGTAATGGGGGGGTGTTATCTCTTTTGTCGAAAATCAGCCGTTTTTGCTCGAACATTAAATGCCTCCAAATGGTATTTAATTAACTTCCCGAGCCCCTGGAAGCATGAAAATCACTTTAAACATGCTAATTTTAGCTCTAACACTGATGATCCACCTACAAATGTGAACTGACATTCAAAAATGAAACATTTGAAAACGGACCATTTTCCACATTTCTGAAGCATGACGTAATGGGGGGGTGTTATCTCTTTTGTCGAAAATCAGCCGTTTTTGCTCTAACATTAAATGCCTCCAAATGGTATTTAATTAACTTCCCGGGGTGAAGAATCCCTTTTTGAGAACTCAGAGTGAGTAAATTGGCCATTTTCATGCACTTTTAACCATTCCATAAATCTTGTGTTTTGGGCCCCTGGAAGCATGAAAATCACTTTAAACATGCTAATTTTAGCTCTAACACTGATGATCCACCTACAAATGTGAACTGACGTTCAAAAATAAAACATTTGAAAACGGACCATTTTCCACATTTCTGAAACATGAGGTAAGGGGGGGTGTTATCTCTTTTGTCGAAAATCAGCCGTTTTTGCTCGAACATTAAATGCCTCCAAATGGTATTTAATTAACTTCCCGGGGTGAAGAAACCCTTTTTGAGAACTCAGAGTGAGTAAATTGGCCATTTTCATGCACTTTTAACCATTCCATAAATCTTGTGTTTTGGGCCCCTGGAAGCATGAAAATCACTTTAAACATGCTAATTTTAGCTCTAACACTGATGATCCACCTACAAATGTGAACTGACGTTCATAAATAAAACATTTGAAGACGGACCATTTTCCACATTTCTGAAGCATGACGTAATGGGGGGGTGTTATCTCTTTTGTCGAAAATCAGCCGTTTTTGCTCTAACATTAAATGCCTCCAAATGGTATTTAATTAACTTCCCGGGGTGAAGAAACCCTTTTCGAGAACTCAGAGTGAGTAAATTGGCCATTTTCATGCACTTTTAACCATTCCATAAATCTTGTGTTTTGGGCCCCTGGGAGCATGAAAATCACTTTAAACATGCTAATTTTAGCTCTAACACTGATGATCCACCTACAAATGTGAACTGACGTTCAAAAATAAAACATTTGAAAACGGACCATTTTCCACATTTCTGAAGCATGACGTAATGGGGGGGTGTTATCTCTCTTGTCGAAAATCAGCCGTTTTTGCTCGAACATTAAATGCCTCCAAATGGTATTTAATTAACTTCCCGAGCCCCTGGAAGCATGAAAATCACTTTAAACATGCTAATTTTAGCTCTAACACTGATGATCCACCTACAAATGTGAACTGACGTTCAAAAATGAAACATTTGAAAACGGACCATTTTCCACATTTCTGAAGCATGACGTAATGGGGGGGTGTTATCTCTTTTGTCGAAAATCAGCCGTTTTTGCTCTAACATTAAATGCCTCCAAATGGTATTTAATTAACTTCCCGGGGTGAAGAAACCCTTTTTGAGAACTCAGAGTGAGTAAATTGGCCATTTTCATGCACTTTTAACCATTCCATAAATCTTGTGTTTTGGGCCCCTGGAAGCATGAAAATCACTTTAAACATGCTAATTTTAGCTCTAACACTGATGATCCACCTACAAATGTGAACTGACGTTCAAAAATAAAACATTTGAAAACGGACCATTTTCCACATTTCTGAAGCATGACGTAATGGGGGGGTGTTATCTCTTTTGTCGAAAATCAGCCGTTTTTGCTCGAACATTAAATGCCTCCAAATGGTATTTAATCAACTTCCCGAGCCCCTGGAAGCATGAAAATCACTTTAAACATGCTAATTTTAGCTCTAACACTGATGATCCACCTACAAATGTGAACTGACGTTCAAAAATGAAACATTTGAAAACGGACCATTTTCCACATTTCTGAAGCATGACGTAATGGGGGGTGTTATCTCTTTTGTCGAAAATCAGCCGTTTTTGCTCTAACATTAAATGCCTCCAAATGGTATTTAATTAACTTCCCGGGGTGAAGAAACCCTTTTTGAGAACTCAGAGTGAGTAAATTGGCCATTTTCATGCACTTTTAACCATTCCATAAATCTTGTGTTTTGGGCCCCTGGAAGCATGAAAATCACTTTAAACATGCTAATTTTAGCTATAACACTGATGATCCACCTACAAATGTGAACTGACGTTCAAAAATAAAACATTTGAAAACGGACCATTTTCCACATTTCTGAAGCATGACATAATGGGGGGGTGTTATCTCTTTTGTCGAAAATCAGCCGTTTTTGCTCGAACATTAAATGCCTCCAAATGGTATTTAATTAACTTCCCGGGGTGAAGAAACCCTTTTTGAGAACTCAGAGTGAGTAAATTGGCCATTTTCATGCACTTTTAACCATTCCATAAATCTTGTGTTTTGGGCCCCTGGAAGCATGAAAATCACTTTAAACATGCTAATTTTAGCTCTAACACTGATGATCCACCTACAAATGTGAACTGACGTTCAAAAATAAAACATTTGAAAACGGACCATTTTCCACATTTCTGAAGCATGACGTAATGGGGGGGGTGTTATCTCTTTTGTGGAAAATCAGCCTTTTTTGCTCGAACATTAAATGCCTCCAAATGGTATTTATTTCTCTTCCCGAGCCCCTGGAAGCATGAAAATCACTTTAAACATGCTAATTTTAGCTCTAACACTGATGATCCACCTACAAATGTGAACTGACGTTCAAAAATAAAACATTTGAAAACGGACCATTTTCCACATTTCTGAAGCATGACGTAATGGGGGGGTGTTATCTCTTTTGTCGAAAATCAGCCGTTTTTGCTCGAACATTAAATGCTCCAAATGGTATTTAATTAACTTCCCGAGCCCCTGGAAGCATGAAAATCACTTTAAACATGCTAATTTTAGCTCTAACACTGATGATCCACCTACAAATGTGAACTGACATTCAAAAATGAAACATTTGAAAACGGACCATTTTCCACATTTCTGAAGCATGACGTAATGGGGGGGTGTTATCTCTTTTGTCGAAAATCAGCCGTTTTTGCTCTAACATTAAATGCCTCCAAATGGTATTTAATTATCTTCCCGGGGTGATGAATCCCTTTTTGAGAACTCAGAGTGAGTAAATTGGCCATTTTCATGCACTTTTAACCATTCCATAAATCTTGTGTTTTGGGCCCCTGGAAGCATGAAAATCACTTTAAACATGCTAATTTTAGCTCTAACACTGATGATCCACCTACAAATGTGAACTGACGTTCAAAAATAAAACATTTGAAAACGGACCATTTTCCACATTTCTGAAGCATGAGGTAAGGGGGGGTGTTATCTCTTTTGGCGAAAATCAGCCGTTTTTGCTCGAACATTAAATGCCTCCAAATGGTATTTAATTAACTTCCCGGGGTGAAGAAACCCTTTTTGAGAACTCAGAGTGAGTAAATTGGCCATTTTCATGCACTTTTAACCATTCCATAAAGCTTGTGTTTTGGGCCCCTGGAAGCATGAAAATCACTTTAAACATGCTAATTTTAGCTCTAACACTGATGATCCACCTACAAATGTGAACTGACGTTCAAAAATAAAACATTTGAAAACGGACCATTTTCCACATTTCTGAAGCATGACGTAATGGGGGGTGTTATCTCTTTTGTCGAAAATCAGCCGTTTTTGCTCTAACATTAAATGCCTCCAAATGGTATTTAATTAACTTCCCGGGGTGAAGAAACCCTTTTTGAGAACTCAGAGTGAGTAAATTGGCCATTTTCATGCACTTTTAACCATTCCATAAATCTTGTGTTTTGGGCCCCTGGGAGCATGAAAATCACTTTAAACATGCTAATTTTAGCTCTAACACTGATGATCCACCTACAAATGTGAACTGACGTTCAAAAATAAAACATTTGAAAACTGACCATTTTCCACATTTCTGAAGCATGACGTAATGGGGGGGTGTTATCTCTCTTGTCGAAAATCAGCCGTTTTTGCTCGAACATTAAATGCCTCCAAATGGTATTTAATTAACTTCCCGAGCCCCTGGAAGCATGAAAATCACTTTAAACATGCTAATTTTAGCTCTAACACTGATGATCCACCTACAAATGTGAACTGACGTTCAAAAATGAAACATTTGAAAACGGACCATTTTCCACATTTCTGAAGCATGACGTAATGGGGGGGTGTTATCTCTTTTGTCGAAAATCAGCCGTTTTTGCTCTAACATTAAATGCCTCCAAATGGTATTTAATTAACTTCCCGGGGTGAAGAAACCCTTTTTGAGAACTCAGAGTGAGTAAATTGGCCATTTTCATGCACTTTTAACCATTCCATAAATCTTGTGTTTTGGGCCCCTGGAAGCATGAAAATCACTTTAAACATGCTAATTTTAGCTCTAACACTGATGATCCACCTACAAATGTGAACTGACGTTCAAAAATAAAACATTTGAAAACGGACCATTTTCCACATTTCTGAAGCATGACGTAATGGGGGGGTGTTATCTCTTTTGTCGAAAATCAGCCGTTTTTGCTCGAACATTAAATGCCTCCAAATGGTATTTAATTAACTTCCTGGGGTGAAGAAACCCTTTTTGAGAACTCAGAGTGAGTAAATTGGCCATTTTCATGCACTTTTAACCATTCCATAAATCTTGTGTTTTGGGCCCCTGGAAGCATGAAAATCACTTTAAACATGCTAATTTTAGCTCTAACACTGATGATCCACCTACAAATGTGAACTGACGTTCAAAAATAAAACATTTGAAAACGGACCATTTTCCACATTTCTGAAGCATGACGTAATGGGGGGGTGTTATCTCTTTTGTCGAAAATCAGCCGTTTTTGCTCTAGCATTAAATGCCTCCAAATGGTATTTAATTAACTTCCCGGGGTGAAGAAACCCTTTTTGAGAACTCAGAGTGAGTAAATTGGCCATTTTCATGCACTTTTAACCATTCCATAAATCTTGTGTTTTGGGCCCCTGGAAGCATGAAAATCACTTTAAACATGCTAATTTTAGCTCTAACACTGATGATCCACCTACAAATGTGAACTGACGTTCAAAAATAAAACATTTGAAAACGGACCATTTTCCACATTTCTGAAGCATGACGTAATGGGGGGGTGTTATCTCTTTTGTCGAAAATCAGCCGTTTTTGCTCAAACATTAAATGCCTCCAAATGGTATTTAATTAACTTCCCGAGCCCCTGGAAGCATGAAAATCACTTTAAACATGCTAATTTTAGCTCTAACACTGATGATCCACCTACAAATGTGAACTGACGTTCAAAAATAAAACATTTGAAAACGGACCATTTTCCACATTTCTGAAGCATGACGTAATGGGGGGGTGTTATCTCTTTTGTCGAAAATCAGCCGTTTTTGCTCTAACATTAAATGCCTCCAAATGGTATTTAATTAACTTCCCGGGGTGAAGAAACCCTTTTTGAGAACTCAGAGTGAGTAAATTGGCCATTTTCATGCACTTTTAACCATTCCATAAATCTTGTGTTTTGGGCCCCTGGAAGCATGAAAATCACTTTAAACATGCTAATTTTAGCTCTAACACTGATGATCCACCTACAAATGTGAACTGACGTTCAAAAATAAAACATTTGAAAACGGACCATTTTCCACATTTCTGAAGCATGACGTAATGGGGGGGTGTTATCTCTTTTGTCGAAAATCAGCCGTTTTTGCTCGAACATTAAATGCCTCCAAATGGTATTTAATTAACTTCCCGAGCCCCTGGAAGCATGAAAATCACTTTAAACATGCTAATTTTAGCTCTAACACTGATGATCCACCTACAAATGTGAACTGACGTTGAAAAATAAAACATTTGAAAACGGACCATTTTCCACATTTCTGAAGCATGACGTAATGGGGGGGTGTTATCTCTTTTGTCGAAAATCAGCCGTTTTTGCTCTAACATTAAATGCCTCCAAATGGTATTTAATTAACTTCCCGGGGTGAAGAAACCCTTTTTGAGAACTCAGAGTGAGTAAATTGGCCATTTTCATGCACTTTTAACCATTCCATAAATCTTGTGTTTTGGGCCCCTGGAAGCATGAAAATCACTTTAAACATGCTAATTTTAGCTCTAACACTGATGATCCACCTACAAATGTGAACTGACGTTCAAAAATAAAACATTTGAAAATGGACCATTTTCCACATTTCTGAAGCATGACGTAATGGGGGGGTGTTATCTCTTTTGTCGAAAATCAGCCGTTTTTGCTCGAACATTAAATGCCTCCAAATGGTATTTAATTAACTTCCCGGGGTGAAGAAACCCTTTTTGAGAACTCAGAGTGAGTAAATTGGCCATTTTCATGCACTTTTAACCATTCCATAAATCTTGTGTTTTGGGCCCCTGGAAGCATGAAAATCACTTTAAACATGCTAATTTTAGCTCTAACACTGATGATCCACCTACAAATGTGAACTGACGTTCAAAAATAAAACATTTGAAAACGGACCATTTTCCACATTTCTGAAGCATGACGTAATGGGGGGGTGTTATCTCTTTTGTCGAAAATCAGCCGTTTTTGCTCTAGCATTAAATGCCTCCAAATGGTATTTAATTAACTTCCCGGGGTGAAGAAACCCTTTTTGAGAACTCAGAGTGAGTAAATTGGCCATTTTCATGCACTTTTAACCATTCCATAAATCTTGTGTTTTGGGCCCCTGGAAGCATGAAAATCACTTTAAACATGCTAATTTTAGCTCTAACACTGATGATCCACCTACAAATGTGAACTGACGTTCAAAAATAAAACATTTGAAAACGGACCATTTTCCACATTTCTGAAGCATGACGTAATGGGGGGGTGTTATCTCTTTTGTCGAAAATCAGCCGTTTTTGCTCGAACATTAAATGCCTCCAAATGGTATTTAATTAACTTCCCGAGCCCCTGGAAGCATGAAAATCACTTTAAACATGCTAATTTTAGCTCTAACACTGATGATCCACCTACAAATGTGAACTGACGTTCAAAAATAAAACATTTGAAAACGGACCATTTTCCACATTTCTGAAGCATGACGTAATGGGGGGGTGTTATCTCTTTTGTCGAAAATCAGCCGTTTTTGCTCTAACATTAAATGCCTCCAAATGGTATTTAATTAACTTCCCGGGGTGAAGAAACCCTTTTTGAGAACTCAGAGTGAGTAAATTGGCCATTTTCATGCACTTTTAACCATTCCATAAATCTTGTGTTTTGGGCCCCTGGAAGCATGAAAATCACTTTAAATATGCTAATTTTAGCTCTAACACTGATGATCCACCTACAAATGTGAACTGACGTTCAAAAATAAAACATTTGAAAACGGACCATTTTCCACATTTCTGAAGCATGACGTAATGGGGGGGTGTTATCTCTTTTGTCGAAAATCAGCCGTTTTTGCTCGAACATTAAATGCCTCCAAATGGTATTTAATTAACTTCCCGAGCCCCTGGAAGCATGAAAATCACTTTAAACATGCTAATTTTAGCTCTAACACTGATGATCCACCTACAAATGTGAACTGACGTTCAAAAATGAAACATTTGAAAACGGACCATTTTCCACATTTCTGAAGCATGACGTAATGGGGGGGTGTTATCTCTTTTGTCGAAAATCAGCCGTTTTTGCTCTAACATTAAATGCCTCCAAATGGTATTTAATTAACTTCCCGGGGTGAAGAAACCCTTTTTGAGAACTCAGAGTGAGTAAATTGGCCATTTTCATGCACTTTTAACCATTCCATAAATCTTGTGTTTTGGGCCCCTGGAAGCATGAAAATCACTTTAAACATGCTAATTTTAGCTCTAACACTGATGATCCACCTACAAATGTGAACTGACGTACAAAAATAAAACATTTGAAAACGGACCATTTTCCACATTTCTGAAGCATGACGTAATGGGGGGGGTGTTATCTCTTTTGTCGAAAATCAGCCGTTTTTGCTCGAACATTAAATGCCTCCAAATGGTATTTAATTAACTTCCCGAGCCCCTGGAAGCATGAAAATCACTTTAAACATGCTAATTTTAGCTCTAACACTTATGATCCACCTACAAATGTGAACTGACGTTCAAAAATGAAACATTTGAAAACGGACCATTTTCCACATTTCTGAAGCATGACGTAATGGGGGGGTGTTATCTCTTTTGTCGAAAATCAGCCGTTTTTGCTCTAACATTAAATGCCTCCAAATGGTATTTAATTAACTTCCCGGGGTGAAGAAACCCTTTTTGAGAACTCAGAGTGAGTAAATTGGCCATTTTCATGCACTTTTAACCATTCCATAAATCTTGTGTTTTGGGCCCCTGGAAGCATGAAAATCACTTTAAACATGCTAATTTTAGCTCTAACACTGATGATCCACCTACAAATGTGAACTGACGTTCAAAAATAAAACATTTGAAAACGGACCATTTTCCACATTTCTGAAGCATGACGTAATGGGGGGGTGTTGTCTCTTTTGTCGAAAATCAGCCGTTTTTGCTCGAACATTAAATGCCTCCAAATGGTATTTAATTAACTTCCAGAGCCCCTGGAAGCATGAAAATCACTTTAAACATGCTAATTTTAGCTCTAACACTGATGATCCACCTACAAATGTGAACTGACGTTCAAAAATAAAACATTTGAAAACGGACCATTTTCCACATTTCTGAAGCATGACGTAATGGGGGGGTGTTATCTCTTTTGTCGAAAATCAGCCGTTTTTGCTCTAACATTAAATGCCTCCAAATGGTATTTAATTAACTTCCCGGGGTGAAGAAACCCTTTTTGAGAACTCAGAGTGAGTAAATTGGCCATTTTCATGCACTTTTAACCATTCCATAAATCTTGTGTTTTGGGCCCCTGGATGCATGAAAATCACTTTAAACATGCTAATTTTAGCTCTAACACTGATGATCCACCTACAAATGTGAACTGACGTTCAAAAATAAAACATTTGAAAATGGACCATTTTCCACATTTCTGAAGCATGACGTAATGGGGGGGTGTTATCTCTTTTGTGGAAAATCAGCCTTTTTTGCTCGAACATTAAATGCCTCCAAATGGTATTTATTTCACTTCCCGAGCCCCTGGAAGCATGAAAATCACTTTAAACATGCTAATTTTAGCTCTAACACTGATGATCCACCTACAAATGTGAACTGACGTTCAAAAATAAAACATTTGAAAACGGACCATTTTCCACATTTCTGAAGCATGACGTAATGGGGGGGTGTTATCTCTTTTGTCGAAAATCAGCCGTTTTTGCTCTAACATTAAATGCCTCCAAATGGTATTTAATTAACTTCCCGGGGTGAAGAAACCCTTTTTGAGAACTCAGAGTGAGTAAATTGGCCATTTTCATGCACTTTTAACCATTCCATAAATCTTGTGTTTTGGGCCCCTGGAAGCATGAAAATCACTTTAAACATGCTAATTTTAGCTCTAACACTGATGATCCACCTACAAATGTGAACTGACGTTCAAAAATAAAACATTTGAAAACGGACCATTTTCCACATTTCTGAAGCATGACGTAATGGGGGGGTGTTATCTCTTTTGTCGAAAATCAGCCGTTTTTGCTCGAACATTAAATGCCTCCAAATGGTATTTAATTAACTTCCCGAGCCCCTGGAAGCATGAAAATCACTTTAAACATGCTAATTTTAGCTCTAACACTGATGATCCACCTACAAATGTGAACTGACGTTCAAAAATGAAACATTTGAAAACGGACCATTTTCCACATTTCTGAAGCATGACGTAATGGGGGGGTGTTATCTCTTTTGTCGAAAATCAGCCGTTTTTGCTCTAACATTAAATGCCTCCAAATGGTATTTAATTAACTTCCCGGGGTGAAGAAACCCTTTTTGAGAACTCAGAGTGAGTAAATTGGCCATTTTCATGCACTTTTAACCATTCCATAAATCTTGTGTTTTGGGCCCCTGGAAGCATGAAAATCACTTTAAACATGCTAATTTTAGCTCTAACACTGATGATCCACCTACAAATGTGAACTGACGTTCAAAAATAAAACATTTGAAAACGGACCATTTTCCACATTTCTGAAGCATGACGTAATGGGGGGGTGTTGTCTCTTTTGTCGAAAATCAGCCGTTTTTGCTCGAACATTAAATGCCTCCAAATGGTATTTAATTAACTTCCCGAGCCCCTGGAAGCATGAAAATCACTTTAAACATGCTAATTTTAGCTCTAACACTGATGATCCACCTACAAATGTGAACTGACGTTCAAAAATAAAACATTTGAAAACGGACCATTTTCCACATTTCTGAAGCATGACGTAATGGGGGGGGTGTTATCTCTTTTGTCGAAAATCAGCCGTTTTTGCTCTAACATTAAATGCCTCCAAATGGTATTTAATTAACTTCCCGGGGTGAAGAAACCCTTTTTGAGAACTCAGAGTGAGTAAATTGGCCATTTTCATGCACTTTTAACCATTCCATAAATCTTGTGTTTTGGGCCCCTGGATGCATGAAAATCACTTTAAACATGCTAATTTTAGCTCTAACACTGATGATCCACCTACAAATGTGAACTGACGTTCAAAAATAAAACATTTGAAAATGGACCATTTTCCACATTTCTGAAGCATGACGTAATGGGGGGGTGTTATCTCTTTTGTGGAAAATCAGCCTTTTTTGCTCGAACATTAAATGCCTCCAAATGGTATTTATTTCACTTCCCGAGCCCCTGGAAGCATGAAAATCACTTTAAACATGCTAATTTTAGCTCTAACACTGATGATCCACCTACAAATGTGAACTGACGTTCAAAAATAAAACATTTGAAAACGGACCATTTTCCACATTTCTGAAGCATGACGTAATGGGGGGGTGTTATCTCTTTTGTCGAAAATCAGCCGTTTTTGCTCGAACATTAAATGCCTCCAAATGGTATTTAATTAACTTCCCGAGCCCCTGGAAGCATGAAAATCACTTTAAACATACTAATTTTAGCTCTAACACTGATGATCCACCTACAAATGTGAACTGACGTTCAAAAATGAAACATTTGAAAACGGACCATTTTCCACATTTCTGAAGCATGACGTAATGGGGGGGTGTTATCTCTTTTGTCGAAAATCAGCTGTTTTTGCTCTAACATTAAATGCCTCCAAATGGTATTTAATTAACTTCCCGGGGTGAAGAAACCCTTTTTGAGAACTCAGAGTGAGTAAATTGGCCATTTTCATGCACTTTTAACCATTCCATAAATCTTGTGTTTTGGGCCCCTGGAAGCATGAAAATCACTTTAAACATGCTAATTTTAGCTCTAACACTGATGATCCACCTACAAATGTGAACTGACGTTCAAAAATAAAACATTTGAAAACGGACCATTTTCCACATTTCTGAAGCATGACGTAATGGGGGGGTGTTATCTCTTTTGTCGAAAATCAGCCGTTTTTGCTCGAACATTAAATGCCTCCAAATGGTATTTAATTAACTTCCCGAGCCCCTGGAAGCATGAAAATCACTTTAAACATGCTAATTTTAGCTCTAACACTGATGATCCACCTACAAATGTGAACTGACGTTCAAAAATAAAACATTTGAAAACGGACCATTTTCCACATTTCTGAAGCATGACGTAATGGGGGGGTGTTATCTCTTTTGTCGAAAATCAGCCATTTTTGCTCTAACATTAAATGCCTCCAAATGGTATTTAATTAACTTCCCGAGCCCCTGGAAGCATGAAAATCACTTTAAACATGCTAATTTTAGCTCTAACACTGATGATCCACCTACAAATGTGAACTGACGTTCAAAAATAAAACATTTGAAAACGGACCATTTTCCACATTTCTGAAGCATGACGTAATGGGGGGGTGTTATCTCTTTTGTCGAAAATCAGCCGTTTTTGCTCGAACATTAAATGCCTCCAAATGGTATTTAATTAACTTCCCGAGCCCCTGGAAGCATGAAAATCACTTCCAACATGCTAGTTTTAGCTCTAACACTGATGATCCACCTACAAATGTGAACTGACGTTCAAAAATAAAACATTTGAAAACGGACCATTTTCCACATTTCTGAAGCATGACGTAATGGGGGGGTGTTATCTCTTTTGTCGAAAATCAGCCGTTTTTGCTCTAACATTAAATGCCTCCAAATGGTATTTAATTAACTTCCCGGGGTGAAGAAACCCTTTTTGAGAACTCAGAGTGAGTAAATTGGCCATTTTCATGCACTTTTAACCATTCCATAAATCTTGTGTTTTGGGCCCCTGGAAGCATGAAAATCACTTTAAACATGCTAATTTTAGCTCTAACACTGATGATCCACCTACAAATGTGAACTGACGTTCAAAAATAAAACATTTGAAAACGGACCATTTTCCACATTTCTGAAGCATGACGTAATGGGGGGGTGTTGTCTCTTTTGTCGAAAATCAGCCGTTTTTGCTCGAACATTAAATGCCTCCAAATGGTATTTAATTAACTTCCCGAGCCCCTGGAAGCATGAAAATCACTTTAAACATGCTAATTTTAGCTCTAACACTGATGATCCACCTACAAATGTGAACTGACGTTCAAAAATAAAACATTTGAAAACGGACCATTTTCCACATTTCTGAAGCATGACGTAATGGGGGGGTGTTATCTCTTTTGTCGAAAATCAGCCGTTTTTGCTCTAACATTAAATGCCTCCAAATGGTATTTAATTAACTTCCCGGGGTGAAGAAACCCTTTTTGAGAACTCAGAGTGAGTAAATTGGCCATTTTCATGCACTTTTAACCATTCCATAAATCTTGTGTTTTGGGCCCCTGGATGCATGAAAATCACTTTAACATGCTAATTTTAGCTCTAACACTGATGATCCACCTACAAATGTGAACTGACGTTCAAAAATAAAACATTTGAAAACGGACCATTTTCCACATTTCTGAAGCATGACGTAATGGGGGGGTGTTATCTCTTTTGTCGAAAATCAGCCGTTTTTGCTCGAACATTAAATGCCTCCAAATGGTATTTAATTAACTTCCCGAGCCCCTGGAAGCATGAAAATCACTTTAAACATGCTAATTTTAGCTCTAACACTGATGATCCACCTACAAATGTGAACTGACGTTCAAAAATAAAACATTTGAAAACGGACCATTTTCCACATTTCTGAAGCATGACGTAATGGGGGGGTGTTATCTCTTTTGTCGAAAATCAGCCATTTTTGCTCTAACATTAAATGCCTCCAAATGGTATTTAATTAACTTCCCGAGCCCCTGGAAGCATGAAAATCACTTTAAACATGCTAATTTTAGCTCTAACACTGATGATCCACCTACAAATGTGAACTGACGTTCAAAAATAAAACATTTGAAAACGGACCATTTTCCACATTTCTGAAGCATGACGTAATGGGGGGGTGTTATCTCTTTTGTCGAAAATCAGCCGTTTTTGCTCGAACATTAAATGCCTCCAAATGGTATTTAATTAACTTCCCGAGCCCCTGGAAGCATGAAAATCACTTTAAACATGCTAATTTTAGCTCTAACACTGATGATCCACCTACAAATGTGAACTGACGTTCAAAAATAAAACATTTGAAAACGGACCATTTTCCACATTTCTGAAGCATGACGTAATGGGGGGGTGTTATCTCTTTTGTCGAAAATCAGCCGTTTTTGCTCTAACATTAAATGCCTCCAAATGGTATTTAATTAACTTCCCGGGGTGAAGAAACCCTTTTTGAGAACTCAGAGTGAGTAAATTGGCCATTTTCATGCACTTTTAACCATTCCATAAATCTTGTGTTTTGGGCCCCTGGAAGCATGAAAATCACTTTAAACATGCTAATTTTAGCTCTAACACTGATGATCCACCTACAAATGTGAACTGACGTTCAAAAATAAAACATTTGAAAACGGACCATTTTCCACATTTCTGAAGCATGACGTAATGGGGGGGTGTTATCTCTTTTGTCGAAAATCAGCCGTTTTTGCTCGAACATTAAATGCCTCCAAATGGTATTTAATTAACTTCCCGAGCCCCTGGAAGCATGAAAATCACTTTAAACATGCTAATTTTAGCTCTAACACTGATGATCCACCTACAAATGTGAACTGACGTTCAAAAATGAAACATTTGAAAACGGACCATTTTCCACATTTCTGAAGCATGACGTAATGGGGGGGTGTTATCTCTTTTGTCGAAAATCAGCCGTTTTTGCTCTAACATTAAATGCCTCCAAATGGTATTTAATTAACTTCCCGGGGTGAAGAAACCCTTTTTGAGAACTCAGAGTGAGTAAATTGGCCATTTTCATGCACTTTTAACCATTCCATAAATCTTGTGTTTTGGGCCCCTGGATGCATGAAAATCACTTTAAACATGCTAATTTTAGCTCTAACACTGATGATCCACCTACAAATGTGAACTGACGTTCAAAAATAAAACATTTGAAAATGGACCATTTTCCACATTTCTGAAGCATGACGTAATGGGGGGGTGTTATCTCTTTTGTGGAAAATCAGCCTTTTTTGCTCGAACATTAAATGCCTCCAAATTGTATTTATTTCACTTCCCGAGCCCCTGGAAGCATGAAAATCACATTAAACATGCTAATTTTAGCTCTAACACTGATGATCCACCTACAAATGTGAACTGACGTTCAAAAATAAAAAATTTGAAAACGGACCATTTTCCACATTTCTGAAGCATGACGTAATGGGGGGGTGTTATCTCTTTTGTCGAAAATCAGCCGTTTTTGCTCTAACATTAAATGCCTCCAAATGGTATTTAATTAACTTCCCGGGGTGAAGAAACCCTTTTTGAGAACTCAGAGTGAGTAAATTGGCCATTTTCATGCACTTTTAACCATTCCATAAATCTTGTGTTTTGGGCCCCTGGAAGCATGAAAATCACTTTGAACATGCTAATTTTAGCTCTAACACTGATGATCCACCTACAAATGTGAACTGACGTTCAAAAATAAAACATTTGAAAACGGACCATTTTCCACATTTCTGAAGCATGACGTAATGGGGGGGTGTTATCTCTTTTGTCGAAAATCAGCCGATTTTGCTCGAACATTAAATGCCTCCAAATGGTATTTAATTAACTTCCCGAGCCCCTGGAAGCATGAAAATCACTTTAAACATGCTAATTTTACCTCTAACACTGATGATCCACCTACAAATGTGAACTGACGTTCAAAAATAAAACATTTGAAAACGGACCATTTTCCACATTTCTGAAGCATGACGTAATGGGGGGGTGTTATCTCTTTTGTCGAAAATCAGCCGTTTTTGCTCTAACATTAAATGCCTCCAAATGGTATTTAATTAACTTCCCGGGGTGAAGAAACCCTTTTTGAGAACTCAGAGTGAGTAAATTGGCCATTTTCATGCACTTTTAACCATTCCATAAATCTTGTGTTTTGGGCCCCTGGAAGCATGAAAATCACTTTAAACATGCTAATTTTAGCTCTAACACTGATGATCCACCTACAAATGTGAACTGACGTACAAAAATAAAACATTTGAAAACGGACCATTTTCCACATTTCTGAAGCATGACGTAATGGGGGGGGTGTTATCTCTTTTGTCGAAAATCAGCCGTTTTTGCTCGAACATTAAATGCCTCCAAATGGTATTTAATTAACTTCCCGAGCCCCTGGAAGCATGAAAATCACTTTAAACATGCTAATTTTAGCTCTAACACTTATGATCCACCTACAAATGTGAACTGACGTTCAAAAATGAAACATTTGAAAACGGACCATTTTCCACATTTCTGAAGCATGACGTAATGGGGGGGTGTTATCTCTTTTGTCGAAAATCAGCCGTTTTTGCTCTAACATTAAATGCCTCCAAATGGTATTTAATTAACTTCCCGGGGTGAAGAAACCCTTTTTGAGAACTCAGAGTGAGTAAATTGGCCATTTTCATGCACTTTTAACCATTCCATAAATCTTGTGTTTTGGGCCCCTGGAAGCATGAAAATCACTTTAAACATGCTAATTTTAGCTCTAACACTGATGATCCACCTACAAATGTGAACTGACGTTCAAAAATAAAACATTTGAAAACGGACCATTTTCCACATTTCTGAAGCATGACGTAATGGGGGGGTGTTGTCTCTTTTGTCGAAAATCAGCCGTTTTTGCTCGAACATTAAATGCCTCCAAATGGTATTTAATTAACTTCCCGAGCCCCTGGAAGCATGAAAATCACTTTAAACATGCTAATTTTAGCTCTAACACTGATGATCCACCTACAAATGTGAACTGACGTTCAAAAATAAAACATTTGAAAACGGACCATTTTCCACATTTCTGAAGCATGACGTAATGGGGGGGTGTTATCTCTTTTGTCGAAAATCAGCCGTTTTTGCTCTAACATTAAATGCCTCCAAATGGTATTTAATTAACTTCCCGGGGTGAAGAAACCCTTTTTGAGAACTCAGAGTGAGTAAATTGGCCATTTTCATGCACTTTTAACCATTCCATAAATCTTGTGTTTTGGGCCCCTGGATGCATGAAAATCACTTTAAACATGCTAATTTTAGCTCTAACACTGATGATCCACCTACAAATGTGAACTGACGTTCAAAAATAAAACATTTGAAAATGGACCATTTTCCACATTTCTGAAGCATGACGTAATGGGGGGGTGTTATCTCTTTTGTGGAAAATCAGCCTTTTTTGCTCGAACATTAAATGCCTCCAAATTGTATTTATTTCACTTCCCGAGCCCCTGGAAGCATGAAAATCACATTAAACATGCTAATTTTAGCTCTAACACTGATGATCCACCTACAAATGTGAACTGACGTTCAAAAATAAAACATTTGAAAACGGACCATTTTCCACATTTCTGAAGCATGACGTAATGGGGGGGTGTTATCTCTTTTGTCGAAAATCAGCCGTTTTTGCTCTAACATTAAATGCCTCCAAATGGTATTTAATTAACTTCCCGGGGTGAAGAAACCCTTTTTGAGAACTCAGAGTGAGTAAATTGGCCATTTTCATGCACTTTTAACCATTCCATAAATCTTGTGTTTTGGGCCCCTGGAAGCATGAAAATCACTTTAAACATGCTAATTTTAGCTCTAACACTGATGATCCACCTACAAATGTGAACTGACGTTCAAAAATAAAACATTTGAAAACGGACCATTTTCCACATTTCTGAAGCATGACGTAATGGGGGGGTGTTATCTCTTTTGTCGAAAATCAGCCGATTTTGCTCGAACATTAAATGCCTCCAAATGGTATTTAATTAACTTCCCGAGCCCCTGGAAGCATGAAAATCACTTTAAACATGCTAATTTTACCTCTAACACTGATGATCCACCTACAAATGTGAACTGACGTTCAAAAATAAAACATTTGAAAACGGACCATTTTCCACATTTCTGAAGCATGACGTAATGGGGGGGTGTTATCTCTTTTGTCGAAAATCAGCCGTTTTTGCTCTAACATTAAATGCCTCCAAATGGTATTTAATTAACTTCCCGGGGTGAAGAAACCCTTTTTGAGAACTCAGAGTGAGTAAATTGGCCATTTTCATGCACTTTTAACCATTCCATAAATCTTGTGTTTTGGGCCCCTGGAAGCATGAAAATCACTTTAAACATGCTAATTTTAGCTCTAACACTGATGATCCACCTACAAATGTGAACTGACGTACAAAAATAAAACATTTGAAAACGGACCATTTTCCACATTTCTGAAGCATGACGTAATGGGGGGGGTGTTATCTCTTTTGTCGAAAATCAGCCGTTTTTGCTCGAACATTAAATGCCTCCAAATGGTATTTAATTAACTTCCCGAGCCCCTGGAAGCATGAAAATCACTTTAAACATGCTAATTTTAGCTCTAACACTTATGATCCACCTACAAATGTGAACTGACGTTCAAAAATGAAACATTTGAAAACGGACCATTTTCCACATTTCTGAAGCATGACGTAATGGGGGGGTGTTATCTCTTTTGTCGAAAATCAGCCGTTTTTGCTCTAACATTAAATGCCTCCAAATGGTATTTAATTAACTTCCCGGGGTGAAGAAACCCTTTTTGAGAACTCAGAGTGAGTAAATTGGCCATTTTCATGCACTTTTAACCATTCCATAAATCTTGTGTTTTGGGCCCCTGGAAGCATGAAAATCACTTTAAACATGCTAATTTTAGCTCTAACACTGATGATCCACCTACAAATGTGAACTGACGTTCAAAAATAAAACATTTGAAAACGGACCATTTTCCACATTTCTGAAGCATGACGTAATGGGGGGGTGTTGTCTCTTTTGTCGAAAATCAGCCGTTTTTGCTCGAACATTAAATGCCTCCAAATGGTATTTAATTAACTTCCCGAGCCCCTGGAAGCATGAAAATCACTTTAAACATGCTAATTTTAGCTCTAACACTGATGATCCACCTACAAATGTGAACTGACGTTCAAAAATAAAACATTTGAAAACGGACCATTTTCCACATTTCTGAAGCATGACGTAATGGGGGGGTGTTATCTCTTTTGTCGAAAATCAGCCGTTTTTGCTCTAACATTAAATGCCTCCAAATGGTATTTAATTAACTTCCCGGGGTGAAGAAACCCTTTTTGAGAACTCAGAGTGAGTAAATTGGCCATTTTCATGCACTTTTAACCATTCCATAAATCTTGTGTTTTGGGCCCCTGGATGCATGAAAATCACTTTAAACATGCTAATTTTAGCTCTAACACTGATGATCCACCTACAAATGTGAACTGACGTTCAAAAATAAAACATTTGAAAACGGACCATTTTCCACATTTCTGAAGCATGACGTAATGGGGGGGTGTTATCTCTTTTGTGGAAAATCAGCCTTTTTTGCTCGAACATTAAATGCCTCCAAATGGTATTTATTTCACTTCCCGAGCCCCTGGAAGCATGAAAATCACTTTAAACATGCTAATTTTAGCTCTAACACTGATGATCCACCTACAAATGTGAACTGACGTTCAAAAATAAAACATTTGAAAACGGACCATTTTCCACATTTCTGAAGCATGACGTAATGGGGGGGTGTTATCTCTTTTGTCGAAAATCAGCCGTTTTTGCTCTAACATTAAATGCCTCCAAATGGTATTTAATTAACTTCCCGGGGTGAAGAAACCCTTTTTGAGAACTCAGAGTGAGTAAATTGGCCATTTTCATGCACTTTTAACCATTCCATAAATCTTGTGTTTTGGGCCCCTGGAAGCATGAAAATCACTTTAAACATGCTAATTTTAGCTCTAACACTGATGATCCACCTACAAATGTGAACTGACGTTCAAAAATAAAACATTTGAAAACGGACCATTTTCCACATTTCTGAAGCATGACGTAATGGGGGGGTGTTATCTCTTTTGTCGAAAATCAGCCGTTTTTGCTCGAACATTAAATGCCTCCAAATGGTATTTAATTAACTTCCCGAGCCCCTGGAAGCATGAAAATCACTTTAAACATGCTAATTTTAGCTCTAACACTGATGATCCACCTACAAATGTGAACTGACGTTCAAAAATGAAACATTTGAAAACGGACCATTTTCCACATTTCTGAAGCATGACGTAATGGGGGGGTGTTATCTCTTTTGTCGAAAATCAGCCGTTTTTGCTCTAACATTAAATGCCTCCAAATGGTATTTAATTAACTTCCCGGGGTGAAGAAACCCTTTTTGAGAACTCAGAGTGAGTAAATTGGCCATTTTCATGCACTTTTAACCATTCCATAAATCTTGTGTTTTGGGCCCCTGGAAGCATGAAAATCACTTTAAACATGCTAATTTTAGCTCTAACACTGATGATCCACCTACAAATGTGAACTGACGTTCAAAAATAAAACATTTGAAAACGGACCATTTTCCACATTTCTGAAGCATGACGTAATGGGGGGGTGTTGTCTCTTTTGTCGAAAATCAGCCGTTTTTGCTCGAACATTAAATGCCTCCAAATGGTATTTAATTAACTTCCCGAGCCCCTGGAAGCATGAAAATCACTTTAAACATGCTAATTTTAGCTCTAACACTGATGATCCACCTACAAATGTGAACTGACGTTCAAAAATAAAACATTTGAAAACGGACCATTTTCCACATTTCTGAAGCATGACGTAATGGGGGGGTGTTATCTCTTTTGTCGAAAATCAGCCGTTTTTGCTCTAACATTAAATGCCTCCAAATGGTATTTAATTAACTTCCCGGGGTGAAGAAACCCTTTTTGAGAACTCGGAGTGAGTAAATTGGCCATTTTCATGCACTTTTAACCATTCCATAAATCTTGTGTTTTGGGCCCCTGGATGCATGAAAATCACTTTAAACATGCTAATTTTAGCTCTAACACTGATGATCCACCTACAAATGTGAACTGACGTTCAAAAATAAAACATTTGAAAATGGACCATTTTCCACATTTCTGAAGCATGACGTAATGGGGGGGTGTTATCTCTTTTGTGGAAAATCAGCCTTTTTTGCTCGAACATTAAATGCCTCCAAATGGTATTTATTTCACTTCCCGAGCCCCTGGAAGCATGAAAATCACTTTAAACATGCTAATTTTAGCTCTAACACTGATGATCCACCTACAAATGTGAACTGACGTTCAAAAATAAAACATTTGAAAACGGACCATTTTCCACATTTCTGAAGCA
Source organism: Lissotriton vulgaris (assembly GCF_964263255.1). NCBI lineage: Eukaryota > Metazoa > Chordata > Amphibia > Caudata > Salamandridae > Lissotriton > Lissotriton vulgaris. The sequence continues at coordinate 250,989 of NW_028240871.1, forward strand.
TGACGTAATGGGGGGGTGTTATCTCTTTTGTCGAAAATCAGCCGTTTTTGCTCGAACATTAAATGCCTCCAAATGGTATTTAATTAACTTCCCGAGCCCCTGGAAGCATGAAAATCACTTTAAACATACTAATTTTAGCTCTAACACTGATGATCCACCTACAAATGTGAACTGACGTTCAAAAATGAAACATTTGAAAACGGACCATTTTCCACATTTCTGAAGCATGACGTAATGGGGGGGTGTTATCTCTTTTGTCGAAAATCAGCCGTTTTTGCTCTAACATTAAATGCCTCCAAATGGTATTTAATTAACTTCCCGGGGTGAAGAAACCCTTTTTGAGAACTCAGAGTGAGTAAATTGGCCATTTTCATGCACTTTTAACCATTCCATAAATCTTGTGTTTTGGGCCCCTGGAAGCATGAAAATCACTTTAAACATGCTAATTTTAGCTCTAACACTGATGATCCACCTACAAATGTGAACTGACGTTCAAAAATAAAACATTTGAAAACGGACCATTTTCCACATTTCTGAAGCATGACGTAATGGGGGGGTGTTATCTCTTTTGTCGAAAATCAGCCGTTTTTGCTCGAACATTAAATGCCTCCAAATGGTATTTAATTAACTTCCCGAGCCCCTGGAAGCATGAAAATCACTTTAAACATGCTAATTTTAGCTCTAACACTGATGATCCACCTACAAATGTGAACTGACGTTCAAAAATAAAACATTTGAAAACGGACCATTTTCCACATTTCTGAAGCATGACGTAATGGGGGGGTGTTATCTCTTTTGTCGAAAATCAGCCATTTTTGCTCTAACATTAAATGCCTCCAAATGGTATTTAATTAACTTCCCGAGCCCCTGGAAGCATGAAAATCACTTTAAACATGCTAATTTTAGCTCTAACACTGATGATCCACCTACAAATGTGAACTGACGTTCAAAAATAAAACATTTGAAAACGGACCATTTTCCACATTTCTGAAGCATGACGTAATGGGGGGGTGTTATCTCTCTTGTCGAAAATCAGCCGTTTTTGCTCGAACATTAAATGCCTCCAAATGGTATTTAATTAACTTCCCGAGCCCCTGGAAGCATGAAAATCACTTTAAACATGCTAATTTTAGCTCTAACACTGATGATCCACCTACAAATGTGAACTGACGTTCAAAAATGAAACATTTGAAAACGGACCATTTTCCACATTTCTGAAGCATGACGTAATGGGTGGTGTGATCTCTTTTGTCGAAAATCAGCCGTTTTTGCTCTAACATTAAATGCCTCCAAATGGTATTTAATTAACTTCCCGGGGTGAAGAAACCCTTTTTGAGAACTCAGAGTGAGTAAATTGGCCATTTTCATGCACTTTTAACCATTCCATAAATCTTGTGTTTTGGGCCCCTGGAAGCATGAAAATCACTTTAAACATGCTAATTTTAGCTCTAACACTGATGATCCACCTACAAATGTGAACTGACGTTCAAAAATAAAACATTTGAAAACGGACCATTTTCCACATTTCTGAAGCATGACGTAATGGGGGGGTGTTATCTCTTTTGTCGAAAATCAGCCGTTTTTGCTCGAACATTAAATGCCTCCAAATGGTATTTAATTAACTTCCCGGGGTGAAGAAACCCTTTTTGAGAACTCAGAGTGAGTAAATTGGCCATTTTCATGCACTTTTAACCATTCCATAAATCTTGTGTTTTGGGCCCCTGGAAGCATGAAAATCACTTTAAACATGCTAATTTTAGCTCTAACACTGATGATCCACCTACAAATGTGAACTGACGTTCAAAAATAAAACATTTGAAAACGGACCATTTTCCACATTTCTGAAGCATGACGTAATGGGGGGGTGTTATCTCTTTTGTGGAAAATCAGCCTTTTTTGCTCGAACATTAAATGCCTCCAAATGGTATTTATTTCACTTCCCGAGCCCCTGGAAGCATGAAAATCACTTTAAACATGCTAATTTTAGCTCTAACACTGATGATCCACCTACAAATGTGAACTGACGTTCAAAAATAAAACATTTGAAAACGGACCATTTTCCACATTTCTGAAGCATGACGTAATGGGGGGGTGTTATCTCTTTTGTCGAAAATCAGCCGTTTTTGCTCGAACATTAAATGCCTCCAAATGGTATTTAATTAACTTCCCGAGCCCCTGGAAGCATGAAAATCACTTTAAACATGCTAATTTTAGCTCTAACACTGATGATCCACCTACAAATGTGAACTGACGTTCAAAAATGAAACATTTGAAAACGGACCATTTTCCACATTTCTGAAGCATGACGTAATGGGGGGTGTTATCTCTTTTGTCGAAAATCAGCCGTTTTTGCTCTAACATTAAATGCCTCCAAATGGTATTTAATTAACTTCCCGGGGTGAAGAAACCCTTTTTGAGAACTCAGAGTGAGTAAATTGGCCATTTTCATGCACTTTTAACCATTCCATAAATCTTGTGTTTTGGGCCCCTGGAAGCATGAAAATCACTTTAAACATGCTAATTTTAGCTCTAACACTGATGATCCACCTACAAATGTGAACTGACGTTCAAAAATAAAACATTTGAAAACGGACCATTTTCCACATTTCTGAAGCATGACGTAATGGGGGGGTGTTATCTCTTTTGTCGAAAATCAGCCGTTTTTGCTCGGACATTAAATGCCTCCAAATGGTATTTAATTAACTTCCCGAGCCCCTGGAAGCATGAAAATCACTTTAAACATGCTAATTTTAGCTCTAACACTGATGATCCACCTACAAATGTGAACTGACGTTGAAAAATAAAACATTTGAAAACGGACCATTTTCCACATTTCTGAAGCATGACGTAATGGGGGGGGTGTTATCTCTTTTGTCGAAAATCAGCCGTTTTTGCTCTAACATTAAATGCCTCCAAATGGTATTTAATTAACTTCCCGGGGTGAAGAAACCCTTTTTGAGAACTCAGAGTGAGTAAATTGGCCATTTTCATGCACTTTTAACCATTCCATAAATCTTGTGTTTTGGGCCCCTGGAAGCATGAAAATCACTTTAAACATGCTAATTTTAGCTCTAACACTGATGATCCACCTACAAATGTGAACTGACGTTCAAAAATAAAACATTTGAAAACGGACCATTTTCCACATTTCTGAAGCATGACGTAATGGGGGGGTGTTATCTCTTTTGTCGAAAATCAGCCGTTTTTGCTCGAAAATTAAATGCCTCCAAATGGTATTTAATTAACTTCCCGAGCCCCTGGAAGCATGAAAATCACTTTAAACATGCTAATTTTAGCTCTAACACTGATGATCCACCTACAAATGTGAACTGACGTTCAAAAATGAAACATTTGAAAACGGACCATTTTCCACATTTCTGAAGCATGACGTAATGGGGGGGTGTTATCTCTTTTGTCGAAAATCAGCCGTTTTTGCTCTAACATTAAATGCCTCCAAATGGTATTTAATTAACTTCCCGGGGTGAAGAAACCCTTTTTAACCATTCCATAAATCTTGTGTTTTGGGCCCCTGGAAGCATGAAAATCACTTTAAACATGCTAATTTTAGCTCTAACACTGATGATCCACCTACAAATGTGAACTGACGTTCAAAAATAAAACATTTGAAAACGGACCATTTTCCACATTTCTGAAGCATGACGTAATGGGGGGGTGTTATCTCTTTTGTCGAAAATCAGCCGTTTTTGCTCGAACATTAAATGCCTCCAAATGGTATTTAATTAACTTCCCGGGGTGAAGAAACCCTTTTTGAGAACTCAGAGTGAGTAAATTGGCCATTTTCATGCACTTTTAACCATTCCATAAATCTTGTGTTTTGGGCCCCTGGAAGCATGAAAATCACTTTAAACATGCTAATTTTAGCTCTAACACTGATGATCCACCTACAAATGTGAACTGACGTTCAAAAATAAAACATTTGAAAACGGACCATTTTCCACATTTCTGAAGCATGACGTAATGGGGGGGTGTTATCTCTTTGTCGAAAATCAGCCGTTTTTGCTCGAACATTAAATGCCTCCAAATGGTATTTAATTAACTTCCCGAGCCCCTGGAAGCATGAAAATCACTTTAAACATGCTAATTTTTGCTCTAACACTGATGATCCACCTACAAATGTGAACTGACGTTCAAAAATGAAACATTTGAAAACGGACCATTTTCCACATTTCTGAAGCATGACGTAATGGGGGGGTGTTATCTCTTTTGTCGAAAATCTGCCGTTTTTGCTCTAACATTAAATGCCTCCAAATGGTATTTAATTAACTTCCCGGGGTGAAGAAACCCTTTTTGAGAACTCAGAGTGAGTAAATTGGCCATTTTCATGCACTTTTAACCATTCCATAAATCTTGTGTTTTGGGCCCCTGGAAGCATGAAAATCACTTTAAACATGCTAATTTTAGCTCTAACACTGATGATCCACCTACAAATGTGAACTGACGTTCAAAAATAAAACATTTGAAAACGGACCATTTTCCACATTTCTGAAGCATGACGTAATGGGGGGGTGTTATCTCTTTTGTCGAAAATCAGCCGTTTTTGCTCGAACATTAAATGCCTCCAAATGGTATTTAATTAACTTCCCGAGCCCCTGGAAGCATGAAAATCACTTTAAACATGCTAATTTTAGCTCTAACACTGATGATCCCCCTACAAATGTGAACTGACGTTCAAAAATGAAACATTTGAAAACGGACCATTTTCCACATTTCTGAAGCATGACGTAATGGGGGGGTGTTATCTCTTTTGTCGAAAATCAGCCGTTTTTGCTCTAACAATAAATGCCTCCAAATGGTATTTAATTAACTTCCCGGGGTGAAGAAACCCTTTTTGAGAACTCAGAGTGAGTAAATTGGCCATTTTCATGCACTTTTAACCATTCCATAAATCTTGTGTTTTGGGCCCCTGGAAGCATGAAAATCACTTTAAACATGCTAATTTTAGCTCTAACACTGATGATCCACCTACAAATGTGAACTGACGTTCAAAAATAAAACATTTGAAAACGGACCATTTTCCACATTTCTGAAGCATGACGTAATGGGGGGGTGTTATCTCTTTTGTCGAAAATCAGCCGTTTTTGCTCGAACATTAAATGCCTCCAAATGGTATTTAATTAACTTCCCGAGCCCCTGGAAGCATGAAAATCACTTTAAACATGCTAATTTTAGCTCTAACACTGATGATCCACCTACAAATGTGAACTGACGTTCAAAAATGAAACATTTGAAAACGGACCATTTTCCACATTTCTGAAGCATGACGTAATGGGGGGGTGTTATCTCTTTTGTCGAAAATCAGCCGTTTTTGCTCTAACATTAAATGCCTCCAAATGGTATTTAATTAACTTCCCGGGGTGAAGAAACCCTTTTTGAGAACTCAGAGTGAGTAAATTGGCCATTTTCATGCACTTTTAACCATTCCATAAATCTTGTGTTTTGGGCCCCTGGAAGCATGAAAATCACTTTAAACATGCTAATTTTAGCTCTAACACTGATGATCCACCTACAAATGTGAACTGACGTTCAAAAATAAAACATTTGAAAACGGACCATTTTCCACATTTCTGAAGCATGACGTAATGGGGGGGGTGTTATCTCTTTTGTGGAAAATCAGCCTTTTTTGCTCGAACATTAAATGCCTCCAAATGGTATTTATTTCACTTCCCGAGCCCCTGGAAGCATGAAAATCACTTTAAACATGCTAATTTTAGCTCTAACACTGATGATCCACCTACAAATGTGAACTGACGTTCAAAAATAAAACATTTGAAAACGGACCATTTTCCACATTTCTGAAGCATGACGTAATGGGGGGGTGTTATCTCTTTTGTCGAAAATCAGCCGTTTTTGCTCGAACATTAAATGCCTCCAAATGGTATTTAATTAACTTCCCGAGCCCCTGGAAGCATGAAAATCACTTTAAACATGCTACTTTTAGCTCTAACACTGATGATCCATCTACAAATGTGAACTGACGTTCAAAAATGAAACATTTGAAAACGGACCTTTTTCCACATTTCTGAAGCATGACGTAATGGGGGGGTGTTATCTCTTTTGTCGAAAATCAGCCGTTTTTGCTCTAACATTAAATGCCTCCAAATGGTATTTAATTAACTTCCCGGGGTGAAGAAACCCTTTTTGAGAACTCAGAGTGAGTAAATTGGCCATTTTCATGCACTTTTAACCATTCCATAAATCTTGTGTTTTGGGCCCCTGGAAGCATGAAAATCACTTTAAACATGCTAATTTTAGCTCTAACACTGATGATCCACCTACAAATGTGAACTGACGTTCAAAAATAAAACATTTGAAAACGGACCATTTTCCACATTTCTGAAGCATGACGTAATGGGGGGGTGTTATCTCTTTTGTCGAAAATCAGCCGTTTTTGCTCGAACATTAAATGCCTCCAAATGGTATTTAATTAACTTCCCGGGGTGAAGAAACCCTTTTTGAGTACTCAGAGTGAGTAAATTGGCCGTTTTCATGCACTTTTAACCATTCCATAAATCTTGTGTTTTGGGCCCCTGGAAGCATGAAAATCACTTTAAACATGCTAATTTTAGCTCTAACACTGATGATCCACCTACAAATGTGAACTGACGTTCAAAAATAAAACATTTGAAAACGGACCATTTTCCACATTTCTGAAGCATGACGTAATGGGGGGGGTGTTATCTCTTTTGTCGAAAATCAGCCGTTTTTGCTCTAACATTAAATGCCTCCAAATGGTATTTAATTAACTTCCCGGGGTGAAGAAACCCTTTTTGAGAACTCAGAGTGAGTAAATTGGCCATTTTCATGCACTTTTAACCATTCCATAAATCTTGTGTTTTGGGCCCCTGGAAGCATGAAAATCACTTTAAACATGCTAATTTTAGCTCTAACACTGATGATCCACCTACAAATGTGAACTGACGTTCAAAAATGAAACATTTGAAAACGGACCATTTTCCACATTTCTGAAGCATGACGTAATGGGGGGGTGTTATCTCTTTTGTCGAAAATCAGCCGTTTTTGCTCGAACATTAAATGCCTCCAAATGGTATTTATTTCACTTCCCGAGCCCCTGGAAGCATGAAAATCACTTTAAACATGCCAATTTTAGCTCTAACACTGATGATCCACCTACAAATGTGAACTGACGTTCAAAAATGAAACATTTGAAAACGGACCATTTTCCACATTTCTGAAGCATGACGTAATAGGGGGGTGTTATCTCTTTTGTCGAAAATCAGCCGTTTTTGCTCTAACAATAAATGCCTCCAAATGGTATTTAATTAACTTCCCGGGGTGAAGAAACCCTTTTTGAGAACTCAGAGTGAGTAAATTGGCCATTTTCATGCACTTTTAACCATTCCATAAATCTTGTGTTTTGGGCCCCTGGAAGCATGAAAATCACTTTAAACATGCTAATTTTAGCTCTAACACTGATGATCCACCTACAAATGTGAACTGACGTTAAAAAATAAAACATTTGAAAACGGACCATTTTCCACATTTCTGAAGCATGACGTAATGGGGGGGTGTTATCTCTTTTGTGGAAAATCAGCCTTTTTTGCTCGAACATTAAATGCCTCCAAATGGTATTTATTTCACTTCCCGAGCCCCTGGAAGCATGAAAATCACTTTAAACATGCTAATTTTAGCTCTAACACTGATGATCCACCTACAAATGTGAACTGACGTTCAAAAATAAAACATTTGAAAACTGACCATTTTCCACATTTCTGAAGCATGACGTAATGGGGGGGTGTTATCTCTTTTGTCGAAAATCAGCCGTTTTTGCTCGAACATTAAATGCCTCCAAATGGTATTTAATTAACTTCCCGAGCCCCTGGAAGCATGAAAATCACTTTAAACATGCTAATTTTAGCTCTAACACTGATGATCCACCTACAAATGTGAACTGACGTTCAAAAATAAAACATTTGAAAACGGACCATTTTCCACATTTCTGAAGCATGACGTAATGGGGGGGTGTTATCTCTTTTGTCGAAAATCAGCCATTTTTGCTCTAACATTAAATGCCTCCAAATGGTATTTAATTAACTTCCCGAGCCCCTGGAAGCATGAAAATCAGTTTAAACATGCTAATTTTAGCTCTAACACTGATGATCCACCTACAAATGTGAACTGACGTTCAAAAATAAAACATTTGAAAACGGACCATTTTCCACATTTCTGAAGCATGACGTAATGGGTGGGTGTTATCTCTCTTGTCGAAAATCAGCCGTTTTTGCTCGAACATTAAATGCCTCCAAATGGTATTTAATTAACTTCCCGAGCCCCTGGAAGCATGAAAATCACTTTAAACATGCTAATTTTAGCTCTAACACTGATGATCCACCTACAAATGTGAACTGACGTTCAAAAATGAAACATTTGAAAACGGACCATTTTTCACATTTCTGAAGCATGACGTAATGGGGGGGTGTTATCTCTTTTGTCGAAAATCAGCCGTTTTTGCTCGAACATTAAATGCCTCCAAATGGTATTTAATTAACTTCCCGGGGTGAAGAAACCCTTTTTGAGAACTCAGAGTGAGTAAATTGGCCATTTTCATGCACTTTTAACCATTCCATAAATCTTGTGTTTTGGGCCCCTGGAAGCATGAAAATCACTTTAAACATGCTAATTTTAGCTCTAACACTGATGATCCACCTACAAATGTGAACTGACGTTCAAAAATAAAACATTTGAAAACGGACCATTTTCCACATTTCTGAAGCATGACGTAATGGGGGGGTGTTATCTCTTTTGTCGAAAATCAGCCGTTTTTGCTCTAGCATTAAATGCCTCCAAATGGTATTTAATTAACTTCCCGGGGTGAAGAAACCCTTTTTGAGAACTCAGAGTGAGTAAATTGGCCATTTTCATGCACTTTTAACCATTCCATAAATCTTGTGTTTTGGGCCCCTGGAAGCATGAAAATCACTTTAAACATGCTAATTTTAGCTCTAACACTGATGATCCACCTACAAATGTGAACTGACGTTCAAAAATAAAACATTTGAAAACGGACCATTTTCCACATTTCTGAAGCATAAATAATGGGGGGGTGTTATCTCTTTTGTCGAAAATCAGCCGTTTTTGCTCAAACATTAAATGCCTCCAAATGGTATTTAATTAACTTCCCGAGCCCCTGGAAGCATGAAAATCACTTTAAACATGCTAATTTTAGCTCTAACACTGATGATCCACCTACAAATGTGAACTGACGTTCAAAAATAAAACATTTGAAAACGGACCATTTTCCACATTTCTGAAGCATGACGTAATGGGGGGGTGTTATCTCTTTTGTCGAAAATCAGCCGTTTTTGCTCTAACATTAAATGCCTCCAAATGGTATTTAATTAACTTCCCGGGGTGAAGAAACCCTTTTTGAGAACTCAGAGTGAGTAAATTGGCCATTTTCATGCACTTTTAACCATTCCATAAATCTTGTGTTTTGGGCCCCTGGAAGCATGAAAATCACTTTAAACATGCTAATTTTAGCTCTAACACTGATGATCCACCTACAAATGTGAACTGACGTTCAAAAATAAAACATTTGAAAACGGACCATTTTCCACATTTCTGAAGCATGACGTAATGGGGGGGTGTTATCTCTTTTGTCGAAAATCAGCCGTTTTTGCTCGAACATTAAATGCCTCCAAATGGTATTTAATTAACTTCCCGAGCCCCTGGAAGCATGAAAATCACTTTAAACATGCTAATTTTAGCTCTAACACTGATGATCCACCTACAAATGTGAACTGACGTTGAAAAATAAAACATTTGAAAACGGACCATTTTCCACATTTCTGAAGCATGACGTAATGGGGGGGTGTTATCTCTTTTGTCGAAAATCAGCCGTTTTTGCTCTAACATTAAATGCCTCCAAATGGTATTTAATTAACTTCCCGGGGTGAAGAAACCCTTTTTGAGAACTCAGAGTGAGTAAATTGGCCATTTTCATGCACTTTTAACCATTCCATAAATCTTGTGTTTTGGGCCCCTGGAAGCATGAAAATCACTTTAAACATGCTAATTTTAGCTCTAACACTGATGATCCACCTACAAATGTGAACTGACGTTCAAAAATAAAACATTTGAAAACGGACCATTTTCCACATTTCTGAAGCATGACGTAATGGGGGGGTGTTATCTCTTTTGTCGAAAATCAGCCGTTTTTGCTCGAACATTAAATGCCTCCAAATGGTATTTAATTAACTTCCCGGGGTGAAGAAACCCTTTTTGAGAACTCAGAGTGAGTAAATTGGCCATTTTCATGCACTTTTAACCATTCCATAAATCTTGTGTTTTGGGCCCCTGGAAGCATGAAAATCACTTTAAACATGCTAATTTTAGCTCTAACACTGATGATCCACCTACAAATGTGAACTGACGTTCAAAAATAAAACATTTGAAAACGGACCATTTTCCACATTTCTGAAGCATGACGTAATGGGGGGGTGTTATCTCTTTTGTCGAAAATCAGCCGTTTTTGCTCGAACATTAAATGCCTCCAAATGGTATTTAATTAACTTCCCGAGCCCCTGGAAGCATGAAAATCACTTTAAACATGCTAATTTTAGCTCTAACACTGATGATCCACCTACAAATGTGAACTGACGTTCAAAAATAAAACATTTGAAAACGGACCATTTTCCACATTTCTGAAGCATGACGTAATGGGGGGGTGTTATCTCTTTTGTCGAAAATCAGCCGTTTTTGCTCTAACATTAAATGCCTCCAAATGGTATTTAATTAACTTCCCGGGGTGAAGAAACCCTTTTTGAGAACTCAGAGTGAGTAAATTGGCCATTTTCATGCACTTTTAACCATTCCATAAATCTTGTGTTTTGGGCCCCTGGAAGCATGAAAATCACTTTAAACATGCTAATTTTAGCTCTAACACTGATGATCCACCTACAAATGTGAACTGACGTTCAAAAATAAAACATTTGAAAACGGACCATTTTCCACATTTCTGAAGCATGACGTAATGGGGGGGTGTTATCTCTTTTGTCGAAAATCAGCCGTTTTTGCTCGAACATTAAATGCCTCCAAATGGTATTTAATTAACTTCCCAGGCCCCTGGAAGCATGAAAATCACTTTAAACATGCTAATTTTAGCTCTAACACTGATGATCCACCTACAAATGTGAACTGACGTTCAAAAATGAAACATTTGAAAACGGACCATTTTCCACATTTCTGAAGCATGACGTAATGGGGGGGTGTTATCTCTTTTGTCGAAAATCAGCCGTTTTTGCTCTAACATTAAATGCCTCCAAATGGTATTTAATTAACTTCCCGGGGTGAAGAAACCCTTTTTGAGAACTCAGAGTGAGTAAATTGGCCATTTTCATGCACTTTTAACCATTCCATAAATCTTGTGTTTTGGGCCCCTGGAAGCATGAAAATCACTTTAAACATGCTAATTTTAGCTCTAACACTGATGATCCACCTACAAATGTGAACTGACGTTCAAAAATAAAACATTTGAAAACGGACCATTTTCCACATTTCTGAAGCATGACGTAATGGGGGGGTGTTATCTCTTTTGTCGAAAATCAGCCGTTTTTGCTCGAACATTAAATGCCTCCAAATGGTATTTAATTAACTTCCCGAGCCCCTGGAAGCATGAAAATCACTTTAAACATGCTACTTTTAGCTCTAACACTGATGATCCATCTACAAATGTGAACTGACGTTCAAAAATGAAACATTTGAAAACGGACCATTTTCCACATTTCTGAAGCATGACGTAATGGGGGGGTGTTATCTCTTTTGTCGAAAATCAGCCGTTTTTGCTCTAACATTAAATGCCTCCAAATGGTATTTAATTAACTTCCCGGGGTGAAGAAACCCTTTTTGAGAACTCAGAGTGAGTAAATTGGCCATTTTCATGCACTTTTAACCATTCCATAAATCTTGTGTTTTGGGCCCCTGGAAGCATGAAAATCACTTTAAACATGCTAATTTTAGCTCTAACACTGATGATCCACCTACAAATGTGAACTGACGTTCAAAAATAAAACATTTGAAAACGGACCATTTTCCACATTTCTGAAGCATGACGTAATGGGGGGGTGTTATCTCTTTTGTCGAAAATCAGCCGTTTTTGCTCGAACATTAAATGCCTCCAAATGGTATTTAATTAACTTCCCGGGGTGAAGAAACCCTTTTTGAGAACTCAGAGTGAGTAAATTGGCCATTTTCATGCACTTTTAACCATTCCATAAATCTTGTGTTTTGGGCCCCTGGAAGCATGAAAATCACTTTAAACATGCTAATTTTAGCTCTAACACTGATGATCCACCTACAAATGTGAACTGACGTTCAAAAATAAAACATTTGAAAACGGACCATTTTCCACATTTCTGAAGCATGACGTAATGGGGGGGGTGTTATCTCTTTTGTCGAAAATCAGCCGTTTTTGCTCTAACATTAAATGCCTCCAAATGGTATTTAATTAACTTCCCGGGGTGAAGAAACCCTTTTTGAGAACTCAGAGTGAGTAAATTGGCCATTTTCATGCACTTTTAACCATTCCATAAATCTTGTGTTTTGGGCCCCTGGAAGCATGAAAATCACTTTAAACATGCTAATTTTAGCTCTAACACTGATGATCCACCTACAAATGTGAACTGACGTTCAAAAATGAAACATTTGAAAACGGACCATTTTCCACATTTCTGAAGCATGACGTAATGGGGGGGTGTTATCTCTTTTGTCGAAAATCAGCCGTTTTTGCTCGAACATTAAATGCCTCCAAATGGTATTTATTTCACTTCCCGAGCCCCTGGAAGCATGAAAATCACTTTAAACATGCTAATTTTAGCTCTAACACTGATGATCCACCTACAAATGTGAACTGACGTTCAAAAATGAAACATTTGAAAACGGACCATTTTCCACATTTCTGAAGCATGACGTAATAGGGGGGTGTTATCTCTTTTGTCGAAAATCAGCCGTTTTTGCTCTAACAATAAATGCCTCCAAATGGTATTTAATTAACTTCCCGGGGTGAAGAAACCCTTTTTGAGAACTCAGAGTGAGTAAATTGGCCATTTTCATGCACTTTTAACCATTCCATAAATCTTGTGTTTTGGGCCCCTGGAAGCATGAAAATCACTTTAAACATGCTAATTTTAGCTCTAACACTGATGATCCACCTACAAATGTGAACTGACGTTAAAAAATAAAACATTTGAAAACGGACCATTTTCCACATTTCTGAAGCATGACGTAATGGGGGGGTGTTATCTCTTTTGTGGAAAATCAGCCTTTTTTGCTCGAACATTAAATGCCTCCAAATGGTATTTATTTCACTTCCCGAGCCCCTGGAAGCATGAAAATCACTTTAAACATGCTAATTTTAGCTCTAACACTGATGATCCACCTACAAATGTGAACTGACGTTCAAAAATAAAACATTTGAAAACGGACCATTTTCCACATTTCTGAAGCATGACGTAATGGGGGGGTGTTATCTCTTTTGTCGAAAATCAGCCGTTTTTGCTCGAACATTAAATGCCTCCAAATGGTATTTAATTAACTTCCCGAGCCCCTGGAAGCATGAAAATCACTTTAAACATGCTAATTTTAGCTCTAACACTGATGATCCACCTACAAATGTGAACTGACGTTCAAAAATAAAACATTTGAAAACGGACCATTTTCCACATTTCTGAAGCATGACGTAATGGGGGGGTGTTATCTCTTTTGTCGAAAATCAGCCATTTTTGCTCTAACATTAAATGCCTCCAAATGGTATTTAATTAACTTCCCGAGCCCCTGGAAGCATGAAAATCACTTTAAACATGCTAATTTTAGCTCTAACACTGATGATCCACCTACAAATGTGAACTGACGTTCAAAAATAAAACATTTGAAAACGGACCATTTTCCACATTTCTGAAGCATGACGTAATGGGGGGGTGTTATCTCTCTTGTCGAAAATCAGCCGTTTTTGCTCGAACATTAAATGCCTCCAAATGGTATTTAATTAACTTCCCGAGCCCCTGGAAGCATGAAAATCACTTTAAACATGCTAATTTTAGCTCTAACACTGATGATCCACCTACAAATGTGAACTGACGTTCAAAAATAAAACATTTGAAAACGGACCATTTTCCACATTTCTGAAGCATGACGTAATGGGGGGGTGTTATCTCTTTTGTCGAAAATCAGCCGTTTTTGCTCGAACATTAAATGCCTCCAAATGGTATTTAATTAACTTCCCGGGGTGAAGAAACCCTTTTTGAGAACTCAGAGTGAGTAAATTGGCCATTTTCATGCACTTTTAACCATTCCATAAATCTTGTGTTTTGGGCCCCTGGAAGCATGAAAATCACTTTAAACATGCTAATTTTAGCTCTAACACTGATGATCCACCTACAAATGTGAACTGACGTTCAAAAATAAAACATTTGAAAACGGACCATTTTCCACATTTCTGAAGCATGACGTAATGGGGGGGTGTTATCTCTTTTGTCGAAAATCAGCCGTTTTTGCTCGAACATTAAATGCCTCCAAATGGTATTTAATTAACTTCCCGAGCCCCTGGAAGCATGAAAATCACTTTAAACATGCTAATTTTAGCTCTAACACTGATGATCCACCTACAAATGTGAACTGACGTTCAAAAATAAAACATTTGAAAACGGACCATTTTCCACATTTCTGAAGCATGACGTAATGGGGGGGTGTTATCTCTTTTGTCGAAAATCAGCCGTTTTTGCTCTAACATTAAATGCCTCCAAATGGTATTTAATTAACTTCCCGGGGTGAAGAAACCCTTTTTGAGAACTCAGAGTGAGTAAATTGGCCATTTTCATGCACTTTTAACCATTCCATAAATCTTGTGTTTTGGGCCCCTGGAAGCATGAAAATCACTTTAAACATGCTAATTTTAGCTCTAACACTGATGATCCACCTACAAATGTGAACTGACGTTCAAAAATAAAACATTTGAAAACGGACCATTTTCCACATTTCTGAAGCATGACGTAATGGGGGGGTGTTATCTCTTTTGTCGAAAATCAGCCGTTTTTGCTCGAACATTAAATGCCTCCAAATGGTATTTAATTAACTTCCCGGGGTGAAGAAACCCTTTTTGAGAACTCAGAGTGAGTAAATTGGCCATTTTCATGCACTTTTAACCATTCCATAAATCTTGTGTTTTGGGCCCCTGGAAGCATGAAAATCACTTTAAACATGCTAATTTTAGCTCTAACACTGATGATCCACCTACAAATGTGAACTGACGTTCAAAAATAAAACATTTGAAAACGGACCATTTTCCACATTTCTGAAGCATGACGTAATGGGGGGGGTGTTATCTCTTTTGTCGAAAATCAGCCGTTTTTGCTCTAACATTAAATGCCTCCAAATGGTATTTAATTAACTTCCCGGGGTGAAGAAACCCTTTTTGAGAACTCAGAGTGAGTAAATTGGCCATTTTCATGCACTTTTAACCATTCCATAAATCTTGTGTTTTGGGCCCCTGGAAGCATGAAAATCACTTTAAACATGCTAATTTTAGCTCTAACACTGATGATCCACCTACAAATGTGAACTGACGTTCAAAAATGAAACATTTGAAAACGGACCATTTTCCACATTTCTGAAGCATGACGTAATGGGGGGGTGTTATCTCTTTTGTCGAAAATCAGCCGTTTTTGCTCGAACATTAAATGCCTCCAAATGGTATTTAATTAACTTCCCGAGCCCCTGGAAGCATGAAAATCACTTTAAACATGCTAATTTTAGCTCTAACACTGATGATCCACCTACAAATGTGAACTGACGTTCAAAAATAAAACATTTGAAAACGGACCATTTTCCACATTTCTGAAGCATGACGTAATGGGGGGGTGTTATCTCTTTTGTCGAAAATCAGCCATTTTTGCTCTAACATTAAATGCCTCCAAATGGTATTTAATTAACTTCCCGAGCCCCTGGAAGCATGAAAATCACTTTAAACATGCTAATTTTAGCTCTAACACTGATGATCCACCTACAAATGTGAACTGACGTTCAAAAATAAAACATTTGAAAACGGACCATTTTCCACATTTCTGAAGCATGACGTAATGGGGGGGTGTTATCTCTCTTGTCGAAAATCAGCCGTTTTTGCTCGAACATTAAATGCCTCCAAATGGTATTTAATTAACTTCCCGAGCCCCTGGAAGCATGAAAATCACTTTAAACATGCTAATTTTAGCTCTAACACTGATGATCCACCTACAAATGTGAACTGACGTTCAAAAATAAAACATTTGAAAACGGACCATTTTCCACATTTCTGAAGCATGACGTAATGGGGGGGTGTTATCTCTTTTGTCGAAAATCAGCCGTTTTTGCTCGAACATTAAATGCCTCCAAATGGTATTTAATTAACTTCCCGGGGTGAAGAAACCCTTTTTGAGAACTCAGAGTGAGTAAATTGGCCATTTTCATGCACTTTTAACCATTCCATAAATCTTGTGTTTTGGGCCCCTGGAAGCATGAAAATCACTTTAAACATGCTAATTTTAGCTCTAACACTGATGATCCACCTACAAATGTGAACTGACGTTCAAAAATAAAACATTTGAAAACGGACCATTTTCCACATTTCTGAAGCATGACGTAATGGGGGGGTGTTATCTCTTTTGTCGAAAATCAGCCGTTTTTGCTCGAACATTAAATGCCTCCAAATGGTATTTAATTAACTTCCCGAGCCCCTGGAAGCATGAAAATCACTTTAAACATGCTAATTTTAGCTCTAACACTGATGATCCACCTACAAATGTGAACTGACGTTCAAAAATAAAACATTTGAAAACGGACCATTTTCCACATTTCTGAAGCAGGACGTAATGGGGGGGTGTTATCTCTTTTGTCCAAAATCAGCCATTTTTGCTCTAACATTAAATGCCTCCAAATGGTATTTAATTAACTTCCCGAGCCCCTGGAAGCATGAAAATCAGTTTAAACATGCTAATTTTAGCTCTAACACTGATGATCCACCTACAAATGTGAACTGACGTTCAAAAATAAAACATTTGAAAACGGACCATTTTCCACATTTCTGAAGCATGACGTAATGGGGGGGTGTTATCTCTCTTGTCGAAAATCAGCCGTTTTTGCTCGAACATTAAATGCCTCCAAATGGTATTTAATTAACTTCCCGAGCCCCTGGAAGCATGAAAATCACTTTAAACATGCTAATTTTAGCTCTAACACTGATGATCCACCTACAAATGTGAACTGACGTTCAAAAATAAAACATTTGAAAACGGACCATTTTCCACATTTCTGAAGCATGACGTAATGGGGGGGTGTTATCTCTTTTGTCGAAAATCAGCCGTTTTTGCTCTAACATTAAATGCCTCCAAATGGTATTTAATTAACTTCCCGGGGTGAAGAAACCCTTTTTGAGAACTCAGAGTGAGTAAATTGGCCATTTTCATGCACTTTTAACCATTCCATAAATCTTGTGTTTTGGGCCCCTGGAAGCATGAAAATCACTTTAAACATGCTAATTTTAGCTCTAACACTGATGATCCACCTACAAATGTGAACTGACGTTCAAAAATAAAACATTTGAAAACTGACCATTTTCCACATTTCTGAAGCATGACGTAATGGGGGGGTGTTATCTCTTTTGTCGAAAATCAGCCGTTTTTGCTCGAACATTAAATGCCTCCAAATGGTTTTTAATTAACTTCCCGAGCCCCTGGAAGCATGAAAATCACTTTAAACATGCTAATTTTAGCTCTAACACTGATGATCCACCTACAAATGTGAACTGACGTTCAAAAATGAAACATTTGAAAACGGACCATTTTCCACAATTCTGAAGCATGACGTAATGGGGGGGTGTTATCTCTTTTGTCGAAAATCAGCCGTTTTTGCTCTAACATTAAATGCCTCCAAATGGTATTTAATTAACTTCCCGGGGTGAAGAAACCCTTTTTGAGAACTCAGAGTGAGTAAATTGGCCATTTTCATGCACTTTTAACCATTCCATAAATCTTGTGTTTTGGGCCCCTGGAAGCATGAAAATCACTTTAAACATGCTAATTTTAGCTCTAACACTGATGATCCACCTACAAATGTGAACTGACGTTCAAAAATAAAACATTTGAAAACGGACCATTTTCCACATTTCTGAAGCATGACGTAATGGGGGGGTGTTATCTCTTTTGTCGAAAATCAGCCGTTTTTGCTCGAACATTAAATGCCTCCAAATGGTATTTAATTAACTTCCCGAGCCCCTGGAAGCATGAAAATCACTTTAAACATGCTAATTTTAGCTCTAACACTGATGATCCACCTACAAATGTGAACTGACGTTCAAAAATAAAACATTTGAAAACGGACCATTTTCCACATTTCTGAAGCAGGACGTAATGGGGGGGGTGTTATCTCTTTTGTCCAAAATCAGCCATTTTTGCTCTAACATTAAATGCCTCCAAATGGTATTTAATTAACTTCCCGAGCCCCTGGAAGCATGAAAATCAGTTTAAACATGCTAATTTTAGCTCTAACACTGATGATCCACCTACAAATGTGAACTGACGTTCAAAAATAAAACATTTGAAAACGGACCATTTTCCACATTTCTGAAGCATGACGTAATGGGGGGGTGTTATCTCTCTTGTCGAAAATCAGCCGTTTTTGCTCGAACATTAAATGCCTCCAAATGGTATTTAATTAACTTCCCGAGCCCCTGGAAGCATGAAAATCACTTTAAACATGCTAATTTTAGCTCTAACACTGATGATCCACCTACAAATGTGAACTGACGTTCAAAAATGAAACATTTGAAAACGGACCATTTTTCACATTTCTGAAGCATGACGTAATGGGGGGTGTTATCTCTTTTGTCGAAAATCAGCCGTTTTTGCTCGAACATTAAATGCCTCCAAATGGTATTTAATTAACTTCCCGGGGTGAAGAAACCCTTTTTGAGAACTCAGAGTGAGTAAATTGGCCATTTTCATGCACTTTTAACCATTCCATAAATCTTGTGTTTTGGGCCCCTGGAAGCATGAAAATCACTTTAAACATGCTAATTTTAGCTCTAACACTGATGATCCACCTACAAATGTGAACTGACGTTCAAAAATAAAACATTTGAAAACGGACCATTTTCCACATTTCTGAAGCATGACGTAATGGGGGGGTATTATCTCTTTTGTCGAAAATCAGCCGTTTTTGCTCGAACATTAAATGCCTCCAAATGGTATTTAATTAACTTCCCGGGGTGAAGAAACCCTTTTTGAGAACTCAGAGTGAGTAAATTGGCCATTTTCATGCACTTTTAACCATTCCATAAATCTTGTGTTTTGGGCCCCTGGAAGCATGAAAATCACTTTAAACATGCTAATTTTAGCTCTAACACTGATGATCCACCTACAAATGTGAACTGACGTTCAAAAATAAAACATTTGAAAACGGACCATTTTCCACATTTCTGAAGCATGACGTAATGGGGGGGTGTTATCTCTTTTGTCGAAAATCAGCCGTTTTTGCTCTAGCATTAAATGCCTCCAAATGGTATTTAATTAACTTCCCGGGGTGAAGAAACCCTTTTTGAGAACTCAGAGTGAGTAAATTGGCCATTTTCATGCACTTTTAACCATTCCATAAATCTTGTGTTTTGGGCCCCTGGAAGCATGAAAATCACTTTAAACATGCTAATTTTAGCTCTAACACTGATGATCCACCTACAAATGTGAACTGACGTTCAAAAATAAAACATTTGAAAACGGACCATTTTCCACATTTCTGAAGCATGACGTAATGGGGGGGTGTTATCTCTTTTGTCGAAAATCAGCCGTTTTTGCTCAAACATTAAATGCCTCCAAATGGTATTTAATTAACTTCCCGAGCCCCTGGAAGCATGAAAATCACTTTAAACATGCTAATTTTAGCTCTAACACTGATGATCCACCTACAAATGTGAACTGACGTTCAAAAATAAAACATTTGAAAACGGACCATTTTCCACATTTCTGAAGCATGACGTAATGGGGGGGTGTTATCTCTTTTGTCGAAAATCAGCCGTTTTTGCTCTAACATTAAATGCCTCCAAATGGTATTTAATTAACTTCCCGGGGTGAAGAAACCCTTTTTGAGAACTCAGAGTGAGTAAATTGGCCATTTTCATGCACTTTTAACCATTCCATAAATCTTGTGTTTTGGGCCCCTGGAAGCATGAAAATCACTTTAAACATGCTAATTTTAGCTCTAACACTGATGATCCACCTACAAATGTGAACTGACGTTCAAAAATAAAACATTTGAAAACGGACCATTTTCCACATTTCTGAAGCATGACGTAATGGGGGGGTGTTATCTCTTTTGTCGAAAATCAGCCGTTTTTGCTCGAACATTAAATGCCTCCAAATGGTATTTAATTAACTTCCCGAGCCCCTGGAAGCATGAAAATCACTTTAAACATGCTAATTTTAGCTCTAACACTGATGATCCACCTACAAATGTGAACTGACGTTGAAAAATAAAACATTTGAAAACGGACCATTTTCCACATTTCTGAAGCATGACGTAATGGGGGGGTGTTATCTCTTTTGTCGAAAATCAGCCGTTTTTGCTCTAACATTAAATGCCTCCAAATGGTATTTAATTAACTTCCCGGGGTGAAGAAACCCTTTTTGAGAACTCAGAGTGAGTAAATTGGCCATTTTCATGCACTTTTAACCATTCCATAAATCTTGTGTTTTGGGCCCCTGGAAGCATGAAAATCACTTTAAACATGCTAATTTTAGCTCTAACACTGATGATCCACCTACAAATGTGAACTGACGTTCAAAAATAAAACATTTGAAAACGGACCATTTTCCACATTTCTGAAGCATGACGTAATGGGGGGGTGTTATCTCTTTTGTCGAAAATCAGCCGTTTTTGCTCGAACATTAAATGCCTCCAAATGGTATTTAATTAACTTCCCGGGGTGAAGAAACCCTTTTTGAGAACTCAGAGTGAGTAAATTGGCCATTTTCATGCACTTTTAACCATTCCATAAATCTTGTGTTTTGGGCCCCTGGAAGCATGAAAATCACTTTAAACATGCTAATTTTAGCTCTAACACTGATGATCCACCTACAAATGTGAACTGACGTTCAAAAATAAAACATTTGAAAACGGACCATTTTCCACATTTCTGAAGCATGACGTAATGGGGGGGTGCTATCTCTTTTGTCGAAAATCAGCCGTTTTTGCTCTAGCATTAAATGCCTCCAAATGGTATTTAATTAACTTCCCGGGGTGAAGAAACCCTTTTTGAGAACTCAGAGTGAGTAAATTGGCCATTTTCATGCACTTTTAACCATTCCATAAATCTTGTGTTTTGGGCCCCTGGAAGCATGAAAATCACTTTAAACATGCTAATTTTAGCTCTAACACTGATGATCCACCTACAAATGTGAACTGACGTTCAAAAATAAAACATTTGAAAACGGACCATTTTCCACATTTCTGAAGCATGACGTAATGGGGGGGTGTTATCTCTTTTGTCGAAAATCAGCCGTTTTTGCTCGAACATTAAATGCCTCCAAATGGTATTTAATTAACTTCCCGAGCCCCTGGAAGCATGAAAATCACTTTAAACATGCTAATTTTAGCTCTAACACTGATGATCCACCTACAAATGTGAACTGACGTTCAAAAATAAAACATTTGAAAACGGACCATTTTCCACATTTCTGAAGCATGACGTAATGGGGGGGTGTTATCTCTTTTGTCGAAAATCAGCCGTTTTTGCTCTAACATTAAATGCCTCCAAATGGTATTTAATTAACTTCCCGGGGTGAAGAAACCCTTTTTGAGAACTCAGAGTGAGTAAATTGGCCATTTTCATGCACTTTTAACCATTCCATAAATCTTGTGTTTTGGGCCCCTGGAAGCATGAAAATCACTTTAAACATGCTAATTTTAGCTCTAACACTGATGATCCACCTACAAATGTGAACTGACGTTCAAAAATAAAACATTTGAAAACGGACCATTTTCCACATTTCTGAAGCATGACGTAATGGGGGGGTGTTATCTCTTTTGTCGAAAATCAGCCGTTTTTGCTCGAACATTAAATGCCTCCAAATGGTATTTAATTAACTTCCCGAGCCCCTGGAAGCATGAAAATCACTTTAAACATGCTAATTTTAGCTCTAACACTGATGATCCACCTACAAATGTGAACTGACGTTCAAAAATGAAACATTTGAAAACGGACCATTTTCCACATTTCTGAAGCATGACGTAATGGGGGGGTGTTATCTCTTTTGTCGAAAATCTGCCGTTTTTGCTCTAACATTAAATGCCTCCAAATGGTATTTAATTAACTTCCCGGGGTGAAGAAACCCTTTTTGAGAACTCAGAGTGGGTAAATTGGCCATTTTCATGCACTTTTAACCATTCCATAAATCTTGTGTTTTGGGCCCCTGGATGCATGAAAATCACTTTAAACATGCTAATTTTAGCTCTAACACTGATGATCCACCTACAAATGTGAACTGACGTTCAAAAATAAAACATTTGAAAATGGACCATTTTCCACATTTCTGAAGCATGACGTAATGGGGGGGTGTTATCTCTTTTGTGGAAAATCAGCCTTTTTTGCTCGAACATTAAATGCCTCCAAATGGTATTTATTTCACTTCCCGAGCCCCTGGAAGCATGAAAATCACTTTAAACATGCTAATTTTAGCTCTAACACTGATGATCCACCTACAAATGTGAACTGACGTTCAAAAATAAAACATTTGAAAACGGACCATTTTCCACATTTCTGAAGCATGACGTAATGGGGGGGTGTTATCTCTTTTGTCGAAAATCAGCCGTTTTTGCTCTAACATTAAATGCCTCCAAATGGTATTTAATTAACTTCCCGGGGTGAAGAAACCCTTTTTGAGACCTCAGAGTGAGTAAATTGGCCATTTTCATGCACTTTTAACTATTCCATAAATCTTGTGTTTTGGGCCCCTGGAAGCATGAAAATCACTTTAAACATGCTAATTTTAGCTCTAACACTGATGATCCACCTACAAATGTGAACTGACGTTCAAAAATAAAACATTTGAAAACGGACCATTTTCCACATTTCTGAAGCATGACGTAATGGGGGGGGTGTTATCTCTTTTGTCGAAAATCAGCCGTTTTTGCTCGAACATTAAATGCCTCCAAATGGTATTTAATTAACTTCCCGAGCCCCTGGAAGCATGAAAATCACTTTAAACATGCTAATTTTAGCTCTAACACTGATGATCCACCTACAAATGTGAACTGACGTTCAAAAATAAAACATTTGAAAACGGACCATTTTCCACATTTCTGAAGCATGACGTAATGGGGGGGTGTTATCTCTTTTGTCGAAAATCAGCCGTTTTTGCTCTAACATTAAATGCCTCCAAATGGTATTTAATTAACTTCCCGGGGTGAAGAAACCCTTTTTGAGAACTCAGAGTGAGTAAATTGGCCATTTTCATGCACTTTTAACCATTCCATAAATCTTGTGTTTTGGGCCCCTGGAAGCATGAAAATCACTTTAAACATGCTAATTTTAGCTCTAACACTGATGATCCACCTACAAATGTGAACTGACGTACAAAAATAAAACATTTGAAAACGGACCATTTTCCACATTTCTGAAGCATGACGTAATGGGGGGGTGTTATCTCTTTTGTCGAAAATCAGCCGTTTTTGCTCGAACATTAAATGCCTCCAAATAGTATTTAATTAACTTCCCGAGCCCCTGGAAGCATGAAAATCACTTTAAACATGCTAATTTTAGCTCTAACACTTATGATCCACCTACAAATGTGAACTGACGTTCAAAAATGAAACATTTGAAAACGGACCATTTTCCACATTTCTGAAGCATGACGTAATGGGGGGGTGTTATCTCTTTTGTCGAAAATCAGCCGTTTTTGCTCTAACATTAAATGCCTCCAAATGGTATTTAATTAACTTCCCGGGGTGAAGAAACCCTTTTTGAGAACTCAGAGTGAGTAAATTGGCCATTTTCATGCACTTTTAACCATTCCATAAATCTTGTGTTTTGGGCCCCTGGAAGCATGAAAATCACTTTAAACATGCTAATTTTAGCTCTAACACTGATGATCCACCTACAAATGTGAACTGACGTTCAAAAATAAAACATTTGAAAACGGACCATTTTCCACATTTCTGAAGCATGTCGTAATGGGGGGGTGTTGTCTCTTTTGTCGAAAATCAGCCGTTTTTGCTCGAACATTAAATGCCTCCAAATGGTATTTAATTAACGTCCCGAGCCCCTGGAAGCATGAAAATCACTTTAAACATGCTAATTTTAGCTCTAACACTGATGATCCACCTACAAATGTGAACTGACGTTCAAAAATAAAACATTTGAAAACGGACCATTTTCCACATTTCTGAAGCATGACGTAATGGGGGGGTGTTATCTCTTTTGTCGAAAATCAGCCGTTTTTGCTCTAACATTAAATGCCTCCAAATGGTATTTAATTAACTTCCCGGGGTGAAGAAACCCTTTTTGAGAACTCAGAGTGAGTAAATTGGCCATTTTCATGCACTTTTAACCATTCCATAAATCTTGTGTTTTGGGCCCCTGGATGCATGAAAATCACTTTAAACATGCTAATTTTAGCTCTAACACTGATGATCCACCTACAAATGTGAACTGACGTTCAAAAATAAAACATTTGAAAATGGACCATTTTCCACATTTCTGAAGCATGACGTAATGGGGGGGTGTTATCTCTTTTGTGGAAAATCAGCCTTTTTTGCTCGAACATTAAATGCCTCCAAATGGTATTTATTTCACTTCCCGAGCCCCTGGAAGCATGAAAATCACTTTAAACATGCTAATTTTAGCTCTAACACTGATGATCCACCTACAAATGTGAACTGACGTTCAAAAATAAAACATTTGAAAACGGACCATTTTCCACATTTCTGAAGCATGACGTAATGGGGGGGTGTTATCTCTTTTGTCGAAAATCAGCCGTTTTTGCTCGAACATTAAATGCCTCCAAATGGTATTTAATTAACTTCCCGAGCCCCTGGAAGCATGAAAATCACTTTAAACATGCTACTTTTAGCTCTAACACTGATGATCCATCTACAAATGTGAACTGACGTTCAAAAATGAAACATTTGAAAACGGACCATTTTCCACATTTCTGAAGCATGACGTAATGGGGGGGTGTTATCTCTTTTGTCGAAAATCAGCCGTTTTTGCTCTAACATTACATGCCTCCAAATGGTATTTAATTAACTTCCCGGGGTGAAGAAACCCTTTTTGAGAACTCAGAGTGAGTAAATTGGCCATTTTCATGCACTTTTAACCATTCCATAAATCTTGTGTTTTGGGCCCCTGGAAGCATGAAAATCACTTTAAACATGCTAATTTTAGCTCTAACACTGATGATCCACCTACAAATGTGAACTGACGTTCAAAAATAAAACATTTGAAAACGGACCATTTTCCACATTTCTGAAGCATGACGTAATGGGGGGGTGTTGTCTCTTTTGTCGAAAATCAGCCGTTTTTGCTCGAACATTAAATGCCTCCAAATGGTATTTAATTAACTTCCCGAGCCCCTGGAAGCATGAAAATCACTTTAAACATGCTAATTTTAGCTCTAACACTGATGATCCACCTACAAATGTGAACTGACGTTCAAAAATAAAACATTTGAAAACGGACCATTTTCCACATTTCTGAAGCATGACGTAATGGGGGGGTGTTATCTCTTTTGTCGAAAATCAGCCGTTTTTGCTCTAACATTAAATGCCTCCAAATGGTATTTAATTAACTTCCCGGGGTGAAGAAACCCTTTTTGAGAACTCAGAGTGAGTAAATTGGCCATTTTCATGCACTTTTAACCATTCCATAAATCTTGTGTTTTGGGCCCCTGGATGCATGAAAATCACTTTAAACATGCTAATTTTAGCTCTAACACTGATGATCCACCTACAAATGTGAACTGACGTTCAAAAATAAAACATTTGAAAATGGACCATTTTCCACATTTCTGAAGCATGACGTAATGGGGGGGTGTTATCTCTTTTGTGGAAAATCAGCCTTTTTTGCTCGAACATTAAATGCCTCCAAATGGTATTTATTTCACTTCCCGAGCCCCTGGAAGCATGAAAATCACTTTAAACATGCTAATTTTAGCTCTAACACTGATGATCCACCTACAAATGTGAACTGACGTTCAAAAATAAAACATTTGAAAACGGACCATTTTCCACATTTCTGAAGCATGACGTAATGGGGGGGTGTTATCTCTTTTGTCGAAAATCAGCCGTTTTTGCTCGAACATTAAATGCCTCCAAATGGTATTTAATTAACTTCCCGAGCCCCTGGAAGCATGAAAATCACTTTAAACATGCTAATTTTAGCTCTAACACTGATGATCCACCTACAAATGTGAACTGACGTTCAAAAATGAAACATTTGAAAACGGACCATTTTCCACATTTCTGAAGCATGACGTAATGGGGGGGTGTTATCTCTTTTGTCGAAAATCAGCCGTTTTTGCTCTAACATTAAATGCCTCCAAATGGTATTTAATTAACTTCCCGGGGTGAAGAAACCCTTTTTGAGAACTCAGAGTGAGTAAATTGGCCATTTTCATGCACTTTTAACCATTCCATAAATCTTGTGTTTTGGGCCCCTGGAAGCATGAAAATCACTTTAAACATGCTAATTTTAGCTCTAACACTGATGATCCACCTACAAATGTGAACTGACGTTCAAAAATAAAACATTTGAAAACGGACCATTTTCCACATTTCTGAAGCATGACGTAATGGGGGGGTGTTGTCTCTTTTGTCGAAAATCAGCCGTTTTTGCTCGAACATTAAATGCCTCCAAATGGTATTTAATTAACTTCCCGAGCCCCTGGAAGCATGAAAATCACTTTAAACATGCTAATTTTAGCTCTAACACTGATGATCCACCTACAAATGTGAACTGACGTTCAAAAATAAAACATTTGAAAACGGACCATTTTCCACATTTCTGAAGCATGACGTAATGGGGGGGTGTTATCTCTTTTGTCGAAAATCAGCCGTTTTTGCTCTAACATTAAATGCCTCCAAATGGTATTTAATTAACTTCCCGGGGTGAAGAAACCCTTTTTGAGAACTCAGAGTGAGTAAATTGGCCATTTTCATGCACTTTTAACCATTCCATAAATCTTGTGTTTTGGGCCCCTGGATGCATGAAAATCACTTTAAACATGCTAATTTTAGCTCTAACACTGATGATCCACCTACAAATGTGAACTGACGTTCAAAAATAAAACATTTGAAAATGGACCATTTTCCACATTTCTGAAGCATGACGTAATGGGGGGGTGTTATCTCTTTTGTGGAAAATCAGCCTTTTTTGCTCGAACATTAAATGCCTCCAAATGGTATTTATTTCACTTCCCGAGCCCCTGGAAGCATGAAAATCACTTTAAACATGCTAATTTTAGCTCTAACACTGATGATCCACCTACAAATGTGAACTGACGTTCAAAAATGAAACATTTGAAAACGGACCATTTTCCACATTTCTGAAGCATGACGTAATGGGGGGGTGTTATCTCTTTTGTCGAAAATCAGCCGTTTTTGCTCTAACATTAAATGCCTCCAAATGGTATTTAATTAACTTCCCGGGGTGAAGAAACCCTTTTTGAGAACTCAGAGTGAGTAAATTGGCCATTTTCATGCACTTTTAACCATTCCATAAATCTTGTGTTTTGGGCCCCTGGAAGCATGAAAATCACTTTAAACATGCTAATTTTAGCTCTAACACTGATGATCCACCTACAAATGTGAACTGACGTTCAAAAATAAAACATTTGAAAACGGACCATTTTCCACATTTCTGAAGCATGACGTAATGGGGGGGTGTTATCTCTTTTGTCGAAAATCAGCCGTTTTTGCTCGAACATTAAATGCCTCCAAATGGTATTTAATTAACTTCCCGGGGTGAAGAAACCCTTTTTGAGAACTCAGAGTGAGTAAATTGGCCATTTTCATGCACTTTTAACCATTCCATAAATCTTGTGTTTTGGGCCCCTGGAAGCATGAAAATCACTTTAAACATGCTAATTTTAGCTCTAACACTGATGATCCACCTACAAATGTGAACTGACGTTCAAAAATAAAACATTTGAAAACGGACCATTTTCCACATTTCTGAAGCATGACGTAATGGGGGGGTGCTATCTCTTTTGTCGAAAATCAGCCGTTTTTGCTCTAGCATTAAATGCCTCCAAATGGTATTTAATTAACTTCCCGGGGTGAAGAAACCCTTTTTGAGAACTCAGAGTGAGTAAATTGGCCATTTTCATGCACTTTTAACCATTCCATAAATCTTTTGTTTTGGGCCCCTGGAAGCATGAAAATCACTTTAAACATGCTAATTTTAGCTCTAACACTGATGATCCACCTACAAATGTGAACTGACGTTCAAAAATAAAACATTTGAAAACGGACCATTTTCCACATTTCTGAAGCATGACGTAATGGGGGGGTGTTATCTCTTTTGTCGAAAATCAGCCGTTTTTGCTCGAACATTAAATGCCTCCAAATGGTATTTAATTAACTTCCCGAGCCCCTGGAAGCATGAAAATCACTTTAAACATGCTAATTTTAGCTCTAACACTGATGATCCACCTACAAATGTGAACTGACGTTCAAAAATAAAACATTTGAAAACGGACCATTTTCCACATTTCTGAAGCATGACGTAATGGGGGGGTGTTATCTCTTTTGTCGAAAATCAGCCGTTTTTGCTCTAACATTAAATGCCTCCAAATGGTATTTAATTAACTTCCCGGGGTGAAGAAACCCTTTTTGAGAACTCAGAGTGAGTAAATTGGCCATTTTCATGCACTTTTAACCATTCCATAAATCTTGTGTTTTGGGCCCCTGGAAGCATGAAAATCACTTTAAACATGCTAATTTTAGCTCTAACACTGATGATCCACCTACAAATGTGAACTGACGTTCAAAAATAAAACATTTGAAAACGGACCATTTTCCACATTTCTGAAGCATGACGTAATGGGGGGGGTGTTATCTCTTTTGTCGAAAATCAGCCGTTTTTGCTCGAACATTAAATGCCTCCAAATGGTATTTAATTAACTTCCCGAGCCCCTGGAAGCATGAAAATCACTTTAAACATGCTAATTTTAGCTCTAACACTGATGATCCACCTACAAATGTGAACTGACGTTCAAAAATGAAACATTTGAAAACGGACCATTTTCCACATTTCTGAAGCATGACGTAATGGGGGGGTGTTATCTCTTTTGTCGAAAATCTGCCGTTTTTGCTCTAACATTAAATGCCTCCAAATGGTATTTAATTAACTTCCCGGGGTGAAGAAACCCTTTTTGAGAACTCAGAGTGAGTAAATTGGCCATTTTCATGCACTTTTAACCATTCCATAAATCTTGTGTTTTGGGCCCCTGGATGCATGAAAATCACTTTAAACATGCTAATTTTAGCTCTAACACTGATGATCCACCTACAAATGTGAACTGACGTTCAAAAATAAAACATTTGAAAATGGACCATTTTCCACATTTCTGAAGCATGACGTAATGGGGGGGTGTTATCTCTTTTGTGGAAAATCAGCCTTTTTTGCTCGAACATTAAATGCCTCCAAATGGTATTTATTTCACTTCCCGAGCCCCTGGAAGCATGAAAATCACTTTAAACATGCTAATTTTAGCTCTAACACTGATGATCCACCTACAAATGTGAACTGACGTTCAAAAATAAAACATTTGAAAACGGACCATTTTCCACATTTCTGAAGCATGACGTAATGGGGGGGTGTTATCTCTTTTGTCGAAAATCAGCCGTTTTTGCTCTAACATTAAATGCCTCCAAATGGTATTTAATTAACTTCCCGGGGTGAAGAAACCCTTTTTGAGAACTCAGAGTGAGTAAATTGGCCATTTTCATGCACTTTTAACTATTCCATAAATCTTGTGTTTTGGGCCCCTGGAAGCATGAAAATCACTTTAAACATGCTAATTTTAGCTCTAACACTGATGATCCACCTACAAATGTGAACTGACGTTCAAAAATAAAACATTTGAAAACGGACCATTTTCCACATTTCTGAAGCATGACGTAATGGGGGGGGTGTTATCTCTTTTGTCGAAAATCAGCCGTTTTTGCTCGAACATTAAATGCCTCCAAATGGTATTTAATTAACTTCCCGAGCCCCTGGAAGCATGAAAATCACTTTAAACATGCTAATTTTAGCTCTAACACTGATGATCCACCTACAAATGTGAACTGACGTTCAAAAATAAAACATTTGAAAACGGACCATTTTCCACATTTCTGAAGCATGACGTAATGGGGGGGTGTTATCTCTTTTGTCGAAAATCAGCCGTTTTTGCTCTAACATTAAATGCCTCCAAATGGTATTTAATTAACTTCCCGGGGTGAAGAAACCCTTTTTGAGAACTCAGAGTGAGTAAATTGGCCATTTTCATGCACTTTTAACCATTCCATAAATCTTGTGTTTTGGGCCCCTGGAAGCATGAAAATCACTTTAAACATGCTAATTTTAGCTCTAACACTGATGATCCACCTACAAATGTGAACTGACGTACAAAAATAAAACATTTGAAAACGGACCATTTTCCACATTTCTGAAGCATGACGTAATGGGGGGGTGTTATCTCTTTTGTCGAAAATCAGCCGTTTTTGCTCGAACATTAAATGCCTCCAAATAGTATTTAATTAACTTCCCGAGCCCCTGGAAGCATGAAAATCACTTTAAACATGCTAATTTTAGCTCTAACACTTATGATCCACCTACAAATGTGAACTGACGTTCAAAAATGAAACATTTGAAAACGGACCATTTTCCACATTTCTGAAGCATGACGTAATGGGGGGGTGTTATCTCTTTTGTCGAAAATCAGCCGTTTTTGCTCTAACATTAAATGCCTCCAAATGGTATTTAATTAACTTCCCGGGGTGAAGAAACCCTTTTTGAGAACTCAGAGTGAGTAAATTGGCCATTTTCATGCACTTTTAACCATTCCATAAATCTTGTGTTTTGGGCCCCTGGAAGCATGAAAATCACTTTAAACATGCTAATTTTAGCTCTAACACTGATGATCCACCTACAAATGTGAACTGACGTTCAAAAATAAAACATTTGAAAACGGACCATTTTCCACATTTCTGAAGCATGTCGTAATGGGGGGGTGTTGTCTCTTTTGTCGAAAATCAGCCGTTTTTGCTCGAACATTAAATGCCTCCAAATGGTATTTAATTAACGTCCCGAGCCCCTGGAAGCATGAAAATCACTTTAAACATGCTAATTTTAGCTCTAACACTGATGATCCACCTACAAATGTGAACTGACGTTCAAAAATAAAACATTTGAAAACGGACCATTTTCCACATTTCTGAAGCATGACGTAATGGGGGGGTGTTATCTCTTTTGTCGAAAATCAGCCGTTTTTGCTCTAACATTAAATGCCTCCAAATGGTATTTAATTAACTTCCCGGGGTGAAGAAACCCTTTTTGAGAACTCAGAGTGAGTAAATTGGCCATTTTCATGCACTTTTAACCATTCCATAAATCTTGTGTTTTGGGCCCCTGGATGCATGAAAATCACTTTAAACATGCTAATTTTAGCTCTAACACTGATGATCCACCTACAAATGTGAACTGACGTTCAAAAATAAAACATTTGAAAATGGACCATTTTCCACATTTCTGAAGCATGACGTAATGGGGGGGTGTTATCTCTTTTGTGGAAAATCAGCCTTTTTTGCTCGAACATTAAATGCCTCCAAATGGTATTTATTTCACTTCCCGAGCCCCTGGAAGCATGAAAATCACTTTAAACATGCTAATTTTAGCTCTAACACTGATGATCCACCTACAAATGTGAACTGACGTTCAAAAATAAAACATTTGAAAACGGACCATTTTCCACATTTCTGAAGCATGACGTAATGGGGGGGTGTTATCTCTTTTGTCGAAAATCAGCCGTTTTTGCTCGAACATTAAATGCCTCCAAATGGTATTTAATTAACTTCCCGAGCCCCTGGAAGCATGAAAATCACTTTAAACATGCTACTTTTAGCTCTAACACTGATGATCCATCTACAAATGTGAACTGACGTTCAAAAATGAAACATTTGAAAACGGACCATTTTCCACATTTCTGAAGCATGACGTAATGGGGGGGTGTTATCTCTTTTGTCGAAAATCAGCCGTTTTTGCTCTAACATTACATGCCTCCAAATGGTATTTAATTAACTTCCCGGGGTGAAGAAACCCTTTTTGAGAACTCAGAGTGAGTAAATTGGCCATTTTCATGCACTTTTAACCATTCCATAAATCTTGTGTTTTGGGCCCCTGGAAGCATGAAAATCACTTTAAACATGCTAATTTTAGCTCTAACACTGATGATCCACCTACAAATGTGAACTGACGTTCAAAAATAAAACATTTGAAAACGGACCATTTTCCACATTTCTGAAGCATGACGTAATGGGGGGGTGTTGTCTCTTTTGTCGAAAATCAGCCGTTTTTGCTCGAACATTAAATGCCTCCAAATGGTATTTAATTAACTTCCCGAGCCCCTGGAAGCATGAAAATCACTTTAAACATGCTAATTTTAGCTCTAACACTGATGATCCACCTACAAATGTGAACTGACGTTCAAAAATAAAACATTTGAAAACGGACCATTTTCCACATTTCTGAAGCATGACGTAATGGGGGGGTGTTATCTCTTTTGTCGAAAATCAGCCGTTTTTGCTCTAACATTAAATGCCTTCAAATGGTATTTAATTAACTTCCCGGGGTGAAGAAACCCTTTTTGAGAACTCAGAGTGAGTAAATTGGCCATTTTCATGCACTTTTAACCATTCCATAAATCTTGTGTTTTGGGCCCCTGGATGCATGAAAATCACTTTAAACATGCTAATTTTAGCTCTAACACTGATGATCCACCTACAAATGTGAACTGACGTTCAAAAATAAAACATTTGAAAATGGACCATTTTCCACATTTCTGAAGCATGACGTAATGGGGGGGTGTTATCTCTTTTGTGGAAAATCAGCCTTTTTTGCTCGAACATTAAATGCCTCCAAATGGTATTTATTTCACTTCCCGAGCCCCTGGAAGCATGAAAATCACTTTAAACATGCTAATTTTAGCTCTAACACTGATGATCCACCTACAAATGTGAACTGACGTTCAAAAATAAAACATTTGAAAACGGACCATTTTCCACATTTCTGAAGCATGACGTAATGGGGGGGTGTTATCTCTTTTGTCGAAAATCAGCCGTTTTTGCTCGAACATTAAATGCCTCCAAATGGTATTTAATTAACTTCCCGAGCCCCTGGAAGCATGAAAATCACTTTAAACATGCTAATTTTAGCTCTAACACTGATGATCCACCTACAAATGTGAACTGACGTTCAAAAATGAAACATTTGAAAACGGACCATTTTCCACATTTCTGAAGCATGACGTAATGGGGGGGTGTTATCTCTTTTGTCGAAAATCAGCCGTTTTTGCTCTAACATTAAATGCCTCCAAATGGTATTTAATTAACTTCCCGGGGTGAAGAAACCCTTTTTGAGAACTCAGAGTGAGTAAATTGGCCATTTTCATGCACTTTTAACCATTCCATAAATCTTGTGTTTTGGGCCCCTGGAAGCATGAAAATCACTTTAAACATGCTAATTTTAGCTCTAACACTGATGATCCACCTACAAATGTGAACTGACGTTCAAAAATAAAACATTTGAAAACGGACCATTTTCCACATTTCTGAAGCATGACGTAATGGGGGGGTGTTGTCTCTTTTGTCGAAAATCAGCCGTTTTTGCTCGAACATTAAATGCCTCCAAATGGTATTTAATTAACTTCCCGAGCCCCTGGAAGCATGAAAATCACTTTAAACATGCTAATTTTAGCTCTAACACTGATGATCCACCTACAAATGTGAACTGACGTTCAAAAATAAAACATTTGAAAACGGACCATTTTCCACATTTCTGAAGCATGACGTAATGGGGGGGTGTTATCTCTTTTGTCGAAAATCAGCCGTTTTTGCTCTAACATTAAATGCCTCCAAATGGTATTTAATTAACTTCCCGGGGTGAAGAAACCCTTTTTGAGAACTCAGAGTGAGTAAATTGGCCATT
This sequence comes from Lissotriton vulgaris, assembly GCF_964263255.1. Classification (NCBI taxonomy): domain Eukaryota; kingdom Metazoa; phylum Chordata; class Amphibia; order Caudata; family Salamandridae; genus Lissotriton; species Lissotriton vulgaris. Next base: position 285,229 of record NW_028240871.1, read on the forward strand.
TTCATGCACTTTTAACCATTCCATAAATCTTGTGTTTTGGGCCCCTGGATGCATGAAAATCACTTTAAACATGCTAATTTTAGCTCTAACACTGATGATCCACCTACAAATGTGAACTGACGTTCAAAAATAAAACATTTGAAAATGGACCATTTTCCACATTTCTGAAGCATGACGTAATGGGGGGGTGTTATCTCTTTTGTGGAAAATCAGCCTTTTTTGCTCGAACATTAAATGCCTCCAAATGGTATTTATTTCACTTCCCGAGCCCCTGGAAGCATGAAAATCACTTTAAACATGCTAATTTTAGCTCTAACACTGATGATCCACCTACAAATGTGAACTGACGTTCAAAAATGAAACATTTGAAAACGGACCATTTTCCACATTTCTGAAGCATGACGTAATGGGGGGGTGTTATCTCTTTTGTCGAAAATCAGCCGTTTTTGCTCTAACATTAAATGCCTCCAAATGGTATTTAATTAACTTCCCGGGGTGAAGAAACCCTTTTTGAGAACTCAGAGTGAGTAAATTGGCCATTTTCATGCACTTTTAACCATTCCATAAATCTTGTGTTTTGGGCCCCTGGAAGCATGAAAATCACTTTAAACATGCTAATTTTAGCTCTAACACTGATGATCCACCTACAAATGTGAACTGACGTTCAAAAATAAAACATTTGAAAACGGACCATTTTCCACATTTCTGAAGCATGACGTAATGGGGGGGGTGTTATCTCTTTTGTGGAAAATCAGCCTTTTTTGCTCGAACATTAAATGCCTCCAAATGGTATTTATTTCACTTCCCGAGCCCCTGGAAGCATGAAAATCACTTTAAACATGCTAATTTTAGCTCTAACACTGATGATCCACCTACAAATGTGAACTGACGTTCAAAAATAAAACATTTGAAAACGGACCATTTTCCACATTTCTGAAGCATGACGTAATGGGGGGGTGTTATCTCTTTTGTCGAAAATCAGCCGTTTTTGCTCGAACATTAAATGCCTCCAAATGGTATTTAATTAACTTCCCGAGCCCCTGGAAGCATGAAAATCACTTTAAACATGCTACTTTTAGCTCTAACACTGATGATCCATCTACAAATGTGAACTGACGTTCAAAAATGAAACATTTGAAAACGGACCATTTTCCACATTTCTGAAGCATGACGTAATGGGGGGGTGTTATCTCTTTTGTCGAAAATCAGCCGTTTTTGCTCTAACATTACATGCCTCCAAATGGTATTTAATTAACTTCCCGGGGTGAAGAAACCCTTTTTGAGAACTCAGAGTGAGTAAATTGGCCATTTTCATGCACTTTTAACCATTCCATAAATCTTGTGTTTTGGGCCCCTGGAAGCATGAAAATCACTTTAAACATGCTAATTTTAGCTCTAACACTGATGATCCACCTACAAATGTGAACTGACGTTCAAAAATAAAACATTTGAAAACGGACCATTTTCCACATTTCTGAAGCATGACGTAATGGGGGGGTGTTGTCTCTTTTGTCGAAAATCAGCCGTTTTTGCTCGAACATTAAATGCCTCCAAATGGTATTTAATTAACTTCCCGAGCCCCTGGAAGCATGAAAATCACTTTAAACATGCTAATTTTAGCTCTAACACTGATGATCCACCTACAAATGTGAACTGACGTTCAAAAATAAAACATTTGAAAACGGACCATTTTCCACATTTCTGAAGCATGACGTAATGGGGGGGTGTTATCTCTTTTGTCGAAAATCAGCCGTTTTTGCTCTAACATTAAATGCCTCCAAATGGTATTTAATTAACTTCCCGGGGTGAAGAAACCCTTTTTGAGAACTCAGAGTGAGTAAATTGGCCATTTTCATGCACTTTTAACCATTCCATAAATCTTGTGTTTTGGGCCCCTGGATGCATGAAAATCACTTTAAACATGCTAATTTTAGCTCTAACACTGATGATCCACCTACAAATGTGAACTGACGTTCAAAAATAAAACATTTGAAAATGGACCATTTTCCACATTTCTGAAGCATGACGTAATGGGGGGGTGTTATCTCTTTTGTGGAAAATCAGCCTTTTTTGCTCGAACATTAAATGCCTCCAAATGGTATTTATTTCACTTCCCGAGCCCCTGGAAGCATGAAAATCACTTTAAACATGCTAATTTTAGCTCTAACACTGATGATCCACCTACAAATGTGAACTGACGTTCAAAAATAAAACATTTGAAAACGGACCATTTTCCACATTTCTGAAGCATGACGTAATGGGGGGGTGTTATCTCTTTTGTCGAAAATCAGCCGTTTTTGCTTGAACATTAAATGCCTCCAAATGGTATTTAATTAACTTCCCGAGCCCCTGGAAGCATGAAAATCACTTTAAACATGCTAATTTTAGCTCTAACACTGATGATCCACCTACAAATGTGAACTGACGTTCAAAAATGAAACCTTTGAAAACGGACCATTTTCCACATTTCTGAAGCATGACGTAATGGGGGGGTGTTATCTCTTTTGTCGAAAATCAGCCGTTTTTGCTCTAACATTAAATGCCTCCAAATGGTATTTAATTAACTTCCCGGGGTGAAGAAACCCTTTTTGAGAACTCAGAGTGAGTAAATTGGCCATTTTCATGCACTTTTAACCATTCCATAAATCTTGTGTTTTGGGCCCCTGGAAGCATGAAAATCACTTTAAACATGCTAATTTTAGCTCTAACACTGATGATCCACCTACAAATGTGAACTGACGTTCAAAAATAAAACATTTGAAAACGGACCATTTTCCACATTTCTGAAGCATGACGTAATGGGGGGGTGTTATCTCTTTTGTCGAAAATCAGCCGTTTTTGCTCGAACATTAAATGCCTCCAAATGGTATTTAATTAACTTCCCGAGCCCCTGGAAGCATGAAAATCACTTTAAACATGCTAATTTTAGCTCTAACACTGATGATCCACCTACAAATGTGAACTGACGTTCAAAAATAAAACATTTGAAAACGGACCATTTTCCACATTTCTGAAGCATGACGTAATGGGGGGGTGTTATCTCTTTTGTCGAAAATCAGCCATTTTTGCTCTAACATTAAATGCCTCCAAATGGTATTTAATTAACTTCCCGAGCCCCTGGAAGCATGAAAATCACTTTAAACATGCTAATTTTAGCTCTAACACCGATGATCCACCTACAAATGTGAACTGACGTTCAAAAATAAAACATTTGAAAACGGACCATTTTCCACATTTCTGAAGCATGACGTAATGGGGGGGTGTTATCTCTCTTGTCGAAAATCAGCCGTTTTTGCTCGAACATTAAATGCCTCCAAATGGTATTTAATTAACTTCCCGAGCCCCTGGAAGCATGAAAATCACTTTAAACATGCTAATTTTAGCTCTAACACTGATGATCCACCTACAAATGTGAACTGACGTTCAAAAATGAAACATTTGAAAACGGACCATTTTCCACATTTCTGAAGCATGACGTAATGGGTGGTGTGATCTCTTTTGTCGAAAATCAGCCGTTTTTGCTCTAACATTAAATGCCTCCAAATGGTATTTAATTAACTTCCCGGGGTGAAGAAACCCTTTTTGAGAACTCAGAGTGAGTAAATTGGCCATTTTCATGCACTTTTAACCATTCCATAAATCTTGTGTTTTGGGCCCCTGGAAGCATGAAAATCACTTTAAACATGCTAATTTTAGCTCTAACACTGATGATCCACCTACAAATGTGAACTGACGTTCAAAAATAAAACATTTGAAAACGGACCATTTTCCACATTTCTGAAGCATGACGTAATGGGGGGGTGTTATCTCTTTTGTCGAAAATCAGCCGTTTTTGCTCGAACATTAAATGCCTCCAAATGGTATTTAATTAACTTCCCGGGGTGAAGAAACCCTTTTTGAGAACTCAGAGTGAGTAAATTGGCCATTTTCATGCACTTTTAACCATTCCATAAATCTTGTGTTTTGGGCCCCTGGAAGCATGAAAATCACTTTAAACATGCTAATTTTAGCTCTAACACTGATGATCCACCTACAAATGTGAACTGACGTTCAAAAATAAAACATTTGAAAACGGACCATTTTCCACATTTCTGAAGTATGACGTAATGGGGGGGTGTTATCTCTTTTGTGGAAAATCAGCCTTTTTTGCTCGAACATTAAATGCCTCCAAATGGTATTTATTTCACTTCCCGAGCCCCTGGAAGCATGAAAATCACTTTAAACATGCTAATTTTAGCTCTAACACTGATGATCCACCTACAAATGTGAACTGACGTTCAAAAATAAAACATTTGAAAACGGACCATTTTCCACATTTCTGAAGCATGACGTAATGGGGGGGTGTTATCTCTTTTGTCGAAAATCAGCCGTTTTTGCTCGGACATTAAATGCCTCCAAATGGTATTTAATTAACTTCCCGAGCCCCTGGAAGCATGAAAATCACTTTAAACATGCTAATTTTAGCTCTAACACTGATGATCCACCTACAAATGTGAACTGACGTTGAAAAATAAAACATTTGAAAACGGACCATTTTCCACATTTCTGAAGCATGACGTAATGGGGGGGGTGTTATCTCTTTTGTCGAAAATCAGCCATTTTTGCTCTAACATTAAATGCCTCCAAATGGTATTTAATTAACTTCCCGGGGTGAAGAAACCCTTTTTGAGAACTCAGAGTGAGTAAATTGGCCATTTTCATGCACTTTTAACCATTCCATAAATCTTGTGTTTTGGGCCCCTGGAAGCATGAAAATCACTTTAAACATGCTAATTTTAGCTCTAACACTGATGATCCACCTACAAATGTGAACTGACGTTCAAAAATAAAACATTTGAAAACGGACCATTTTCCACATTTCTGAAGCATGACGTAATGGGGGGGTGTTATCTCTTTTGTCGAAAATCAGCCGTTTTTGCTCGAACATTAAATGCCTCCAAATGGTATTTAATTAACTTCCCGAGCCCCTGGAAGCATGAAAATCACTTTAAACATGCTAATTTTAGCTCTAACACTGATGATCCACCTACAAATGTGAACTGACATTCAAAAATGAAACATTTGAAAACGGACCATTTTCCACATTTCTGAAGCATGACGTAATGGGGGGGTGTTATCTCTTTTGTCGAAAATCAGCCGTTTTTGCTCTAACATTAAATGCCTCCAAATGATATTTAATTAACTTCCCGGGGTGAAGAAACCCTTTTTAACCATTCCATAAATCTTGTGTTTTGGGCCCCTGGAAGCATGAAAATCACTTTAAACATGCTAATTTTAGCTCTAACACTGATGATCCACCTACAAATGTGAACTGACGTTCAAAAATAAAACATTTGAAAACGGACCATTTTCCACATTTCTGAAGCATGACGTAATGGGGGGGTGTTATCTCTTTTGTCGAAAATCAGCCGTTTTTGCTCGAACATTAAATGCCTCCAAATGGTATTTAATTAACTTCCCGGGGTGAAGAAACCCTTTTTGAGAACTCAGAGTGAGTAAATTGGCCATTTTCATGCACTTTTAACCATTCCATAAATCTTGTGTTTTGGGCCCCTGGAAGCATGAAAATCACTTTAAACATGCTAATTTTAGCTCTAACACTGATGATCCACCTACAAATGTGAACTGACGTTCAAAAATAAAACATTTGAAAACGGACCATTTTCCACATTTCTGAAGCATGACGTAATGGGGGGGGTGTTATCTCTTTTGTGGAAAATCAGCCTTTTTTGCTCGAACATTAAATGCCTCCAAATGGTATTTATTTCACTTCCCGACTCCCTGGAAGCATGAAAATCACTTTAAACATGCTAATTTTAGCTCTAACACTGATGATCCACCTACAAATGTGAACTGACGTTCAAAAATAAAACATTTGAAAACGGACCATTTTCCACATTTCTGAAGCATGACGTAATGGGGGGGTGTTATCTCTTTTGTCGAAAATCAGCCGTTTTTGCTCGAACATTAAATGCCTCCAAATGGTATTTAATTAACTTCCCGAGCCCCTGGAAGCATGAAAATCACTTTAAACATGCTAATTTTAGCTCTAACACTGATGATCCACCTACAAATGTGAACTGACGTTCAAAAATGAAACATTTGAAAACGGACCATTTTCCACATTTCTGAAGCATGACGTAATGGGGGGGTGTTATCTCTTTTGTCGAAAATCTGCCGTTTTTGCTCTAACATTAAATGCCTCCAAATGGTATTTAATTAACTTCCCGGGGTGAAGAAACCCTTTTTGAGAACTCAGAGTGAGTAAATTGGCCATTTTCATGCACTTTTAACCATTCCATAAATCTTGTGTTTTGGGCCCCTGGAAGCATGAAAATCACTTTAAACATGCTAATTTTAGCTCTAACACTGATGATCCACCTACAAATGTGAACTGACGTTCAAAAATAAAACATTTGAAAACGGACCATTTTCCACATTTCTGAAGCATGACGTAATGGGGGGGGGTTATCTCTTTTGTCGAAAATCAGCCGTTTTTGCTCGAACATTAAATGCCTCCAAATGGTATTTAATTAACTTCCCGAGCCCCTGGAAGCATGAAAATCACTTTAAACATGCTAATTTTAGCTCTAACACTGATGATCCACCTACAAATGTGAACTGACGTTCAAAAATGAAACATTTGAAAACGGACCATTTTCCACATTTCTGAAGCATGACGTAATGGGGGGGTGTTATCTCTTTTGTCGAAAATCAGCCGTTTTTGCTCTAACATTAAATGCCTCCAAATGGTATTTAATTAACTTCCCGGGGTGAAGAAACCCTTTTTGAGAACTCAGAGTGAGTAAATTGGCCATTTTCATGCACTTTTAACCATTCCATAAATCTTGTGTTTTGGGCCCCTGGAAGCATGAAAATCACTTTAAACATGCTAATTTTAGCTCTAACACTGATGATCCACCTACAAATGTGAACTGACGTTCAAAAATAAAACATTTGAAAACGGACCATTTTCCACATTTCTGAAGCATGACGTAATGGGGGGGTGTTATCTCTTTTGTCGAAAATCAGCCGTTTTTGCTCGAACATTAAATGCCTCCAAATGGTATTTAATTAACTTCCCGAGCCCCTGGAAGCATGAAAATCACTTTAAACATGCTAATTTTAGCTCTAACACTGATGATCCACCTACAAATGTGAACTGACGTTCAAAAATGAAACATTTGAAAACGGACCATTTTCCACATTTCTGAAGCATGACGTAATGGGGGGGTGTTATCTCTTTTGTCGAAAATCAGCCGTTTTTGCTCCAACATTAAATGCCTCCAAATGGTATTTAATTAACTTCCCGGGGTGAAGAAACCCTTTTTGAGAACTCAGAGTGAGTAAATTGGCCATTTTCATGCACTTTTAACCATTCCATAAATCTTGTGTTTTGGGCCCCTGGAAGCATGAAAATCACTTTAAACATGCTAATTTTAGCTCTAACACTGATGATCCACCTACAAATGTGAACTGACGTTCAAAAATAAAACATTTGAAAACGGACCATTTTCCACATTTCTGAAGCATGACGTAATGGGGGGGGTGTTATCTCTTTTGTGGAAAATCAGCCTTTTTTGCTCGAACATTAAATGCCTCCAAATGGTATTTATTTCACTTCCCGAGCCCCTGGAAGCATGAAAATCACTTTAAACATGCTAATTTTAGCTCTAACACTGATGATCCACCTACAAATGTGAACTGACGTTCAAAAATAAAACATTTGAAAACGGACCATTTTCCACATTTCTGAAGCATGACGTAATGGGGGGGTGTTATCTCTTTTGTCGAAAATCAGCCGTTTTTGCTCTAACATTAAATGCCTCCAAATTGTATTTAATTAACTTCCCGGGGTGAAGAAACCCTTTTTGAGAACTCAGAGTGAGTAAATTGGCCATTTTCATGCACTTTTAACCATTCCATAAATCTTGTGTTTTGGGCCCCTGGAAGCATGAAAATCACTTTAAACATGCTAATTTTAGCTCTAACACTGATGATCCACCTACAAATGTGAACTGACGTTCAAAAATGAAACATTTGAAAACGGACCATTTTCCACATTTCTGAAGCATGACGTAATGGGGGGGTGTTATCTCTTTTGTCGAAAATCAGCCGTTTTTGCTCGAACATTAAATGCCTCCAAATGGTATTTATTTCACTTCCCGAGCCCCTGGAAGCATGAAAATCACTTTAAACATGCTAATTTTAGCTCTAACACTGATGATCCACCTACAAATGTGAACTGACGTTCAAAAATGAAACATTTGAAAATGGACCATTTTCCACATTTCTGAAGCATGACGTAATGGGGGGGTGTTATCTCTTTTGTCGAAAATCAGCCGTTTTTGCTCTAACATTAAATGCCTCCAAATGGTATTTAATTAACTTCCCGGGGTGAAGAAACCCTTTTTGAGAACTCAGAGTGAGTAAATTGGCCATTTTCATGCACTTTTAACCATTCCATAAATCTTGTGTTTTGGGCCCCTGGAAGCATGAAAATCACTTTAAACATGCTAATTTTAGCTCTAACACTGATGATCCACCTACAAATGTGAACTGACGTTAAAAAATAAAACATTTGAAAACGGACCATTTTCCACATTTCTGAAGCATGACGTAATGGGGGGGTGTTATCTCTTTTGTGGAAAATCAGCCTTTTTTGCTCGAACATTAAATGCCTCCAAATGGTATTTATTTCACTTCCCGAGCCCCTGGAAGCATGAAAATCACTTTAAACATGCTAATTTTAGCTCTAACACTGATGATCCACCTACAAATGTGAACTGACGTTCAAAAATAAAACATTTGAAAACGGACCATTTTCCACATTTCTGAAGCATGACGTAATGGGGGGGTGTTATCTCTTTTGTCGAAAATCAGCCGTTTTTGCTCGAACATTAAATGCCTCCAAATGGTATTTAATTAACTTCCCGAGCCCCTGGAAGCATGAAAATCACTTTAAACATGCTAATTTTAGCTCTAACACTGATGATCCACCTACAAATGTGAACTGACGTTCAAAAATAAAACATTTGAAAACGGACCATTTTCCACATTTCTGAAGCATGACGTAATGGGGGGGTGTTATCTCTTTTGTCGAAAATCAGCCATTTTTGCTCTAACATTAAATGCCTCCAAATGGTATTTAATTAACTTCCCGAGCCCCTGGAAGCATGAAAATCACTTTAAACATGCTAATTTTAGCTCTAACACTGATGATCCACCTACAAATGTGAACTGACGTTCAAAAATAAAACATTTGAAAACGGACCATTTTCCACTTTTCTGAAGCATGACGTAATGGGGGGGTGTTATCTCTCTTGTCGAAAATCAGCCGTTTTTGCTCGAACATTAAATGCCTCCAAATGGTATTTAATTAACTTCCCGAGCCCCTGGAAGCATGAAAATCACTTTAAACATGCTAATTTTAGCTCAAACACTGATGATCCACCTACAAATGTGAACTGACGTTCAAAAATAAAACATTTGAAAACGGACCATTTTCCACATTTCTGAAGCATGACGTAATGGGGGGGTGTTATCTCTTTTGTCGAAAATCAGCCGTTTTTGCTCGAACATTAAATGCCTCCAAATGGTATTTAATTAACTTCCCGGGGTGAAGAAACCCTTTTTGAGAACTCAGAGTGAGTAAATTGGCCATTTTCATGCACTTTTAACCATTCCATAAATCTTGTGTTTTGGGCCCCTGGAAGCATGAAAATCACTTTAAACATGCTAATTTTAGCTCTAACACTGATGATCCACCTACAAATGTGAACTGACGTTCAAAAATAAAACATTTGAAAACGGACCATTTTCCACATTTCTGAAGCATGACGTAATGGGGGGGTGTTATCTCTTTTGTCGAAAATCAGCCGTTTTTGCTCTAGCATTAAATGCCTCCAAATGGTATTTAATTAACTTCCCGGGGTGAAGAAACCCTTTTTGAGAACTCAGAGTGAGTAAATTGGCCATTTTCATGCACTTTTAACCATTCCATAAATCTTGTGTTTTGGGCCCCTGGAAGCATGAAAATCACTTTAAACATGCTAATTTTAGCTCTAACACTGATGATCCACCTACAAATGTGAACTGACGTTCAAAAATAAAACATTTGAAAACGGACCATTTTCCACATTTCTGAAGCATGACGTAATGGGGGGGTGTTATCTCTTTTGTCGAAAATCAGCCGTTTTTGCTCGAACATTAAATGCCTCCAAATGGTATTTAATTAACTTCCCGAGCCCCTGGAAGCATGAAAATCACTTTAAACATGCTAATTTTAGCTCTAACACTGATGATCCACCTACAAATGTGAACTGACGTTCAAAAATAAAACATTTGAAAACGGACCATTTTCCACATTTCTGAAGCATGACGTAATGGGGGGGTGTTATCTCTTTTGTCGAAAATCAGCCGTTTTTGCTCTAACATTAAATGCCTCCAAATGGTATTTAATTAACTTCCCGGGGTGAAGAAACCCTTTTTGAGAACTCAGAGTGAGTAAATTGGCCATTTTCATGCACTTTTAACCATTCCATAAATCTTGTGTTTTGGGCCCCTGGAAGCATGAAAATCACTTTAAACATGCTAATTTTAGCTCTAACACTGATGATCCACCTACAAATGTGAACTGACGTTCAAAAATAAAACATTTGAAAACGGACCATTTTCCACATTTCTGAAGCATGACGTAATGGGGGGGTGTTATCTCTTTTGTCGAAAATCAGCCGTTTTTGCTCGAACATTAAATGCCTCCAAATGGTATTTAATTAACTTCCCGAGCCCCTGGAAGCATGAAAATCACTTTAAACATGCTAATTTTAGCTCTAACACTGATGATCCACCTACAAATGTGAACTGACGTTCAAAAATGAAACATTTGAAAACGGACCATTTTCCACATTTCTGAAGCATGACGTAATGGGGGGGTGTTATCTCTTTTGTCGAAAATCAGCCGTTTTTGCTCTAACATTAAATGCCTCCAAATGGTATTTAATTAACTTCCCGGGGTGAAGAAACCCTTTTTGAGAACTCAGAGTGAGTAAATTGGCCATTTTCATGCACTTTTAACCATTCCATAAATCTTGTGTTTTGGGCCCCTGGAAGCATGAAAATCACTTTAAACATGCTAATTTTAGCTCTAACACTGATGATCCACCTACAAATGTGAACTGACGTTCAAAAATAAAACATTTGAAAACGGACCATTTTCCACATTTCTGAAGCATGACGTAATGGGGGGGTGTTGTCTCTTTTGTCGAAAATCAGCCGTTTTTGCTCGAACATTAAATGCCTCCAAATGGTATTTAATTAACTTCCCGAGCCCCTGGAAGCATGAAAATCACTTTAAACATGCTAATTTTAGCTCTAACACTGATGATCCACCTACAAATGTGAACTGACGTTCAAAAATAAAACATTTGAAAACGGACCATTTTCCACATTTCTGAAGCATGACGTAATGGGGGGGTGTTATCTCTTTTGTCGAAAATCAGCCGTTTTTGCTCTAACATTAAATGCCTCCAAATGGTATTTAATTAACTTCCCGGGGTGAAGAAACCCTTTTTGAGAACTCAGAGTGAGTAAATTGGCCATTTTCATGCACTTTTAACCATTCCATAAATCTTGTGTTTTGGGCCCCTGGATGCATGAAAATCACTTTAAACATGCTAATTTTAGCTCTAACACTGATGATCCACCTACAAATGTGAACTGACGTTCAAAAATAAAACATTTGAAAATGGACCATTTTCCACATTTCTGAAGCATGACGTAATGGGGGGGTGTTATCTCTTTTGTGGAAAATCAGCCTTTTTTGCTCGAACATTAAATGCCTCCAAATGGTATTTATTTCACTTCCCGAGCCCCTGGAAGCATGAAAATCACTTTAAACATGCTAATTTTAGCTCTAACACTGATGATCCACCTACAAATGTGAACTGACGTTCAAAAATAAAACATTTGAAAACGGACCATTTTCCACATTTCTGAAGCATGACGTAATGGGGGGGTGTTATCTCTTTTGTCGAAAATCAGCCGTTTTTGCTCTAACATTAAATGCCTCCAAATGGTATTTAATTAACTTCCCGGGGTGAAGAAACCCTTTTTGAGAACTCAGAGTGAGTAAATTGGCCATTTTCATGCACTTTTAACCATTCCATAAATCTTGTGTTTTGGGCCCCTGGAAGCATGAAAATCACTTTAAACATGCTAATTTTAGCTCTAACACTGATGATCCACCTACAAATGTGAACTGACGTTCAAAAATAAAACATTTGAAAACGGACCATTTTCCACATTTCTGAAGCATGACGTAATGGGGGGTGTTGTCTCTTTTGTCGAAAATCAGCCGTTTTTGCTCGAACATTAAATGCCTCCAAATGGTATTTAATTAACTTGCCGAGCCCCTGGAAGCATGAAAATCACTTTAAACATGCTAATTTTAGCTCTAACACTGATGATCCACCTACAAATGTGAACTGACGTTCAAAAATAAAACATTTGAAAACGGACCATTTTCCACATTTCTGAAGAATGACGTAATGGGGGGGTGTTATCTCTTTTGTCGAAAATCAGCCGTTTTTGCTCTAACATTAAATGCCTCCAAATGGTATTTAATTAACTTCCCGGGGTGAAGAAACCCTTTCTGAGAACTCAGAGTGAGTAAATTGGCCATTTTCATGCACTTTTAACCATTCCATAAATCTTGTGTTTTGGGCCCCTGGATGCATGAAAATCACTTTAAACATGCTAATTTTAGCTCTAACACTGATGATCCACCTACAAATGTGAACTGACGTTCAAAAATAAAACATTTGAAAATGGACCATTTTCCACATTTCTGAAGCATGACGTAATGGGGGGGTGTTATCTCTTTTGTGGAAAATCAGCCTTTTTTGCTCGAACATTAAATGCCTCCAAATGGTATTTATTTCACTTCCCGAGCCCCTGGAAGCATGAAAATCACTTTAAACATGCTAATTTTAGCTCTAACACTGATGATCCACCTACAAATGTGAACTGACGTTCAAAAATAAAACATTTGAAAACGGACCATTTTCCACATTTCTGAAGCATGACGTAATGGGGGGGTGTTATCTCTTTTGTCGAAAATCAGCCGTTTTTGCTCGAACATTAAATGCCTCCAAATGGTATTTAATTAACTTCCCGAGCCCCTGGAAGCATGAAAATCACTTTAAACATGCTAATTTTAGCTCTAACACTGATGATCCACCTACAAATGTGAACTGACGTTCAAAAATGAAACATTTGAAAACGGACCATTTTCCACATTTCTGAAGCATGACGTAATGGGGGGGTGTTATCTCTTTTGTCGAAAATCAGCCGTTTTTGCTCTAACATTAAATGCCTCCAAATGGTATTTAATTAACTTCCCGGGGTGAAGAAACCCTTTTTGAGAACTCAGAGTGAGTAAATTGGCCATTTTCATGCACTTTTAACCATTCCATAAATCTTGTGTTTTGGGCCCCTGGAAGCATGAAAATCACTTTAAACATGCTAATTTTAGCTCTAACACTGATGATCCACCTACAAATGTGAACTGACGTTCAAAAATAAAACATTTGAAAACGGACCATTTTCCACATTTCTGAAGCATGACGTAATGGGGGGGTGTTATCTCTTTTGTCGAAAATCAGCCATTTTTGCTCTAACATTAAATGCCTCCAAATGGTATTTAATTAACTTCCAGAGCCCCTGGAAGCATGAAAATCACTTTAAACATGCTAATTTTAGCTCTAACACTGATGATCCACCTACAAATGTGAACTGACGTTCAAAAATAAAACATTTGAAAACGGACCATTTTCCACATTTCTGAAGCATGACGTAATGGGGGGGTGTTATCTCTCTTGTCGAAAATCAGCCGTTTTTGCTCGAACATTAAATGCCTCCAAATGGTATTTAATTAACTTCCCGAGCCCCTGGAAGCATGAAAATCACTTTAAACATGCTAATTTTAGCTCTAACACTGATGATCCACCTACAAATGTGAACTGACGTTCAAAAATGAAACATTTGAAAACGGACCATTTTCCACATTTCTGAAGCATGACGTAATGGGTGGTGTGATCTCTTTTGTCGAAAATCAGCCGTTTTTGCTCTAACATTAAATGCCTCCAAATGGTATTTAATTAACTTCCCGGGGTGAAGAAACCCTTTTTGAGAACTCAGAGTGAGTAAATTGGCCATTTTCATGCACTTTTAACCATTCCATAAATCTTGTGTTTTGGGCCCCTGGAAGCATGAAAATCACTTTAAACATGCTAATTTTAGCTCTAACACTGATGATCCACCTACAAATGTGAACTGACGTTCAAAAATAAAACATTTGAAAACGGACCATTTTCCACATTTCTGAAGCATGACGTAATGGGGGGGTGTTATCTCTTTTGTCGAAAATCAGCCGTTTTTGCTCGAACATTAAATGCCTCCAAATGGTATTTAATTAACTTCCCGGGGTGAAGAAACCCTTTTTGAGAACTCAGAGTGAGTAAATTGGCCATTTTCATGCACTTTTAACCATTCCATAAATCTTGTGTTTTGGGCCCCTGGAAGCATGAAAATCACTTTAAACATGCTAATTTTAGCTCTAACACTGATGATCCACCTACAAATGTGAACTGACGTTCAAAAATAAAACATTTGAAAACGGACCATTTTCCACATTTCTGAAGCATGACGTAATGGGGGGGTGTTATCTCTTTTGTGGAAAATCAGCCTTTTTTGCTCGAACATTAAATGCCTCCAAATGGTATTTATTTCACTTCCCGAGCCCCTGGAAGCATGAAAATCACTTTAAACATGCTAATTTTAGCTCTAACACTGATGATCCACCTACAAATGTGAACTGACGTTCAAAAATAAAACATTTGAAAACGGACCATTTTCCACATTTCTGAAGCATGACGTAATGGGGGGGTGTTATCTCTTTTGTCGAAAATCAGCCGTTTTTGCTCGAACATTAAATGCCTCCAAATGGTATTTAATTAACTTCCCGAGCCCCTGGAAGCATGAAAATCACTTTAAACATGCTAATTTTAGCTCTAACACTGATGATCCACCTACAAATGTGAACTGACGTTCAAAAATGAAACATTTGAAAACGGACCATTTTCCACATTTCTGAAGCATGACGTAATGGGGGGTGTTATCTCTTTTGTCGAAAATCAGCCATTTTTGCTCTAACATTAAATGCCTCCAAATGGTATTTAATTAACTTCCCGGGGTGAAGAAACCCTTTTTGAGAACTCAGAGTGAGTAAATTAGCCATTTTCATGCACTTTTAACCATTCCATAAATCTTGTGTTTTGGGCCCCTGGAAGCATGAAAATCACTTTAAACATGCTAATTTTAGCTCTAACACTGATGATCCACCTACAAATGTGAACTGACGTTCAAAAATAAAACATTTGAAAACGGACCATTTTCCACATTTCTGAAGCATGACGTAATGGGGGGGTGTTATCTCTTTTATCGAAAATCAGCCGTTTTTGCTCGGACATTAAATGCCTCCAAATGGTATTTAATTAACTTCCCGAGCCCCTGGAAGCATGAAAATCACTTTAAACATGCTAATTTTAGCTCTAACACTGATGATCCACCTACAAATGTGAACTGACGTTGAAAAATAAAACATTTGAAAACGGACCATTTTCCACATTTCTGAAGCATGACGTAATGGGGGGGGTGTTATCTCTTTTGTCGAAAATCAGCCGTTTTTGCTCTAACATTAAATGCCTCCAAATGGTATTTAATTAACTTCCCGGGGTGAAGAAACCCTTTTTGAGAACTCAGAGTGAGTAAATTGGCCATTTTCATGCACTTTTAACCATTCCATAAATCTTGTGTTTTGGGCCCCTGGAAGCATGAAAATCACTTTAAACATGCTAATTTTAGCTCTAACACTGATGATCCACCTACAAATGTGAACTGACTTTCAAAAATAAAACATTTGAAAACGGACCATTTTCCACATTTCTGAAGCATGACGTAATGGGGGGGTGTTATCTCTTTTGTCGAAAATCAGCCGTTTTTGCTCGAACATTAAATGCCTCCAAATGGTATTTAATTAACTTCCCGAGCCCCTGGAAGCATGAAAATCACTTTAAACATGCTAATTTTAGCTCTAACACTGATGATCCACCTACAAATGTGAACTGACGTTCAAAAATGAAACATTTGAAAACGGACCATTTTCCACATTTCTGAAGCATGACGTAATGGGGGGGTGTTATCTCTTTTGTCGAAAATCAGCCGTTTTTGCTCTAACATTAAATGCCTCCAAATGGTATTTAATTAACTTCCCGGGGTGAAGAAACCCTTTTTAACCATTCCATAAATCTTGTGTTTTGGGCCCCTGGAAGCATGAAAATCACTTTAAACATGCTAATTTTAGCTCTAACACTGATGATCCACCTACAAATGTGAACTGACGTTCAAAAATAAAACATTTGAAAACGGACCATTTTCCACATTTCTGAAGCATGACGTAATGGGGGGGTGTTATCTCTTTTGTCGAAAATCAGCCGTTTTTGCTCGAACATTAAATGCCTCCAAATGGTATTTAATTAACTTCCCGGGGTGAAGAAACCCTTTTTGAGAACTCAGAGTGAGTAAATTGGCCATTTTCATGCACTTTTAACCATTCCATAAATCTTGTGTTTTGGGCCCCTGGAAGCATGAAAATCACTTTAAACATGCTAATTTTAGCTCTAACACTGATGATCCACCTACAAATGTGAACTGACGTTCAAAAATAAAACATTTGAAAACGGACCATTTTCCACATTTCTGAAGCATGACGTAATGGGGGGGTGTTATCTCTTTTGTGGAAAATCAGCCTTTTTTGCTCGAACATTAAATGCCTCCAAATGGTATTTATTTCACTTCCCGACTCCCTGGAAGCATGAAAATCACTTTAAACATGCTAATTTTAGCTCTAACACTGATGATCCACCTACAAATGTGAACTGACGTTCAAAAATAAAACATTTGAAAACGGACCATTTTCCACATTTCTGAAGCATGACGTAATGGGGGGGTGTTATCTCTTTTGTCGAAAATCAGCCGTTTTTGCTCTAACATTAAATGCCTCCAAATGGTATTTAATTAACTTCCCGGGGTGAAGAAACCCTTTTTGAGAACTCAGAGTGAGTAAATTGGCCATTTTCATGCACTTTTAACCATTCCATAAATCTTGTGTTTTGGGCCCCTGGAAGCATGAAAATCACTTTAAACATGCTAATTTTAGCTCTAACACTGATGATCCACCTACAAATGTGAACTGACGTTCAAAAATAAAACATTTGAAAACGGACCATTTTCCACATTTCTGAAGCATGACGTAATGGGGGGGTGTTATCTCTTTTGTGGAAAATCAGCCTTTTTTGCTCGAACATTAAATGCCTCCAAATGGTATTTATTTCACTTCCCGACTCCCTGGAAGCATGAAAATCACTTTAAACATGCTAATTTTAGCTCTAACACTGATGATCCACCTACAAATGTGAACTGACGTTCAAAAATAAAACATTTGAAAACGGACCATTTTCCACATTTCTGAAGCATGACGTAATGGGGGGGTGTTATCTCTTTTGTCGAAAATCAGCCGTTTTTGCTTGAACATTAAATGCCTCCAAATGGTATTTAATTAACTTCCCGAGCCCCTGGAAGCATGAAAATCACTTTAAACATGCTAATTTTAGCTCTAACACTGATGATCCACCTACAAATGTGAACTGACGTTCAAAAATGAAACATTTGAAAACGGACCATTTTCCACATTTCTGAAGCATGACGTAATGGGGGGGTGTTATCTCTTTTGTCGAAAATCAGCCGTTTTTGCTCTAACATTAAATGCCTCCAAATGGTATTTAATTAACTTCCCGGGGTGAAGAAACCCTTTTTGAGAACTCAGAGTGAGTAAATTGGCCATTTTCATGCACTTTTAACCATTCCATAAATCTTGTGTTTTGGGCCCCTGGAAGCATGAAAATCACTTTAAACATGCTAATTTTAGCTCTAACACTGATGATCCACCTACAAATGTGAACTGACGTTCAAAAATAAAACATTTGAAAACGGACCATTTTCCACATTTCTGAAGCATGACGTAATGGGGGGGTGTTATCTCTTTTGTCGAAAATCAGCCGTTTTTGCTCGAACATTAAATGCCTCCAAATGGTATTTAATTAACTTCCCGAGCCCCTGGAAGCATGAAAATCACTTTAAACATGCTAATTTTAGCTCTAACACTGATGATCCACCTACAAATGTGAACTGACGTTCAAAAATGAAACATTTGAAAACGGACCATTTTCCACATTTCTGAAGCATGACGTAATGGGGGGGTGTTATCTCTTTTGTCGAAAATCAGCCGTTTTTGCTCTAACATTAAATGCCTCCAAATGGTATTTAATTAACTTCCCGGGGTGAAGAAACCCTTTTTGAGAACTCAGAGTGAGTAAATTGGCCATTTTCATGCACTTTTAACCATTCCATAAATCTTGTGTTTTGGGCCCCTGGAAGCATGAAAATCACTTTAAACATGCTAATTTTAGCTCTAACACTGATGATCCACCTACAAATGTGAACTGACGTTCAAAAATAAAACATTTGAAAACGGACCATTTTCCACATTTCTGAAGCATGACGTAATGGGGGGGGTGTTATCTCTTTTGTGGAAAATCAGCCTTTTTTGCTCGAACATTAAATGCCTCCAAATGGTATTTATTTCACTTCCCGAGCCCCTGGAAGCATGAAAATCACTTTAAACATGCTAATTTTAGCTCTAACACTGATGATCCACCTACAAATGTGAACTGACGTTCAAAAATAAAACATTTGAAAACGGACCATTTTCCACATTTCTGAAGCATGACGTAATGGGGGGGTGTTATCTCTTTTGTCGAAAATCAGCCGTTTTTGCTCGAACATTAAATGCCTCCAAATGGTATTTAATTAACTTCCCGAGCCCCTGGAAGCATGAAAATCACTTTAAACATGCTACTTTTAGCTCTAACACTGATGATCCATCTACAAATGTGAACTGACGTTCAAAAATGAAACATTTGAAAACGGACCATTTTCCACATTTCTGAAGCATGACGTAATGGGGGGGTGTTATCTCTTTTGTCGAAAATCAGCCGTTTTTGCTCTAACATTAAATGCCTCCAAATGGTATTTAATTAACTTCCCGGGGTGAAGAAACCCTTTTTGAGAACTCAGAGTGAGTAAATTGGCCATTTTCATGCACTTTTAACCATTCCATAAATCTTGTGTTTTGGGCCCCTGGAAGCATGAAAATCACTTTAAACATGCTAATTTTAGCTCTAACACTGATGATCCACCTACAAATGTGAACTGACGTTCAAAAATAAAACATTTGAAAACGGACCATTTTCCACATTTCTGAAGCATGACGTAATGGGGGGGTGTTATCTCTTTTGTCGAAAATCAGCCGTTTTTGCTCGAACATTAAATGCCTCCAAATGGTATTTAATTAACTTCCCGGGGTGAAGAAACCCTTTTTGAGAACTCAGAGTGAGTAAATTGGCCATTTTCATGCACTTTTAACCATTCCATAAATCTTGTGTTTTGGGCCCCTGGAAGCATGAAAATCACTTTAAACATGCTAATTTTAGCTCTAACACTGATGATCCACCTACAAATGTGAACTGACATTCAAAAATAAAACATTTGAAAACGGACCATTTTCCACATTTCTGAAGCATGACGTAATGGGGGGGTGTTATCTCTTTTGTCGAAAATCAGCCGTTTTTGCTCTAACATTAAATGCCTCCAAATGGTATTTAATTAACTTCCCGGGGTGAAGAAACCCTTTTTGAGAACTCAGAGTGAGTAAATTGGCCATTTTCATGCACTTTTAACCATTCCATAAATCTTGTGTTTTGGGCCCCTGGAAGCATGAAAATCACTTTAAACATGCTAATTTTAGCTCTAACACTGATGATCCACCTACAAATGTGAACTGACGTTCAAAAATGAAACATTTGAAAACGGACCATTTTCCACATTTCTGAAGCATGACGTAATGGGGGGGTGTTATCTCTTTTGTCGAAAATCAGCCGTTTTTGCTCGATCATTAAATGCCTCCAAATGGTATTTATTTCACTTCCCGAGCCCCTGGAAGCATGAAAATCACTTTAAACATGCTAATTTTAGCTCTAACACTGATGATCCACCTACAAATGTGAACTGACGTTCAAAAATGAAACATTTGAAAACGGACCATTTTCCACATTTCTGAAGCATGACGTAATGGGGGGGTGTTATCTCTTTTGTCGAAAATCAGCCGTTTTTGCTCTAACATTAAATGCCTCCAAATGGTATTTAATTAACTTCCCGGGGTGAAGAAACCCTTTTTGAGAACTCAGAGTGAGTAAATTGGCCATTTTCATGCACTTTTAACCATTCCATAAATCTTGTGTTTTGGGCCCCTGGAAGCATGAAAATCACTTTAAACATGCTAATTTTAGCTCTAACACTGATGATCCACCTACAAATGTGAACTGACGTTAAAAAATAAAACATTTGAAAACGGACCATTTTCCACATTTCTGAAGCATGACGTAATGGGGGGGTGTTATCTCTTTTGTGGAAAATCAGCCTTTTTTGCTCGAACATTAAATGCCTCCAAATGGTATTTATTTCACTTCCCGAGCCCCTGGAAGCATGAAAATCACTTTAAACATGCTAATTTTAGCTCTAACACTGATGATCCACCTACAAATGTGAACTGACGTTCAAAAATAAAACATTTGAAAACGGACCATTTTCCACATTTCTGAAGCATGACGTAATGGGGGGGTGTTATCTCTTTTGTCGAAAATCAGCCGTTTTTGCTCGAACATTAAATGCCTCCAAATGGTATTTAATTAACTTCCCGAGCCCCTGGAAGCATGAAAATCACTTTAAACATGCTAATTTTAGCTCTAACACTGATGATCCACCTACAAATGTGAACTGACGTTCAAAAATAAAACATTTGAAAACGGACCATTTTCCACATTTCTGAAGCATGACGTAATGGGGGGGTGTTATCTCTTTTGTCGAAAATCAGCCATTTTTGCTCTAACATTAAATGCCTCCAAATGGTATTTAATTAACTTCCCGAGCCCCTGGAAGCATGAAAATCACTTTAAACATGCTAATTTTAGCTCTAACACTGATGATCCACCTACAAATGTGAACTGACGTTCAAAAATAAAACATTTGAAAACGGACCATTTTCCACATTTCTGAAGCATGACGTAATGGGGGGGTGTTATCTCTCTTGTCGAAAATCAGCCGTTTTTGCTCGAACATTAAATGCCTCCAAATGGTATTTAATTAACTTCCCGAGCCCCTGGAAGCATGAAAATCACTTTAAACATGCTAATTTTAGCTCTAACACTGATGATCCACCTACAAATGTGAACTGACGTTCAAAAATGAAACATTTGAAAACGGACCATTTTCCACATTTCTGAAGCATGACGTAATGGGGGGGTGTTATCTCTTTTGTCGAAAATCAGCCGTTTTTGCTCTAACATTAAATGCCTCCAAATGGTATTTAATTAACTTCCCGGGGTGAAGAAACCCTTTTTGAGAACTCAGAGTGAGTAAATTGGCCATTTTCATGCACTTTTAACCATTCCATAAATCTTGTGTTTTGGGCCCCTGGAAGCATGAAAATCACTTTAAACATGCTAATTTTAGCTCTAACACTGATGATCCACCTACAAATGTGAACTGACGTTCAAAAATAAAACATTTGAAAACGGACCATTTTCCACATTTCTGAAGCATGACGTAATGGGGGGGTGTTATCTCTTTTGTCGAAAATCAGCCGTTTTTGCTCGAACATTAAATGCCTCCAAATGGTATTTAATTAACTTCCCGGGGTGAAGAAACCCTTTTTGAGAACTCAGAGTGAGTAAATTGGCCATTTTCATGCACTTTTAACCATTCCATAAATCTTGTGTTTTGGGCCCCTGGAAGCATGAAAATCACTTTAAACATGCTAATTTTAGCTCTAACACTGATGATCCACCTACAAATGTGAACTGACGTTCAAAAATAAAACATTTGAAAACGGACCATTTTCCACATTTCTGAAGCATGACGTAATGGGGGGGTGTTATCTCTTTTGTGGAAAATCAGCCTTTTTTGCTCGAACATTAAATGCCTCCAAATGGTATTTATTTCACTTCCCGAGCCCCTGGAAGCATGAAAATCACTTTAAACATGCTAATTTTAGCTCTAACACTGATGATCCACCTACAAATGTGAACTGACGTTCAAAAATAAAACATTTGAAAACGGACCATTTTCCACATTTCTGAAGCATGACGTAATGGGGGGGTGTTATCTCTTTTGTCGAAAATCAGCCGTTTTTGCTCGAACATTAAATGCCTCCAAATGGTATTTAATTAACTTCCCGAGCCCCTGGAAGCATGAAAATCACTTTAAACATGCTAATTTTAGCTCTAACACTGATGATCCACCTACAAATGTGAACTGACGTTCAAAAATGAAACATTTGAAAACGGACCATTTTCCACATTTCTGAAGCATGACGTAATGGGGGTGTTATCTCTTTTGTCGAAAATCAGCCGTTTTTGCTCTAACATTAAATGCCTCCAAATGGTATTTAATTAACTTCCCGGGGTGAAGAAACCCTTTTTGAGAACTCAGAGTGAGTAAATTGGCCATTTTCATGCACTTTTAACCATTCCATAAATCTTGTGTTTTGGGCCCCTGGAAGCATGAAAATCACTTTAAACATGCTAATTTTAGCTCTAACACTGATGATCCACCTACAAATGTGAACTGACGTTCAAAAATAAAACATTTGAAAACGGACCATTTTCCACATTTCTGAAGCATGACGTAATGGGGGGGGTGTTATCTCTTTTGTCGAAAATCAGCCGTTTTTGCTCGAACATTAAATGCCTCCAAATGGTATTTAATTAACTTCCCGAACCCCTGGAAGCATGAAAATCACTTTAAACATGCTAATTTTAGCTCTAACACTGATGATCCACCTACAAATGTGAACTGACGTTCAAAAATGAAACATTTGAAAACGGACCATTTTCCACATTTCTGAAGCATGACGTAATGGGGGGGTGTTATCTCTTTTGTCGAAAATCAGCCGTTTTTGCTCTAACATTAAATGCCTCCAAATGGTATTTAATTAACTTCCCGGGGTGAAGAAACCCTTTTTAACCATTCCATAAATCTTGTGTTTTGGGCCCCTGGAAGCATGAAAATCACTTTAAACATGCAAATTTTAGCTCTAACACTGATGATCCACCTACAAATGTGAACTGACGTTCAAAAATAAAACATTTGAAAACGGACCATTTTCCACATTTCTGAAGCATGACGTAATGGGGGGGTGTTATCTCTTTTGTCGAAAATCAGCCGTTTTTGCTCGAACATTAAATGCCTCCAAATGGTATTTAATTAACTTCCCGGGGTGAAGAAACCCTTTTTGAGAACTCAGAGTGAGTAAATTGGCCATTTTCATGCACTTTTAACCATTCCATAAATCTTGTGTTTTGGGCCCCTGGAAGCATGAAAATCACTTTAAACATGCTAATTTTAGCTCTAACACTGATGATCCACCTACAAATGTGAACTGACGTTCAAAAATAAAACATTTGAAAACGGACCATTTTCCACATTTCTGAAGCATGACGTAATGGGGGGGTGTTATCTCTTTTGTCGAAAATCAGCCGTTTTTGCTCTAACATTAAATGCCTCCAAATGGTATTTAATTAACTTCCCGGGGTGAAGAAACCCTTTTTGAGAACTCAGAGTGAGTAAATTGGCCATTTTCATGCACTTTTAACCATTCCATAAATCTTGTGTTTTGGGCCCCTGGAAGCATGAAAATCACTTTAAACATGCTAATTTTAGCTCTAACACTGATGATCCACCTACAAATGTGAACTGACGTTCAAAAATGAAACATTTGAAAACGGACCATTTTCCACATTTCTGAAGCATGACGTAATGGGGGGGTGTTATCTCTTTTGTCGAAAATCAGCCGTTTTTGCTCGAACATTAAATGCCTCCAAATGGTATTTATTTCACTTCCCGAGCCCCTGGAAGCATGAAAATCACTTTAAACATGCTAATTTTAGCTCTAACACTGATGATCCACCTACAAATGTGAACTGACGTTCAAAAATGAAACATTTGAAAACGGACCATTTTCCACATTTCTGAAGCATGACGTAATGGGGGGGTGTTATCTCTTTTGTCGAAAATCAGCCGTTTTTGCTCTAACATTAAATGCCTCCAAATGGTATTTAATTAACTTCCCGGGGTGAAGAAACCCTTTTTGAGAACTCAGAGTGAGTAAATTGGCCATTTTCATGCACTTTTAACCATTCCATAAATCTTGTGTTTTGGGCCCCTGGAAGCATGAAAATCACTTTAAACATGCTAATTTTAGCTCTAACACTGATGATCCACCTACAAATGTGAACTGACGTTAAAAAATAAAACATTTGAAAACGGACCATTTTCCACATTTCTGAAGCATGACGTAATGGGGGGGTGTTATCTCTTTTGTGGAAAATCAGCCTTTTTTGCTCGAACATTAAATGCCTCCAAATGGTATTTATTTCACTTCCCGAGCCCCTGGAAGCATGAAAATCACTTTAAACATGCTAATTTTAGCTCTAACACTGATGATCCACCTACAAATGTGAACTGACGTTCAAAAATAAAACATTTGAAAACGGACCATTTTCCACATTTCTGAAGCATGACGTAATGGGGGGGTGTTATCTCTTTTGTCGAAAATCAGCCATTTTTGCTCTAACATTAAATGCCTCCAAATGGTATTTAATTAACTTCCCGAGCCCCTGGAAGCATGAAAATCACTTTAAACATGCTAATTTTAGCTCTAACACTGATGATCCACCTACAAATGTGAACTGACGTTCAAAAATAAAACATTTGAAAACGGACCATTTTCCACATTTCTGAAGCATGACGTAATGGGGGGGTGTTATCTCTCTTGTCGAAAATCAGCCGTTTTTGCTCGAACATTAAATGCCTCCAAATGGTATTTAATTAACTTCCCGAGCCCCTGGAAGCATGAAAATCACTTTAAACATGCTAATTTTAGCTCTAACACTGATGATCCACCTACAAATGTGAACTGACGTTCAAAAATGAAACATTTGAAAACGGACCATTTTCCACATTTCTGAAGCATGACGTAATGGGGGGGTGTTATCTCTTTTGTCGAAAATCAGCCGTTTTTGCTCTAACATTAAATGCCTCCAAATGGTATTTAATTAACTTCCCGGGGTGAAGAAACCCTTTTTGAGAACTCAGAGTGAGTAAATTGGCCATTTTCATGCACTTTTAACCATTCCATAAATCTTGTGTTTTGGGCCCCTGGAAGCATGAAAATCACTTTAAACATGCTAATTTTAGCTCTAACACTGATGATCCACCTACAAATGTGAACTGACGTTCAAAAATAAAACATTTGAAAACGGACCATTTTCCACATTTCTGAAGCATGACGTAATGGGGGGGTGTTATCTCTTTTGTCGAAAATCAGCCGTTTTTGCTCGAACATTAAATGCCTCCAAATGGTATTTAATTAACTTCCCGGGGTGAAGAAACCCTTTTTGAGAACTCAGAGTGAGTAAATTGGCCATTTTCATGCACTTTTAACCATTCCATAAATCTTGTGTTTTGGGCCCCTGGAAGCATGAAAATCACTTTAAACATGCTAATTTTAGCTCTAACACTGATGATCCACCTACAAATGTGAACTGACGTTCAAAAATAAAACATTTGAAAACGGACCATTTTCCACATTTCTGAAGCATGACGTAATGGGGGGGTGTTATCTCTTTTGTGGAAAATCAGCCTTTTTTGCTCGAACATTAAATGCCTCCAAATGGTATTTATTTCACTTCCCGAGCCCCTGGAAGCATGAAAATCACTTTAAACATGCTAATTTTAGCTCTAACACTGATGATCCACCTACAAATGTGAACTGACGTTCAAAAATAAAACATTTGAAAACGGACCATTTTCCACATTTCTGAAGCATGACGTAATGGGGGGGTGTTATCTCTTTTGTCGAAAATCAGCCGTTTTTGCTCGAACATTAAATGCCTCCAAATGGTATTTAATTAACTTCCCGAGCCCCTGGAAGCATGAAAATCACTTTAAACATGCTAATTTTAGCTCTAACACTGATGATCCACCTACAAATGTGAACTGACGTTCAAAAATGAAACATTTGAAAACGGACCATTTTCCACATTTCTGAAGCATGACGTAATGGGGGGTGTTATCTCTTTTGTCGAAAATCAGCCGTTTTTGCTCTAACATTAAATGCCTCCAAATGGTATTTAATTAACTTCCCGGGGTGAAGAAACCCTTTTTGAGAACTCAGAGTGAGTAAATTGGCCATTTTCATGCACTTTTAACCATTCCATAAATCTTGTGTTTTGGGCCCCTGGAAGCATGAAAATCACTTTAAACATGCTAATTTTAGCTCTAACACTGATGATCCACCTACAAATGTGAACTGACGTTCAAAAATAAAACATTTGAAAACGGACCATTTTCCACATTTCTGAAGCATGACGTAATGGGGGGGGTGTTATCTCTTTTGTCGAAAATCAGCCGTTTTTGCTCGAACATTAAATGCCTCCAAATGGTATTTAATTAACTTCCCGAGCCCCTGGAAGCATGAAAATCACTTTAAACATGCTAATTTTAGCTCTAACACTGATGATCCACCTACAAATGTGAACTGACGTTCAAAAATGAAACATTTGAAAACGGACCATTTTCCACATTTCTGAAGCATGACGTAATGGGGGGGTGTTATCTCTTTTGTCGAAAATCAGCCGTTTTTGCTCTAACATTAAATGCCTCCAAATGGTATTTAATTAACTTCCCGGGGTGAAGAAACCCTTTTTAACCATTCCATAAATCTTGTGTTTTGGGCCCCTGGAAGCATGAAAATCACTTTAAACATGCTAATTTTAGCTCTAACACTGATGATCCACCTACAAATGTGAACTGACGTTCAAAAATAAAACATTTGAAAACGGACCATTTTCCACATTTCTGAAGCATGACGTAATGGGGGGGTGTTATCTCTCTTGTCGAAAATCAGCCGTTTTTGCTCGAACATTAAATGCCTCCAAATGGTATTTAATTAACTTCCCGAGCCCCTGGAAGCATGAAAATCACTTTAAACATGCTAATTTTAGCTCTAACACTGATGATCCACCTACAAATGTGAACTGACGTTCAAAAATGAAACATTTGAAAACGGACCATTTTCCACATTTCTGAAGCATGACGTAATGGGGGGGTGTTATCTCTTTTGTCGAAAATCAGCCGTTTTTGCTCTAACATTAAATGCCTCCAAATGGTATTTAATTAACTTCCCGGGGTGAAGAAACCCTTTTTGAGAACTCAGAGTGAGTAAATTGGCCATTTTCATGCACTTTTAACCATTCCATAAATCTTGTGTTTTGGGCCCCTGGAAGCATGAAAATCACTTTAAACATGCTAATTTTAGCTCTAACACTGATGATCCACCTACAAATGTGAACTGACGTTCAAAAATAAAACATTTGAAAACGGACCATTTTCCACATTTCTGAAGCATGACGTAATGGGGGGGTGTTATCTCTTTTGTCGAAAATCAGCCGTTTTTGCTCGAACATTAAATGCCTCCAAATGGTATTTAATTAACTTCCCGGGGTGAAGAAACCCTTTTTGAGAACTCAGAGTGAGTAAATTGGCCATTTTCATGCACTTTTAACCATTCCATAAATCTTGTGTTTTGGGCCCCTGGAAGCATGAAAATCACTTTAAACATGCTAATTTTAGCTCTAACACTGATGATCCACCTACAAATGTGAACTGACGTTCAAAAATAAAACATTTGAAAACGGACCATTTTCCACATTTCTGAAGCATGACGTAATGGGGGGGTGTTATCTCTTTTGTGGAAAATCAGCCTTTTTTGCTCGAACATTAAATGCCTCCAAATGGTATTTATTTCACTTCCCGAGCCCCTGGAAGCATGAAAATCACTTTAAACATGCTAATTTTAGCTCTAACACTGATGATCCACCTACAAATGTGAACTGACGTTCAAAAATGAAACATTTGAAAACGGACCATTTTCCACATTTCTGAAGCATGACGTAATGGGGGGGTGTTATCTCTTTTGTCGAAAATCTGCCGGTTTTGCTCTAACATTAAATGCCTCCAAATGGTATTTAATTAACTTCCCGGGGTGAAGAAACCCTTTTTGAGAACTCAGAGTGAGTAAATTGGCCATTTTCATGCACTTTTAACCATTCCATAAATCTTGTGTTTTGGGCCCCTGGAAGCATGAAAATCACTTTAAACATGCTAATTTTAGCTCTAACACTGATGATCCACCTACAAATGTGAACTGACGTTCAAAAATAAAACATTTGAAAACGGACCATTTTCCACATTTCTGAAGCATGACGTAATGGGGGGGTGTTATCTCTTTTGTCGAAAATCAGCCGTTTTTGCTCGAACATTAAATGCCTCCAAATGGTATTTAATTAACTTCCCGGGGTGAAGAAACCCTTTTTGAGAACTCAGAGTGAGTAAATTGGCCATTTTCATGCACTTTTAACCATTCCATAAATCTTGTGTTTTGGGCCCCTGGAAGCATGAAAATCACTTTAAACATGCTAATTTTAGCTCTAACACTGATGATCCACCTACAAATGTGAACTGACGTTCAAAAATAAAACATTTGAAAACGGACCATTTTCCACATTTCTGAAGCATGACGTAATGGGGGGGTGTTATCTCTTTTGTGGAAAATCAGCCTTTTTTGCTCGAACATTAAATGCCTCCAAATGGTATTTAATTAACTTCCCGAGCCCCTGGAAGCATGAAAATCACTTTAAACATGCTAATTTTAGCTCTAACACTGATGATCCACCTACAAATGTGAACTGACGTTCAAAAATGAAACATTTGAAAACGGACCATTTTCCACATTTCTGAAGCATGACGTAATGGGGGGTGTTATCTCTTTTGTCGAAAATCAGCCGTTTTTGCTCTAACATTAAATGCCTCCAAATGGTATTTAATTAACTTCCCGGGGTGAAGAAACCCTTTTTGAGAACTCAGAGTGAGTAAATTGGCCATTTTCATGCACTTTTAACCATTCCATAAATCTTGTGTTTTGGGCCCCTGGAAGCATGAAAATCACTTTAAACATGCTAATTTTAGCTCTAACACTGATGATCCACCTACAAATGTGAACTGACGTTCAAAAATAAAACATTTGAAAACGGACCATTTTCCACATTTCTGAAGCATGACGTAATGGGGGGGGTGTTATCTCTTTTGTCGAAAATCAGCCGTTTTTGCTCGAACATTAAATGCCTCCAAATGGTATTTAATTAACTTCACGAGCCCCTGGAAGCATGAAAATCACTTTAAACATGCTAATTTTAGCTCTAACACTGATGATCCACCTACAAATGTGAACTGACGTTCAAAAATGAAACATTTGAAAACGGACCATTTTCCACATTTCTGAAGCATGACGTAATGGGGGGGTGTTATCTCTTTTGTCGAAAATCAGCCGTTTTTGCTCTAACATTAAATGCCTCCAAATGGTATTTAATTAACTTCCCGGGGTGAAGAAACCCTTTTTAACCATTCCATAAATCTTGTGTTTTGGGCCCCTGGAAGCATGAAAATCACTTTAAACATGATAATTTTAGCTCTAACACTGATGATCCACCTACAAATGTGAACTGACGTTCAAAAATAAAACATTTGAAAACGGACCATTTTCCACATTTCTGAAGCATGACGTAATGGGGGGGTGTTATCTCTTTTGTCGAAAATCAGCCGTTTTTGCTCTAACATTAAATGCCTCCAAATGGTATTTAATTAACTTCCCGGGGTGAAGAAACCCTTTTTGAGAACTCAGAGTGAGTAAATTGGCCATTTTCATGCACTTTTAACCATTCCATAAATCTTGTGTTTTGGGCCCCTGGAAGCATGAAAATCACTTTAAACATGCTAATTTTAGCTCTAACACTGATGATCCACCTACAAATGTGAACTGACGTTCAAAAATAAAACATTTGAAAACGGACCATTTTCCACATTTCTGAAGCATGACGTAATGGGGGGGTGTTGTCTCTTTTGTCGAAAATCAGCCGTTTTTGCTCGAACATTAAATGCCTCCAAATGGTATTTAATTAACTTCTCGAGCCCCTGGAAGCATGAAAATCACTTTAAACATGCTAATTTTAGCTCTAACACTGATGATCCACCTACAAATGTGAACTGACGTTCAAAAATAAAACATTTGAAAACGGACCATTTTCCACATTTCTGAAGCATGGCGTAATGGGGGGGTGTTATCTCTTTTGTCGAAAATCAGCCGTTTTTGCTCTAACATTAAATGCCTCCAAATGGTATTTAATTAACTTCCCGGGGTGAAGAAACCCTTTTTGAGAACTCAGAGTGAGTAAATTGGCCATTTTCATGCACTTTTAACCATTCCATAAATCTTGTGTTTTGGGCCCCTGGATGCATGAAAATCACTTTAAACATGCTAATTTTAGCTCTAACACTGATGATCCACCTACAAATGTGAACTGACGTTCAAAAATAAAACATTTGAAAATGGACCATTTTCCACATTTCTGAAGCATGACGTAATGGGGGGGTGTTATCTCTTTTGTGGAAAATCAGCCTTTTTTGCTCGAACATTAAATGCCTCCAAATGGTATTTATTTCACTTCCCGAGCCCCTGGAAGCATGAAAATCACTTTAAACATGCTAATTTTAGCTCTAACACTGATGATCCACCTACAAATGTGAACTGACGTTCAAAAATAAAACATTTGAAAACGGACCATTTTCCACATTTCTGAAGCATGACGTAATGGGGGGTGTTATCTCTTTTGTCGAAAATCAGCCGTTTTTGCTCTAACATTAAATGCCTCCAAATGGTATTTAATTAACTTCCCGGGGTGAAGAAACCCTTTTTGAGAACTCAGAGTGAGTAAATTGGCCATTTTCATGCACTTTTAACCATTCCATAAATCTTGTGTTTTGGGCCCCTGGAAGCATGAAAATCACTTTAAACATGCTAATTTTAGCTCTAACACTGATGATCCACCTACAAATGTGAACTGACGTTCAAAAATAAAACATTTGAAAACGGACCATTTTCCACATTTCTGAAGCATGACGTAATGGGGGGTGTTGTCTCTTTTGTCGAAAATCAGCCGTTTTTGCTCGAACATTAAATGCCTCCAAATGGTATTTAATTAACTTCCCGAGCCCCTGGAAGCATGAAAATCACTTTAAACATGCTAATTTTAGCTCTAACACTGATGATCCACCTACAAATGTGAACTGACGTTCAAAAATAAAACATTTGAAAACGGACCATTTTCCACATTTCTGAAGCATGACGTAATGGGGGGGTGTTATCTCTTTTGTCGAAAATCAGCCGTTTTTGCTCTAACATTAAATGCCTCCAAATGGTATTTAATTAACTTCCCGGGGTGAAGAAACCCTTTTTGAGAACTCAGAGTGAGTAAATTGGCCATTTTCATGCACTTTTAACCATTCCATAAATCTTGTGTTTTGGGCCCCTGGATGCATGAAAATCACTTTAAACATGCTAATTTTAGCTCTAACACTGATGATCCACCTACAAATGTGAACTGACGTTCAAAAATAAAACATTTGAAAATGGACCATTTTCCACATTTCTGAAGCATGACGTAATGGGGGGGTGTTATCTCTTTTGTGGAAAATCAGCCTTTTTTGCTCGAACATTAAATGCCTCCAAATGGTATTTATTTCACTTCCCGAGCCCCTGGAAGCATGAAAATCACTTTAAACATGCTAATTTTAGCTCTAACACTGATGATCCACCTACAAATGTGAACTGACGTTCCAAAATAAAACATTTGAAAACGGACCATTTTCCACATTTCTGAAGCATGACGTAATGGGGGGGTGTTATCTCTTTTGTCGAAAATCAGCCGTTTTTGCTCGAACATTAAATGCCTCCAAATGGTATTTAATTAACTTCCCGAGCCCCTGGAAGCATGAAAATCACTTTAAACATGCTAATTTTAGCTCTAACACTGATGATCCACCTACAAATGTGAACTGACGTTCAAAAATGAAACATTTGAAAACGGACCATTTTCCACATTTCTGAAGCATGACGTAATGGGGGGGTGTTATCTCTTTTGTCGAAAATCAGCCGTTTTTGCTCTAACATTAAATGCCTCCAAATGGTATTTAATTAACTTCCCGGGGTGAAGAAACCCTTTTTGAGAACTCAGAGTGAGTAAATTGGCCATTTTCATGCACTTTTAACCATTCCATAAATCTTGTGTTTTGGGCCCCTGGAAGCATGAAAATCACTTTAAACATGCTAATTTTAGCTCTAACACTGATGATCCACCTACAAATGTGAACTGACGTTCAAAAATAAAACATTTGAAAACGGACCATTTTCCACATTTCTGAAGCATGACGTAATGGGGGGGGTGTTATCTCTTTTGTCGAAAATCAGCCGTTTTTGCTCGAACATTAAATGCCTCCAAATGGTATTTAATTAACTTCCCGAGCCCCTGGAAGCATGAAAATCACTTTAAACATGCTAATTTTAGCTCTAACACTGATGATCCACCTACAAATGTGAACTGACGTTCAAAAATAAAACATTTGAAAACGGACCATTTTCCACATTTCTGAAGCATGACGTAATGGGGGGGTGTTATCTCTTTTGTCGAAAATCAGCCATTTTTGCTCTAACATTAAATGCCTCCAAATGGTATTTAATTAACTTCCCGAGCCCCTGGAAGCATGAAAATCACTTTAAACATGCTAATTTTAGCTCTAACACTGATGATCCACCTACAAATGTGAACTGACGTTCAAAAATAAAACATTTGAAAACGGACCATTTTCCACATTTCTGAAGCATGACGTAATGGGGGGGTGTTATCTCTCTTGTCGAAAATCAGCCGTTTTTGCTCGAACATTAAATGCCTCCAAATGGTATTTAATTAACTTCCCGAGCCCCTGGAAGCATGAAAATCACTTTAAACATGCTAATTTTAGCTCTAACACTGATGATCCACCTACAAATGTGAACTGACGTTCAAAAATGAAACATTTGAAAACGGACCATTTTCCACATTTCTGAAGCATGACGTAATGGGTGGTGTGATCTCTTTTGTCGAAAATCAGCCGTTTTTGCTCTAACATTAAATGCCTCCAAATGGTATTTAATTAACTTCCCGGGGTGAAGAAACCCTTTTTGAGAACTCAGAGTGAGTAAATTGGCCATTTTCATGCACTTTTAACCATTCCATAAATCTTGTGTTTTGGGCCCCTGGAAGCATGAAAATCACTTTAAACATGCTAATTTTAGCTCTAACACTGATGATCCACCTACAAATGTGAACTGACGTTCAAAAATAAAACATTTGAAAACGGACCATTTTCCACATTTCTGAAGCATGACGTAATGGGGGGGTGTTATCTCTTTTGTCGAAAATCAGCCGTTTTTGCTCGAACATTAAATGCCTCCAAATGGTATTTAATTAACTTCCCGGGGTGAAGAAACCCTTTTTGAGAACTCAGAGTGAGTAAATTGGCCATTTTCATGCACTTTTAACCATTCCATAAATCTTGTGTTTTGGGCCCCTGGAAGCATGAAAATCACTTTAAACATGCTAATTTTAGCTCTAACACTGATGATCCACCTACAAATGTGAACTGACGTTCAAAAATAAAACATTTGAAAACGGACCATTTTCCACATTTCTGAAGCATGACGTAATGG
The DNA here is from genome assembly GCF_964263255.1 of Lissotriton vulgaris. Taxonomy (NCBI): domain Eukaryota; kingdom Metazoa; phylum Chordata; class Amphibia; order Caudata; family Salamandridae; genus Lissotriton; species Lissotriton vulgaris. Next base: position 319,163 of record NW_028240871.1, read on the forward strand.
GGGGGTGTTATCTCTTTTGTGGAAAATCAGCCTTTTTTGCTCGAACATTAAATGCCTCCAAATGGTATTTATTTCACTTCCCGAGCCCCTGGAAGCATGAAAATCACTTTAAACATGCTAATTTTAGCTCTAACACTGATGATCCACCTACAAATGTGAACTGACGTTCAAAAATAAAACATTTGAAAACGGACCATTTTCCACATTTCTGAAGCATGACGTAATGGGGGGGTGTTATCTCTTTTGTCGAAAATCAGCCGTTTTTGCTCGAACATTAAATGCCTCCAAATGGTATTTAATTAACTTCCCGAGCCCCTGGAAGCATGAAAATCACTTTAAACATGCTAATTTTAGCTCTAACACTGATGATCCACCTACAAATGTGAACTGACGTTCAAAAATGAAACATTTGAAAACGGACCATTTTCCACATTTCTGAAGCATGACGTAATGGGGGGTGTTATCTCTTTTGTCGAAAATCAGCCATTTTTGCTCTAACATTAAATGCCTCCAAATGGTATTTAATTAACTTCCCGGGGTGAAGAAACCCTTTTTGAGAACTCAGAGTGAGTAAATTGGCCATTTTCATGCACTTTTAACCATTCCATAAATCTTGTGTTTTGGGCCCCTGGAAGCATGAAAATCACTTTAAACATGCTAATTTTAGCTCTAACACTGATGATCCACCTACAAATGTGAACTGACGTTCAAAAATAAAACATTTGAAAACGGACCATTTTCCACATTTCTGAAGCATGACGTAATGGGGGGGTGTTATCTCTTTTGTCGAAAATCAGCCGTTTTTGCTCGGACATTAAATGCCTCCAAATGGTATTTAATTAACTTCCCGAGCCCCTGGAAGCATGAAAATCACTTTAAACATGCTAATTTTAGCTCTAACACTGATGATCCACCTACAAATGTGAACTGACGTTGAAAAATAAAACATTTGAAAACGGACCATTTTCCACATTTCTGAAGCATGACGTAATGGGGGGGGTGTTATCTCTTTTGTCGAAAATCAGCCGTTTTTGCTCTAACATTAAATGCCTCCAAATGGTATTTAATTAACTTCCCGGGGTGAAGAAACCCTTTTTGAGAACTCAGAGTGAGTAAATTGGCCATTTTCATGCACTTTTAACCATTCCATAAATCTTGTGTTTTGGGCCCCTGGAAGCATGAAAATCACTTTAAACATGCTAATTTTAGCTCTAACACTGATGATCCACCTACAAATGTGAACTGACGTTCAAAAATAAAACATTTGAAAACGGACCATTTTCCACATTTCTGAAGCATGACGTAATGGGGGGGTGTTATCTCTTTTGTCGAAAATCAGCCGTTTTTGCTCGAACATTAAATGCCTCCAAATGGTATTTAATTAACTTCCCGAGCCCCTGGAAGCATGAAAATCACTTTAAACATGCTAATTTTAGCTCTAACACTGATGATCCACCTACAAATGTGAACTGACGTTCAAAAATGAAACATTTGAAAACGGACCATTTTCCACATTTCTGAAGCATGACGTAATGGGGGGGTGTTATCTCTTTTGTCGAAAAACAGCCGTTTTTGCTCTAACATTAAATGCCTCCAAATGGTATTTAATTAACTTCCCGGGCTGAAGAAACCCTTTTTAACCATTCCATAAATCTTGTGTTTTGGGCCCCTGGAAGCATGAAAATCACTTTAAACATGCTAATTTTAGCTCTAACACTGATGATCCACCTACAAATGTGAACTGACGTTCAAAAATAAAACATTTGAAAACGGACCATTTTCCACATTTCTGAAGCATGACGTAATGGGGGGGTGTTATCTCTTTTGTCGAAAATCAGCCGTTTTTGCTCGAACATTAAATGCCTCCAAATGGTATTTAATTAACTTCCCGGGGTGAAGAAACCCTTTTTGAGAACTCAGAGTGAGTAAATTGGCCATTTTCATGCACTTTTAACCATTCCATAAATCTTGTGTTTTGGGCCCCTGGAAGCATGAAAATCACTTTAAACATGCTAATTTTAGCTCTAACACTGATGATCCACCTACAAATGTGAACTGACGTTCAAAAATAAAACATTTGAAAACGGACCATTTTCCACATTTCTGAAGCATGACGTAATGGGGGGGTGTTATCTCTTTTGTGGAAAATCAGCCTTTTTTGCTCGAACATTAAATGCCTCCAAATGGTATTTATTTCACTTCCCGACTCCCTGGAAGCATGAAAATCACTTTAAACATGCTAATTTTAGCTCTAACACTGATGATCCACCTACAAATGTGAACTGACGTTCAAAAATGAAACATTTGAAAACGGACCATTTTCCACATTTCTGAAGCATGACGTAATGGGGGGGTGTTATCTCTTTTGTCGAAAATCAGCCGTTTTTGCTCTAACATTAAATGCCTCCAAATGGTATTTAATTAACTTCCCGGGGTGAAGAAACCCTTTTTGAGAACTCAGAGTGAGTAAATTGGCCATTTTCATGCACTTTTAACCATTCCATAAATCTTGTGTTTTGGGCCCCTGGAAGCATGAAAATCACTTTAAACATGCTAATTTTAGCTCTAACACTGATGATCCACCTACAAATGTGAACTGACGTTCAAAAATGAAACATTTGAAAACGGACCATTTTCCACATTTCTGAAGCATGACGTAATGGGGGGTGTTATCTCTTTTGTCGAAAATCAGCCGTTTTTGCTCGATCATTAAATGCCTCCAAATGGTATTTATTTCACTTCCCGAGCCCCTGGAAGCATGAAAATCACTTTAAACATGCTAATTTTAGCTCTAACACTGATGATCCACCTACAAATGTGAACTGACGTTCAAAAATGAAACATTTGAAAACGGACCATTTTCCACATTTCTGAAGCATGACGTAATGGGGGGGTGTTATCTCTTTTGTCGAAAATCAGCCGTTTTTGCTCTAACATTAAATGCCTCCAAATGGTATTTAATTAACTTCCCGGGGTGAAGAAACCCTTTTTGAGAACTCAGAGTGAGTAAATTGGCCATTTTCATGCACTTTTAACCATTCCATAAATCTTGTGTTTTGGGCCCCTGGAAGCATGAAAATCACTTTAAACATGCTAATTTTAGCTCTAACACTGATGATCCACCTACAAATGTGAACTGACGTTCAAAAATGAAACATTTGAAAACGGACCATTTTCCACATTTCTGAAGCATGACGTAATGGGGGGGTGTTATCTCTTTTGTCGAAAATCAGCCGTTTTTGCTCGATCATTAAATGCCTCCAAATGGTATTTATTTCACTTCCCGAGCCCCTGGAAGCATGAAAATCACTTTAAACATGCTAATTTTAGCTCTAACACTGATGATCCACCTACAAATGTGAACTGACGTTCAAAAATGAAACATTTGAAAACGGACCATTTTCCACATTTCTGAAGCATGACGTAATGGGGGGGTGTTATCTCTTTTGTCGAAAATCAGCCGTTTTTGCTCTAACATTAAATGCCTCCAAATGGTATTTAATTAACTTCCCGGGGTGAAGAAACCCTTTTTGAGAACTCAGAGTGAGTAAATTGGCCATTTTCATGCACTTTTAACCATTCCATAAATCTTGTGTTTTGGGCCCCTGGAAGCATGAAAATCACTTTAAACATGCTAATTTTAGCTCTAACACTGATGATCCACCTACAAATGTGAACTGACGTTCAAAAATAAAACATTTGAAAACGGACCATTTTCCACATTTCTGAAGCATGACGTAATGGGGGGGTGTTATCTCTTTTGTCGAAAATCAGCCGTTTTTGCTCGAACATTAAATGCCTCCAAATGGTATTTAATTAACTTCCCGAGCCCCTGGAAGCATGAAAATCACTTTAAACATGCTAATTTTAGCTCTAACACTGATGATCCACCTACAAATGTGAACTGACGTTCAAAAATGAAACATTTGAAAACGGACCATTTTCCACATTTCTGAAGCATGACGTAATGGGGGGGTGTTATCTCTTTTGTCGAAAATCAGCCGTTTTTGCTCTAACATTAAATGCCTCCAAATGGTATTTAATTAACTTCCCGGGGTGAAGAAACCCTTTTTGAGAACTCAGAGTGAGTAAATTGGCCATTTTCATGCACTTTTAACCATTCCATAAATCTTGTGTTTTGGGCCCCTGGAAGCATGAAAATCACTTTAAACATGCTAATTTTAGCTCTAACACTGATGATCCACCTACAAATGTGAACTGACGTTCAAAAATAAAACATTTGAAAACGGACCATTTTCCACATTTCTGAAGCATGACGTAATGGGGGGGTGTTATCTCTTTTGTGGAAAATCAGCCTTTTTTGCTCGAACATTAAATGCCTCCAAATGGTATTTATTTCACTTCCCGACTCCCTGGAAGCATGAAAATCACTTTAAACATGCTAATTTTAGCTCTAACACTGATGATCCACCTACAAATGTGAACTGACGTTCAAAAATAAAACATTTGAAAACGGACCATTTTCCACATTTCTGAAGCATGACGTAATGGGGGGGTGTTATCTCTTTTGTCGAAAATCAGCCGTTTTTGCTCGAACATTAAATGCCTCCAAATGGTATTTAATTAACTTCCCGAGCCCCTGGAAGCATGAAAATCACTTTAAACATGCTAATTTTAGCTCTAACACTGATGATCCACCTACAAATGTGAACTGACGTTCAAAAATGAAACATTTGAAAACGGACCATTTTCCACATTTCTGAAGCATGACGTAATGGGGGGTGTTATCTCTTTTGTCGAAAATCAGCCGTTTTTGCTCTAACATTAAATGCCTCCAAATGGTATTTAATTAACTTCCCGGGGTGAAGAAACCCTTTTTGAGAACTCAGAGTGAGTAAATTGGCCATTTTCATGCACTTTTAACCATTCCATAAATCTTGTGTTTTGGGCCCCTGGAAGCATGAAAATCACTTTAAACATGCTAATTTTAGCTCTAACACTGATGATCCACCTACAAATGTGAACTGACGTTCAAAAATAAAACATTTGAAAACGGACCATTTTCCACATTTCTGAAGCATGACGTAATGGGGGGGTGTTATCTCTTTTGTCGAAAATCAGCCGTTTTTGCTCGAACATTAAATGCCTCCAAATGGTATTTAATTAACTTCCCGAGCCCCTGGAAGCATGAAAATCACTTTAAACATGCTAATTTTAGCTCTAACACTGATGATCCACCTACAAATGTGAACTGACGTTCAAAAATGAAACATTTGAAAACGGACCATTTTCCACATTTCTGAAGCATGACGTAATGGGGGGGTGTTATCTCTTTTGTCGAAAATCAGCCGTTTTTGCTCTAACATTAAATGCCTCCAAATGGTATTTAATTAACTTCCCGGGGTGAAGAAACCCTTTTTGAGAACTCAGAGTGAGTAAATTGGCCATTTTCATGCACTTTTAACCATTCCATAAATCTTGTGTTTTGGGCCCCTGGAAGCATGAAAATCACTTTAAACATGCTAATTTTAGCTCTAACACTGATGATCCACCTACAAATGTGAACTGACGTTCAAAAATAAAACATTTGAAAACGGACCATTTTCCACATTTCTGAAGCATGACGTAATGGGGGGGTGTTATCTCTTTTGTGGAAAATCAGCCTTTTTTGCTCGAACATTAAATGCCTCCAAATGGTATTTATTTCACTTCCCGACTCCCTGGAAGCATGAAAATCACTTTAAACATGCTAATTTTAGCTCTAACACTGATGATCCACCTACAAATGTGAACTGACGTTCAAAAATAAAACATTTGAAAACGGACCATTTTCCACATTTCTGAAGCATGACGTAATGGGGGGGTGTTATCTCTTTTGTCGAAAATCAGCCGTTTTTGCTCGAACATTAAATGCCTCCAAATGGTATTTAATTAACTTCCCGAGCCCCTGGAAGCATGAAAATCACTTTAAACATGCTAATTTTAGCTCTAACACTGATGATCCACCTACAAATGTGAACTGACGTTCAAAAATGAAACATTTGAAAACGGACCATTTTCCACATTTCTGAAGCATGACGTAATGGGGGGTGTTATCTCTTTTGTCGAAAATCAGCCGTTTTTGCTCTAACATTAAATGCCTCCAAATGGTATTTAATTAACTTCCCGGGGTGAAGAAACCCTTTTTGAGAACTCAGAGTGAGTAAATTGGCCATTTTCATGCACTTTTAACCATTCCATAAATCTTGTGTTTTGGGCCCCTGGAAGCATGAAAATCACTTTAAACATGCTAATTTTAGCTCTAACACTGATGATCCACCTACAAATGTGAACTGACGTTCAAAAATAAAACATTTGAAAACGGACCATTTTCCACATTTCTGAAGCATGACGTAATGGGGGGGTGTTATCTCTTTTGTCGAAAATCAGCCGTTTTTGCTCGAACATTAAATGCCTCCAAATGGTATTTAATTAACTTCCCGAGCCCCTGGAAGCATGAAAATCACTTTAAACATGCTAATTTTAGCTCTAACACTGATGATCCACCTACAAATGTGAACTGACGTTCAAAAATGAAACATTTGAAAACGGACCATTTTCCACATTTCTGAAGCATGACGTAATGGGGGGGTGTTATCTCTTTTGTCGAAAATCAGCCGTTTTTGCTCTAACATTAAATGCCTCCAAATGGTATTTAATTAACTTCCCGGGGTGAAGAAACCCTTTTTGAGAACTCAGAGTGAGTAAATTGGCCATTTTCATGCACTTTTAACCATTCCATAAATCTTGTGTTTTGGGCCCCTGGAAGCATGAAAATCACTTTAAACATGCTAATTTTAGCTCTAACACTGATGATCCACCTACAAATGTGAACTGACGTTCAAAAATAAAACATTTGAAAACGGACCATTTTCCACATTTCTGAAGCATGACGTAATGGGGGGGGTGTTATCTCTTTTGTGGAAAATCAGCCTTTTTTGCTCGAACATTAAATGCCTCCAAATGGTATTTATTTCACTTCCCGAGCCCCTGGAAGCATGAAAATCACTTTAAACATGCTAATTTTAGCTCTAACACTGATGATCCACCTAAAAATGTGAACTGACGTTCAAAAATAAAACATTTGAAAACGGACCATTTTCCACATTTCTGAAGCATGACGTAATGGGGGGGTGTTATCTCTTTTGTCGAAAATCAGCCGTTTTTGCTCGAACATTAAATGCCTCCAAATGGTATTTAATTAACTTCCCGAGCCCCTGGAAGCATGAAAATCACTTTAAACATGCTACTTTTAGCTCTAACACTGATGATCCATCTACAAATGTGAACTGACGTTCAAAAATGAAACATTTGAAAACGGACCATTTTCCACATTTCTGAAGCATGACGTAATGGGGGGGTGTTATCTCTTTTGTCGAAAATCAGCAGTTTTTGCTCTAACATTAAATGCCTCCAAATGGTATTTAATTAACTTCCCGGGGTGAAGAAACCCTTTTTGAGAACTCAGAGTGAGTAAATTGGCCATTTTCATGCACTTTTAACCATTCCATAAATCTTGTGTTTTGGGCCCCTGGAAGCATGAAAATCACTTTAAACATGCTAATTTTAGCTCTAACACTGATGATCCACCTACAAATGTGAACTGACGTTCAAAAATAAAACATTTGAAAACGGACCATTTTCCACATTTCTGAAGCATGACGTAATGGGGGGGTGTTATCTCTTTTGTCGAAAATCAGCCGTTTTTGCTCGAACATTAAATGCCTCCAAATGGTATTTAATTAACTTCCCGGGGTGAAGAAACCCTTTTTGAGAACTCAGAGTGAGTAAATTGGCCATTTTCATGCACTTTTAACCATTCCATAAATCTTGTGTTTTGGGCCCCTGGAAGCATGAAAATCACTTTAAACATGCTAATTTTAGCTCTAACACTGATGATCCACCTACAAATGTGAACTGACGTTCAAAAATAAAACATTTGAAAACGGACCATTTTCCACATTTCTGAAGCATGACGTAATGGGGGGGTGTTATCTCTTTTGTCGAAAATCAGCCGTTTTTGCTCTAACATTAAATGCCTCCAAATGGTATTTAATTAACTTCCCGGGGTGAAGAAACCCTTTTTGAGAACTCAGAGTGAGTAAATTGGCCATTTTCATGCACTTTTAACCATTCCATAAATCTTGTGTTTTGGGCCCCTGGAAGCATGAAAATCACTTTAAACATGCTAATTTTAGCTCTAACACTGATGATCCACCTACAAATGTGAACTGACGTTCAAAAATGAAACATTTGAAAACGGACCATTTTCCACATTTCTGAAGCATGACGTAATGGGGGGGTGTTATCTCTTTTGTCGAAAATCAGCCGTTTTTGCTCGATCATTAAATGCCTCCAAATGGTATTTATTTCACTTCCCGAGCCCCTGGAAGCATGAAAATCACTTTAAACATGCTAATTTTAGCTCTAACACTGATGATCCACCTACAAATGTGAACTGACGTTCAAAAATGAAACATTTGAAAACGGACCATTTTCCACATTTCTGAAGCATGACGTAATGGGGGGGTGTTATCTCTTTTGTCGAAAATCAGCCGTTTTTGCTCTAACATTAAATGCCTCCAAATGGTATTTAATTAACTTCCCGGGGTGAAGAAACCCTTTTTGAGAACTCAGAGTGAGTAAATTGGCCATTTTCATGCACTTTTAACCATTCCATAAATCTTGTGTTTTGGGCCCCTGGAAGCATGAAAATCACTTTAAACATGCTAATTTTAGCTCTAACACTGATGATCCACCTACAAATGTGAACTGACGTTAAAAAATAAAACATTTGAAAACGGACCATTTTCCACATTTCTGAAGCATGACGTAATGGGGGGGTGTTATCTCTTTTGTGGAAAATCAGCCTTTTTTGCTCGAACATTAAATGCCTCCAAATGGTATTTATTTCACTTCCCGAGCCCCTGGAAGCATGAAAATCACTTTAAACATGCTAATTTTAGCTCTAACACTGATGATCCACCTACAAATGTGAACTGACGTTCAAAAATAAAACATTTGAAAACGGACCATTTTCCACATTTCTGAAGCATGACGTAATGGGGGGGTGTTATCTCTTTTGTCGAAAATCAGCCGTTTTTGCTCGAACATTAAATGCCTCCAAATGGTATTTAATTAACTTCCCGAGCCCCTGGAAGCATGAAAATCACTTTAAACATGCTAATTTTAGCTCTAACACTGATGATCCACCTACAAATGTGAACTGACGTTCAAAAATAAAACATTTGAAAACGGACCATTTTCCACATTTCTGAAGCATGACGTAATGGGGGGGTGTTATCTCTTTTGTCGAAAATCAGCCATTTTTGCTCTAACATTAAATGCCTCCAAATGGTATTTAATTAACTTCCCGAGCCCCTGGAAGCATGAAAATCACTTTAAACATGCTAATTTTAGCTCTAACACTGATGATCCACCTACAAATGTGAACTGACGTTCAAAAATAAAACATTTGAAAACGGACCATTTTCCACATTTCTGAAGCATGACGTAATGGGGGGGTGTTATCTCTCTTGTCGAAAATCAGCCGTTTTTGCTCGAACATTAAATGCCTCCAAATGGTATTTAATTAACTTCCCGAGCCCCTGGAAGCATGAAAATCACTTTAAACATGCTAATTTTAGCTCTAACACTGATGATCCACCTACAAATGTGAACTGACGTTCAAAAATGAAACATTTGAAAACGGACCATTTTCCACATTTCTGAAGCATGACGTAATGGGGGGGTGTTATCTCTTTTGTCGAAAATCAGCCGTTTTTGCTCTAACATTAAATGCCTCCAAATGGTATTTAATTAACTTCCCGGGGTGAAGAAACCCTTTTTGAGAACTCAGAGTGAGTAAATTGGCCATTTTCATGCACTTTTAACCATTCCATAAATCTTGTGTTTTGGGCCCCTGGAAGCATGAAAATCACTTTAAACATGCTAATTTTAGCTCTAACACTGATGATCCACCTACAAATGTGAACTGACGTTCAAAAATAAAACATTTGAAAACGGACCATTTTCCACATTTCTGAAGCATGACGTAATGGGGGGGTGTTATCTCTTTTGTCGAAAATCAGCCGTTTTTGCTCGAACATTAAATGCCTCCAAATGGTATTTAATTAACTTCCCGGGGTGAAGAAACCCTTTTTGAGAACTCAGAGTGAGTAAATTGGCCATTTTCATGCACTTTTAACCATTCCATAAATCTTGTGTTTTGGGCCCCTGGAAGCATGAAAATCACTTTAAACATGCTAATTTTAGCTCTAACACTGATGATCCACCTACAAATGTGAACTGACGTTCAAAAATAAAACATTTGAAAACGGACCATTTTCCACATTTCTGAAGCATGACGTAATGGGGGGGTGTTATCTCTTTTGTGGAAAATCAGCCTTTTTTGCTCGAACATTAAATGCCTCCAAATGGTATTTATTTCACTTCCCGAGCCCCTGGAAGCATGAAAATCACTTTAAACATGCTAATTTTAGCTCTAACACTGATGATCCACCTACAAATGTGAACTGACGTTCAAAAATAAAACATTTGAAAACGGACCATTTTCCACATTTCTGAAGCATGACGTAATGGGGGGGTGTTATCTCTTTTGTCGAAAATCAGCCGTTTTTGCTCGAACATTAAATGCCTCCAAATGGTATTTAATTAACTTCCCGAGCCCCTGGAAGCATGAAAATCACTTTAAACATGCTAATTTTAGCTCTAACACTGATGATCCACCTACAAATGTGAACTGACGTTCAAAAATGAAACATTTGAAAACGGACCATTTTCCACATTTCTGAAGCATGACGTAATGGGGGGTGTTATCTCTTTTGTCGAAAATCAGCCGTTTTTGCTCTAACATTAAATGCCTCCAAATGGTATTTAATTAACTTCCCGGGGTGAAGAAACCCTTTTTGAGAACTCAGAGTGAGTAAATTGGCCATTTTCATGCACTTTTAACCATTCCATAAATCTTGTGTTTTGGGCCCCTGGAAGCATGAAAATCACTTTAAACATGCTAATTTTAGCTCTAACACTGATGATCCACCTACAAATGTGAACTGACGTTCAAAAATAAAACATTTGAAAACGGACCATTTTCCACATTTCTGAAGCATGACGTAATGGGGGGGGTGTTATCTCTTTTGTCGAAAATCAGCCGTTTTTGCTCGAACATTAAATGCCTCCAAATGGTATTTAATTAACTTCCCGAGCCCCTGGAAGCATGAAAATCACTTTAAACATGCTAATTTTAGCTCTAACACTGATGATCCACCTACAAATGTGAACTGACGTTCAAAAATGAAACATTTGAAAACGGACCATTTTCCACATTTCTGAAGCATGACGTAATGGGGGGTGTTATCTCTTTTGTCGAAAATCAGCCGTTTTTGCTCTAACATTAAATGCCTCCAAATGGTATTTAATTAACTTCCCGGGGTGAAGAAACCCTTTTTAACCATTCCATAAATCTTGTGTTTTGGGCCCCTGGAAGCATGAAAATCACTTTAAACATGCAAATTTTAGCTCTAACACTGATGATCCACCTACAAATGTGAACTGACGTTCAAAAATAAAACATTTGAAAACGGACCATTTTCCACATTTCTGAAGCATGACGTAATGGGGGGGTGTTATCTCTTTTGTCGAAAATCAGCCGTTTTTGCTCGAACATTAAATGCCTCCAAATGGTATTTAATTAACTTCCCGGGGTGAAGAAACCCTTTTTGAGAACTCAGAGTGAGTAAATTGGCCATTTTCATGCACTTTTAACCATTCCATAAATCTTGTGTTTTGGGCCCCTGGAAGCATGAAAATCACTTTAAACATGCTAATTTTAGCTCTAACACTGATGATCCACCTACAAATGTGAACTGACGTTCAAAAATAAAACATTTGAAAACGGACCATTTTCCACATTTCTGAAGCATGACGTAATGGGGGGGTGTTATCTCTTTTGTCGAAAATCAGCCGTTTTTGCTCTAACATTAAATGCCTCCAAATGGTATTTAATTAACTTCCCGGGGTGAAGAAACCCTTTTTGAGAACTCAGAGTGAGTAAATTGGCCATTTTCATGCACTTTTAACCATTCCATAAATCTTGTGTTTTGGGCCCCTGGAAGCATGAAAATCACTTTAAACATGCTAATTTTAGCTCTAACACTGATGATCCACCTACAAATGTGAACTGACGTTCAAAAATGAAACATTTGAAAACGGACCATTTTCCACATTTCTGAAGCATGACGTAATGGGGGGGTGTTATCTCTTTTGTCGAAAATCAGCCGTTTTTGCTCGAACATTAAATGCCTCCAAATGGTATTTATTTCACTTCCCGAGCCCCTGGAAGCATGAAAATCACTTTAAACATGCTAATTTTAGCTCTAACACTGATGATCCACCTACAAATGTGAACTGACGTTCAAAAATGAAACATTTGAAAATGGACCATTTTCCACATTTCTGAAGCATGACGTAATGGGGGGGTGTTATCTCTTTTGTCGAAAATCAGCCGTTTTTGCTCTAACATTAAATGCCTCCAAATGGTATTTAATTAACTTCCCGGGGTGAAGAAACCCTTTTTGAGAACTCAGAGTGAGTAAATTGGCCATTTTCATGCACTTTTAACCATTCCATAAATCTTGTGTTTTGGGCCCCTGGAAGCATGAAAATCACTTTAAACATGCTAATTTTAGCCCTAACACTGATGATCCACCTACAAATGTGAACTGACGTTAAAAAATAAAACATTTGAAAACGGACCATTTTCCACATTTCTGAAGCATGACGTAATGGGGGGGTGTTATCTCTTTTGTGGAAAATCAGCCTTTTTTGCTCGAACATTAAATGCCTCCAAATGGTATTTATTTCACTTCCCGAGCCCCTGGAAGCATGAAAATCACTTTAAACATGCTAATTTTAGCTCTAACACTGATGATCCACCTACAAATGTGAACTGACGTTCAAAAATGAAACATTTGAAAACGGACCATTTTCCACATTTCTGAAGCATGACGTAATGGGGGGGTGTTATCTCTTTTGTCGAAAATCAGCCGTTTTTGCTCGAACATTAAATGCCTCCAAATGGTATTTATTTCACTTCCCGAGCCCCTGGAAGCATGAAAATCACTTTAAACATGCTAATTTTAGCTCTAACACTGATGATCCACCTACAAATGTGAACTGACGTTCAAAAATGAAACATTTGAAAATGGACCATTTTCCACATTTCTGAAGCATGACGTAATGGGGGGGTGTTATCTCTTTTGTCGAAAATCAGCCGTTTTTGCTCTAACATTAAATGCCTCCAAATGGTATTTAATTAACTTCCCGGGGTGAAGAAACCCTTTTTGAGAACTCAGAGTGAGTAAATTGGCCATTTTCATGCACTTTTAACCATTCCATAAATCTTGTGTTTTGGGCCCCTGGAAGCATGAAAATCACTTTAAACATGCTAATTTTAGCTCTAACACTGATGATCCACCTACAAATGTGAACTGACGTTAAAAAATAAAACATTTGAAAACGGACCATTTTCCACATTTCTGAAGCATGACGTAATGGGGGGGTGTTATCTCTTTTGTGGAAAATCAGCCTTTTTTGCTCGAACATTAAATGCCTCCAAATGGTATTTATTTCACTTCCCGAGCCCCTGGAAGCATGAAAATCACTTTAAACATGCTAATTTTAGCTCTAACACTGATGATCCACCTACAAATGTGAACTGACGTTCAAAAATAAAACATTTGAAAACGGACCATTTTCCACATTTCTGAAGCATGACGTAATGGGGGGGTGTTATCTCTTTTGTCGAAAATCAGCCGTTTTTGCTCGAACATTAAATGCCTCCAAATGGTATTTAATTAACTTCCCGAGCCCCTGGAAGCATGAAAATCACTTTAAACATGCTAATTTTAGCTCTAACACTGATGATCCACCTACAAATGTGAACTGACGTTCAAAAATAAAACATTTGAAAACGGACCATTTTCCACATTTCTGAAGCATGACGTAATGGGGGGGTGTTATCTCTTTTGTCGAAAATCAGCCATTTTTGCTCTAACATTAAATGCCTCCAAATGGTATTTAATTAACTTCCCGAGCCCCTGGAAGCATGAAAATCACTTTAAACATGCTAATTTTAGCTCTAACACTGATGATCCACCTACAAATGTGAACTGACGTTCAAAAATAAAACATTTGAAAACGGACCATTTTCCACATTTCTGAAGCATGACGTAATGGGGGGGTGTTATCTCTCTTGTCGAAAATCAGCCGTTTTTGCTCGAACATTAAATGCCTCCAAATGGTATTTAATTAACTTCCCGAGCCCCTGGAAGCATGAAAATCACTTTAAACATGCTAATTTTAGCTCTAACACTGATGATCCACCTACAAATGTGAACTGACGTTCAAAAATGAAACATTTGAAAACGGACCATTTTCCACATTTCTGAAGCATGACGTAATGGAGGGGTGTTATCTCTTTTGTCGAAAATCAGCCGTTTTTGCTCTAACATTAAATGCCTCCAAATGGTATTTAATTAACTTCCCGGGGTGAAGAAACCCTTTTTGAGAACTCAGAGTGAGTAAATTGGCCATTTTCATGCACTTTTAACCATTCCATAAATCTTGTGTTTTGGGCCCCTGGAAGCATGAAAATCACTTTAAACATGCTAATTTTAGCTCTAACACTGATGATCCACCTACAAATGTGAACTGACGTTCAAAAATAAAACATTTGAAAACGGACCATTTTCCACATTTCTGAAGCATGACGTAATGGGGGGGTGTTATCTCTTTTGTCGAAAATCAGCCGTTTTTGCTCGAACATTAAATGCCTCCAAATGGTATTTAATTAACTTCCCGGGGTGAAAAAACCCTTTTTGAGAACTCAGAGTGAGTAAATTGGCCATTTTCATGCACTTTTAACCATTCCATAAATCTTGTGTTTTGGGCCCCTGGAAGCATGAAAATCACTTTAAACATGCTAATTTTAGCTCTAACACTGATGATCCACCTACAAATGTGAACTGACGTTCAAAAATAAAACATTTGAAAACGGACCATTTTCCACATTTCTGAAGCATGACGTAATGGGGGGGTGTTATCTCTTTTGTGGAAAATCAGCCTTTTTTGCTCGAACATTAAATGCCTCCAAATGGTATTTATTTCACTTCCCGAGCCCCTGGAAGCATGAAAATCACTTTAAACATGCTAATTTTAGCTCTAACACTGATGATCCACCTACAAATGTGAACTGACGTTCAAAAATAAAACATTTGAAAACGGACCATTTTCCACATTTCTGAAGCATGACGTAATGGGGGGGTGTTATCTCTTTTGTCGAAAATCAGCCGTTTTTGCTCTAACATTAAATGCCTCCAAATGGTATTTAATTAACTTCCCGGGGTGAAGAAACCCTTTTTAACCATTCCAAAAATCTTGTGTTTTGGGCCCCTGGAAGCATGAAAATCACTTTAAACATGCTAATTTTAGCTCTAACACTGATGATCCACCTACAAATGTGAACTGACGTTCAAAAATAAAACATTTGAAAACGGACCATTTTCCACATTTCTGAAGCATGACGTAATGGGGGGGTGTTATCTCTTTTGTCGAAAATCAGCCGTTTTTGCTCGAACATTAAATGCCTCCAAATGGTATTTAATTAACTTCCCGGGGTGAAGAAACCCTTTTTGAGAACTCAGAGTGAGTAAATTGGCCATTTTCATGCACTTTTAACCATTCCATAAATCTTGTGTTTTGGGCCCCTGGAAGCATGAAAATCACTTTAAACATGCTAATTTTAGCTCTAACACTGATGATCCACCTACAAATGTGAACTGACGTTCAAAAATAAAACATTTGAAAACGGACCATTTTCCACATTTCTGAAGCATGACGTAATGGGGGGGTGTTATCTCTTTTGTGGAAAATCAGCCTTTTTTGCTCGAACATTAAATGCCTCCAAATGGTATTTATTTCACTTCCCGAGCCCCTGGAAGCATGAAAATCACTTTAAACATGCTAATTTTAGCTCTAACACTGATGATCCACCTACAAATGTGAACTGACGTTCAAAAATGAAACATTTGAAAACGGACCATTTTCCACATTTCTGAAGCATGACGTAATGGGGGGGTGTTATCTCTTTTGTCGAAAATCTGCCGGTTTTGCTCTAACATTAAATGCCTCCAAATGGTATTTAATTAACTTCCCGGGGTGAAGAAACCCTTTTTGAGAACTCAGAGTGAGTAAATTGGCCATTTTCATGCACTTTTAACCATTCCATAAATCTTGTGTTTTGGGCCCCTGGAAGCATGAAAATCACTTTAAACATGCTAATTTTAGCTCTAACACTGATGATCCACCTACAAATGTGAACTGACGTTCAAAAATAAAACATTTGAAAACGGACCATTTTCCACATTTCTGAAGCATGACGTAATGGGGGGGTGTTATCTCTTTTGTCGAAAATCAGCCGTTTTTGCTCGAACATTAAATGCCTCCAAATGGTATTTAATTAACTTCCCGGGGTGAAGAAACCCTTTTTGAGAACTCAGAGTGAGTAAATTGGCCATTTTCATGCACTTTTAACCATTCCATAAATCTTGTGTTTTGGGCCCCTGGAAGCATGAAAATCACTTTAAACATGCTAATTTTAGCTCTAACACTGATGATCCACCTACAAATGTGAACTGACGTTCAAAAATAAAACATTTGAAAACGGACCATTTTCCACATTTCTGAAGCATGACGTAATGGGGGGGTGTTATCTCTTTTGTCGAAAATCAGCCGTTTTTGCTCGAACATTAAATGCCTCCAAATGGTATTTAATTAACTTCCCGGGGTGAAAAAACCCTTTTTGAGAACTCAGAGTGAGTAAATTGGCCATTTTCATGCACTTTTAACCATTTCATAAATCTTGTGTTTTGGGCCCCAAGAAGCATGAAAATCACTTTAAACATGCTAATTTTAGCTCTAACACTGATGATCCACCTACAAATGTGAACTGACGTTCAAAAATAAAACATTTGAAAACGGACCATTTTCCACATTTCTGAAGCATGACGTAATGGGGGGTGTTATCTCTTTTGTGGAAAATCAGCCTTTTTTGCTCGAACATTAAATGCCTCCAAATGGTATTTATTTCACTTCCCGAGCCCCTGGAAGCATGAAAATCACTTTAAACATGCTAATTTTAGCTCTAACACTGATGATCCACCTACAAATGTGAACTGACGTTCAAAAATAAAACATTTGAAAACGGACCATTTTCCACATTTCTGAAGCATGACGTAATGGGGGGGTGTTATCTCTTTTGTCGAAAATCAGCCGTTTTTGCTCGAACATTAAATGCCTCCAAATGGTATTTAATTAACTTCCCGAGCCCCTGGAAGCATGAAAATCACTTTAAACATGCTAATTTTAGCTCTAACACTGATGATCCACCTACAAATGTGAACTGACGTTCAAAAATGAAACATTTGAAAACGGACCATTTTCCACATTTCTGAAGCATGACGTAATGGGGGGTGTTATCTCTTTTGTCGAAAATCAGCCGTTTTTGCTCTAACATTAAATGCCTCCAAATGGTATTTAATTAACTTCCCGGGGTGAAGAAACCCTTTTTGAGAACTCAGAGTGAGTAAATTGGCCATTTTCATGCACTTTTAACCATTCCATAAATCTTGTGTTTTGGGCCCCTGGAAGCATGAAAATCACTTTAAACATGCTAATTTTAGCTCTAACACTGATGATCCACCTACAAATGTGAACTGACGTTCAAAAATAAAACATTTGAAAACGGACCATTTTCCACATTTCTGAAGCATGACGTAATGGGGGGGGTGTTATCTCTTTTGTCGAAAATCAGCCGTTTTTGCTCGAACATTAAATGCCTCCAAATGGTATTTAATTAACTTCCCGAGCCCCTGGAAGCATGAAAATCACTTTAAACATGCTAATTTTAGCTCTAACACTGATGATCCACCTACAAATGTGAACTGACGTTCAAAAATGAAACATTTGAAAACGGACCATTTTCCACATTTCTGAAGCATGACGTAATGGGGGGTGTTATCTCTTTTGTCGAAAATCAGCCGTTTTTGCTCTAACATTAAATGCCTCCAAATGGTATTTAATTAACTTCCCGGGGTGAAGAAACCCTTTTTGAGAACTCAGAGTGAGTAAATTGGCCATTTTCATGCACTTTTAACCATTCCATAAATCTTGTGTTTTGGGCCCCTGGAAGCATGAAAATCACTTTAAACATGCTAATTTTAGCTCTAACACTGATGATCCACCTACAAATGTGAACTGACGTTCAAAAATGAAACATTTGAAAACAGACCATTTTCCACATTTCTGAAGCATGACGTAATGGGGGGGTGTTATCTCTTTTGTCGAAAATCAGCCGTTTTTGCTCTAACATTAAATGCCTCCAAATGGTATTTAATTAACTTCCCGGGGTGAAGAAACCCTTTTTAACCATTCCATAAATCTTGTGTTTTGGGCCCCTGGAAGCATGAAAATCACTTTAAACATGCTAATTTTAGCTCTAACACTGATGATCCACCTACAAATGTGAACTGACGTTCAAAAATAAAACATTTGAAAACGGACCATTTTCCACATTTCTGAAGCATGACGTAATGGGGGGGTGTTATCTCTTTTGTCGAAAATCAGCCGTTTTTGCTCGAACATTAAATGCCTCCAAATGGTATTTAATTAACTTCCCGGGGTGAAGAAACCCTTTTTGAGAACTCAGAGTGAGTAAATTGGCCATTTTCATGCACTTTTAACCATTCCATAAATCTTGTGTTTTGGGCCCCTGGAAGCATGAAAATCACTTTAAACATGCTAATTTTAGCTCTAACACTGATGATCCACCTACAAATGTGAACTGACGTTCAAAAATAAAACATTTGAAAACGGACCATTTTCCACATTTCTGAAGCATGACGTAATGGGGGGGTGTTATCTCTTTTGTGGAAAATCAGCCTTTTTTGCTCGAACATTAAATGCCTCCAAATGGTATTTATTTCACTTCCCGAGCCCCTGGAAGCATGAAAATCACTTTAAACATGCTAATTTTAGCTCTAACACTGATGATCCACCTACAAATGTGAACTGACGTTCAAAAATGAAACATTTGAAAACGGACCATTTTCCACATTTCTGAAGCATGACGTAATGGGGGGGTGTTATCTCTTTTGTCGAAAATCTGCCGGTTTTGCTCTAACATTAAATGCCTCCAAATGGTATTTAATTAACTTCCCGGGGTGAAGAAACCCTTTTTGAGAACTCAGAGTGAGTAAATTGGCCATTTTCATGCACTTTTAACCATTCCATAAATCTTGTGTTTTGGGCCCCTGGAAGCATGAAAATCACTTTAAACATGCTAATTTTAGCTCTAACACTGATGATCCACCTACAAATGTGAACTGACGTTCAAAAATAAAACATTTGAAAACGGACCATTTTCCACATTTCTGAAGCATGACGTAATGGGGGGGTGTTATCTCTTTTGTCGAAAATCAGCCGTTTTTGCTCGAACATTAAATGCCTCCAAATGGTATTTAATTAACTTCCCGAGCCCCTGGAAGCATGAAAATCACTTTAAACATGCTAATTTTAGCTCTAACACTGATGATCCACCTACAAATGTGAACTGACGTTCAAAAATGAAACATTTGAAAACGGACCATTTTCCACATTTCTGAAGCATGACGTAATGGGGGGTGTTATCTCTTTTGTCGAAAATCAGCCGTTTTTGCTCTAACATTAAATGCCTCCAAATGGTATTTAATTAACTTCCCGGGGTGAAGAAACCCTTTTTGAGAACTCAGAGTGAGTAAATTGGCCATTTTCATGCACTTTTAACCATTCCATAAATCTTGTGTTTTGGGCCCCTGGAAGCATGAAAATCACTTTAAACATGCTAATTTTAGCTCTAACACTGATGATCCACCTACAAATGTGAACTGACGTTCAAAAATAAAACATTTGAAAACGGACCATTTTCCACATTTCTGAAGCATGACGTAATGGGGGGGTGTTATCTCTTTTGTGGAAAATCAGCCTTTTTGCTCGAACATTAAATGCCTCCAAATGGTATTTATTTCACTTCCCGAGCCCCTGGAAGCATGAAAATCACTTTAAACATGCTAATTTTAGCTCTAACACTGATGATCCACCTACAAATGTGAACTGACGTTCAAAAATAAAACATTTGAAAACGGACCATTTTCCACATTTCTGAAGCATGACGTAATGGGGGGGTGTTATCTCTTTTGTCGAAAATCAGCCGTTTTTGCTCGAACATTAAATGCCTCCAAATGGTATTTAATTAACTTCCCGAGCCCCTGGAAGCATGAAAATCACTTTAAACATGCTAATTTTAGCTCTAACACTGATGATCCACCTACAAATGTGAACTGACGTTCAAAAATGAAACATTTGAAAACGGACCATTTTCCACATTTCTGAAGCATGACGTAATGGGGGGGTGTTATCTCTTTTGTCGAAAATCATCCGTTTTTGCTCTAACATTAAATGCCTCCAAATGGTATTTAATTAACTTCCCGGGGTGAAGAAACCCTTTTTGAGAACTCAGAGTGAGTAAATTGGCCATTTTCATGCACTTTTAACCATTCCATAAATCTTGTGTTTTGGGCCCCTGGAAGCATGAAAATCACTTTAAACATGCTAATTTTAGCTCTAACACTGATGATCCACCTACAAATGTGAACTGACGTTCAAAAATAAAACATTTGAAAAACGGACCATTTTCCACATTTCTGAAGCATGACGTAATGGGGGGTGTTATCTCTTTTGTCGAAAATCAGCCGTTTTTGCTCGAACATTAAATGCCTCCAAATGGTATTTAATTAACTTCCCGAGCCCCTGGAAGCATGAAAATCACTTTAAACATGCTAATTTAGCTCTAACACTGATGATCCACCTACAAATGTGAACTGACGTTCAAAAATGAAACATTTGAAAACGGACCATTTTCCACATTTCTGAAGCATGACGTAATGGGGGGGTGTTATCTCTTTTGTCGAAAATCAGCCGTTTTTTGCTCTAACATTAAATGCCTCCAAATGGTATTTAATTAACTTCCCGGGGTGAAGAAACCCTTTTTGAGAACTCAGAGTGAGTAAATTGGCCATTTTCATGCACTTTTAACCATTCCATAAATCTTGTGTTTTGGGCCCCTGGAAGCATGAAAATCACTTTAAACATGCTAATTTTAGCTCTAACACTGATGATCCACCTACAAATGTGAACTGACGTTCAAAAATAAAACATTTGAAAACGGACCATTTTCCACATTTCTGAAGCATGACGTAATGGGGGGGGGTGTTATCTCTTTTGTGGAAAATCAGCCTTTTTTGCTCGAACATTAAATGCCTCCAAATGGTATTTATTTCACTTCCCGAGCCCCTGGAAGCATGAAAATCACTTTAAACATGCTAATTTTAGCTCTAACACTGATGATCCACCTACAAATGTGAACTGACGTTCAAAAATAAAACATTTGAAAACGGACCATTTTCCACATTTCTGAAGCATGACGTAATGGGGGGGTGTTATCTCTTTTGTCGAAAATCAGCCGTTTTTGCTCGAACATTAAATGCCTCCAAATGGTATTTAATTAACTTCCCGAGCCCCTGGAAGCATGAAAATCACTTTAAACATGCTACTTTTAGCTCTAACACTGATGATCCATCTACAAATGTGAACTGACGTTCAAAAATGAAACATTTGAAAACGGACCATTTTCCACATTTCTGAAGCATGACGTAATGGGGGGGTGTTATCTCTTTTGTCGAAAATCAGCCGTTTTTGCTCTAACATTAAATGCCTCCAAATGGTATTTAATTAACTTCCCGGGGTGAAGAAACCCTTTTTGAGAACTCAGAGTGAGTAAATTGGCCATTTTCATGCACTTTTAACCATTCCATAAATCTTGTGTTTTGGGCCCCTGGAAGCATGAAAATCACTTTAAACATGCTAATTTTAGCTCTAACACTGATGATCCACCTACAAATGTGAACTGACGTTCAAAAATAAAACATTTGAAAACGGGACCATTTTCCACATTTCTGAAGCATGACGTAATGGGGGGGTGTTATCTCTTTTGTCGAAAATCAGCCGTTTTTGCTCGAACATTAAATGCCTCCAAATGGTATTTAATTAACTTCCCGGGGTGAAGAAACCCTTTTGAGAACTCAGAGTGAGTAAATTGGCCATTTTCATGCACTTTTAACCATTCCATAAATCTTGTGTTTTGGGCCCCTGGAAGCATGAAAATCACTTTAAACATGCTAATTTTAGCTCTAACACTGATGATCCACCTACAAATGTGAACTGACGTTCAAAAATAAAACATTTGAAAACGGACCATTTTCCACATTTCTGAAGCATGACGTAATGGGGGGTGTTATCTCTTTTGTCGAAAATCAGCCGTTTTTGCTCTAACATTAAATGCCTCCAAATGGTATTTAATTAACTTCCCGGGGTGAAGAAACCCTTTTTGAGAACTCAGAGTGAGTAAATTGGCCATTTTCATGCACTTTTAACCATTCCATAAATCTTGTGTTTTGGGCCCCTGGAAGCATGAAAATCACTTTAAACATGCTAATTTTAGCTCTAACACTGATGATCCACCTACAAATGTGAACTGACGTTCAAAAATAAAACATTTGAAAACGGACCATTTTCCACATTTCTGAAGCATGACGTAATGGGGGGGGTGTTATCTCTTTTGTGGAAAATCAGCCTTTTTTGCTCGAACATTAAATGCCTCCAAATGGTATTTATTTCACTTCCCGAGCCCCTGGAAGCATGAAAATCACTTTAAACATGCTAATTTTAGCTCTAACACTGATGATCCACCTACAAATGTGAACTGACGTTCAAAAATAAAACATTTGAAAACGGACCATTTTCCACATTTCTGAAGCATGACGTAATGGGGGGGTGTTATCTCTTTTGTCGAAAATCAGCCGTTTTTGCTCGAACATTAAATGCCTCCAAATGGTATTTAATTAACTTCCCGAGCCCCTGGAAGCATGAAAATCACTTTAAACATGCTACTTTTAGCTCTAACACTGATGATCCATCTACAAATGTGAACTGACGTTCAAAATGAAACATTTGAAAACGGACCATTTTCCACATTTCTGAAGCATGACGTAATGGGGGGGTGTTATCTCTTTTGTCGAAAATCAGCCGTTTTTGCTCTAACATTAAATGCCTCCAAATGGTATTTAATTAACTTCCCGGGGTGAAGAAACCCTTTTTGAGAACTCAGAGTGAGTAAATTGGCCATTTTCATGCACTTTTAACCATTCCATAAATCTTGTGTTTTGGGCCCCTGGAAGCATGAAAATCACTTTAAACATGCTAATTTTAGCTCTAACACTGATGATCCACCTACAAATGTGAACTGACGTTCAAAAATAAAACATTTGAAAACGGACCATTTTCCACATTTCTGAAGCTTGACGTAATGGGGGGGTGTTATCTCTTTTGTCGAAAATCAGCCGTTTTTGCTCGAACATTAAATGCCTCCAAATGGTATTTAATTAACTTCCCGGGGTGAAGAAACCCTTTTTGAGAACTCAGAGTGAGTAAATTGGCCATTTTCATGCACTTTTAACCATTCCATAAATCTTGTGTTTTGGGCCCCTGGAAGCATGAAAATCACTTTAAACATGCTAATTTTAGCTCTAACACTGATGATCCACCTACAAATGTGAACTGACGTTCAAAAATAAAACATTTGAAAACGGACCATTTTCCACATTTCTGAAGCATGACGTAATGGGGGGGTGTTATCTCTTTTGTCGAAAATCAGCCGTTTTTGCTCTAACATTAAATGCCTCCAAATGGTATTTAATTAACTTCCCGGGGTGAAGAAACCCTTTTTGAGAACTCAGAGTGAGTAAATTGGCCATTTTCATGCACTTTTAACCATTCCATAAATCTTGTGTTTTGGGCCCCTGGAAGCATGAAAATCACTTTAAACATGCTAATTTTAGCTCTAACACTGATGATCCACCTACAAATGTGAACTGACGTTCAAAAATGAAACATTTGAAAACGGACCATTTTCCACATTTCTGAAGCATGACGTAATGGGGGGGTGTTATCTCTTTTGTCGAAAATCAGCCGTTTTTGCTCGAACATTAAATGCCTCCAAATGGTATTTATTTCACTTCCCGAGCCCCTGGAAGTATGAAAATCACTTTAAACATGCTAATTTTAGCTCTAACACTGATGATCCACCTACAAATGTGAACTGACGTTCAAAAATGAAACATTTGAAAACGGACCATTTTCCACATTTCTGAAGCATGACGTAATGGGGGGGTGTTATCTCTTTTGTCGAAAATCAGCCGTTTTTGCTCTAACATTAAATGCCTCCAAATGGTATTTAATTAACTTCCCGGGGTGAAGAAACCCTTTTTGAGAACTCAGAGTGAGTAAATTGGCCATTTTCATGCACTTTTAACCATTCCATAAATCTTGTGTTTTGGGCCCCTGGAAGCATGAAAATCACTTTAAACATGCTAATTTTAGCTCTAACACTGATGATCCACCTACAAATGTGAACTGACGTTAAAAAATAAAACATTTGAAAACGGACCATTTTCCACATTTCTGAAGCATGACGTAATGGGGGGGTGTTATCTCTTTTGTGGAAAATCAGCCTTTTTTGCTCGAACATTAAATGCCTCCAAATGGTATTTATTTCACTTCCCGAGCCCCTGGAAGCATGAAAATCACTTTAAACATGCTAATTTTAGCTCTAACACTGATGATCCACCTACAAATGTGAACTGACGTTCAAAAATAAAACATTTGAAAACGGACCATTTTCCACATTTCTGAAGCATGACGTAATGGGGGGGGGGTGTTATCTCTTTTGTCGAAAATCAGCCGTTTTTGCTCGAACATTAAATGCCTCCAAATGGTATTTATTTCACTTCCCGAGCCCCTGGAAGTATGAAAATCACTTTAAACATGCTAATTTTAGCTCTAACACTGATGATCCACCTACAAATGTGAACTGACGTTCAAAAATGAAACATTTGAAAACGGACCATTTTCCACATTTCTGAAGCATGACGTAATGGGGGGGTGTTATCTCTTTTGTCGAAAATCAGCCGTTTTTGCTCTAACATTAAATGCCTCCAAATGGTATTTAATTAACTTCCCGGGGTGAAGAAACCCTTTTTGAGAACTCAGAGTGAGTAAATTGGCCATTTTCATGCACTTTTAACCATTCCATAAATCTTGTGTTTTGGGCCCCTGGAAGCATGAAAATCACTTTAAACATGCTAATTTTAGCTCTAACACTGATGATCCACCTACAAATGTGAACTGACGTTAAAAAATAAAACATTTGAAAACGGACCATTTTCCACATTTCTGAAGCATGACGTAATGGGGGGGTGTTATCTCTTTTGTGGAAAATCAGCCTTTTTTGCTCGAACATTAAATGCCTCCAAATGGTATTTATTTCACTTCCCGAGCCCCTGGAAGCATGAAAATCACTTTAAACATGCTAATTTTAGCTCTAACACTGATGATCCACCTACAAATGTGAACTGACGTTCAAAAATAAAACATTTGAAAACGGACCATTTTCCACATTTCTGAAGCATGACGTAATGGGGGGGTGTTATCTCTTTTGTCGAAAATCAGCCGTTTTTGCTCGAACATTAAATGCCTCCAAATGGTATTTAATTAACTTCCCGAGCCCCTGGAAGCATGAAAATCACTTTAAACATGCTAATTTTAGCTCTAACACTGATGATCCACCTACAAATGTGAACTGACGTTCAAAAATGAAACATTTGAAAACGGACCATTTTCCACATTTCTGAAGCATGACGTAATGGGGGGGTGTTATCTCTTTTGTCGAAAATCAGCCGTTTTTGCTCTAACATTAAATGCCTCCAAATGGTATTTAATTACCTTCCCGGGGTGAAGAAACCCTTTTTGAGAACTCAGAGTGAGTAAATTGGCCATTTTCATGCACTTTTAACCATTCCATAAATCTTGTGTTTTGGGCCCCTGGAAGCATGAAAATCACTTTAAACATGCTAATTTTAGCTCTAACACTGATGATCGACCTACAAATGTGAACTGACGTTCAAAAATAAAACATTTGAAAACGGACCATTTTCCACATTTCTGAAGCATGACGTAATGGGGGGGTGTTATCTCTTTTGTCGAAAATCAGCCGTTTTTGCTCGAACATTAAATGCCTCCAAATGGTATTTAATTAACTTCCCGGGGTGAAGAAACCCTTTTTGAGAACTCAGAGTGAGTAAATTGGCCATTTTCATGCACTTTTAACCATTCCATAAATCTTGTGTTTTGGGCCCCTGGAAGCATGAAAATCACTTTAAACATGCTAATTTTAGCTCTAACACTGATGATCCACCTACAAATGTGAACTGACGTTCAAAAATAAAACATTTGAAAACGGACCATTTTCCACATTTCTGAAGCATGACGTAATGGGGGGGTGTTATCTCTTTTGTGGAAAATCAGCCTTTTTTGCTCGAACATTAAATGCCTCCAAATGGTATTTAATTAACTTCCCGGGGTGAAGAAACCCTTT
Organism: Lissotriton vulgaris; assembly: GCF_964263255.1. NCBI lineage: Eukaryota > Metazoa > Chordata > Amphibia > Caudata > Salamandridae > Lissotriton > Lissotriton vulgaris. The sequence goes on from NW_028240871.1 coordinate 345,828, forward strand.
TTGAGAACTCAGAGTGAGTAAATTGGCCATTTTCATGCACTTTTAACCATTCCATAAATCTTGTGTTTTGGGCCCCTGGAAGCATGAAAATCACTTTAAACATGCTAATTTTAGCTCTAACACTGATGATCCACCTACAAATGTGAACTGACGTTAAAAAATAAAACATTTGAAAACGGACCATTTTCCACATTTCTGAAGCATGACGTAATGGGGGGGTGTTATCTCTTTTGTGGAAAATCAGCCTTTTTTGCTCGAACATTAAATGCCTCCAAATGGTATTTATTTCACTTCCCGAGCCCCTGGAAGCATGAAAATCACTTTAAACATGCTAATTTTAGCTCTAACACTGATGATCCACCTACAAATGTGAACTGACGTTCAAAAATAAAACATTTGAAAACGGACCATTTTCCACATTTCTGAAGCATGACGTAATGGGGGGGTGTTATCTCTTTTGTCGAAAATCAGCCGTTTTTGCTCGAACATTAAATGCCTCCAAATGGTATTTAATTAACTTCCCGAGCCCCTGGAAGCATGAAAATCACTTTAAACATGCTAATTTTAGCTCTAACACTGATGATCCACCTACAAATGTGAACTGACGTTCAAAAATGAAACATTTGAAAACGGACCATTTTCCACATTTCTGAAGCATGACGTAATGGGGGGGTGTTATCTCTTTTGTCGAAAATCAGCCGTTTTTGCTCTAACATTAAATGCCTCCAAATGGTATTTAATTACCTTCCCGGGGTGAAGAAACCCTTTTTGAGAACTCAGAGTGAGTAAATTGGCCATTTTCATGCACTTTTAACCATTCCATAAATCTTGTGTTTTGGGCCCCTGGAAGCATGAAAATCACTTTAAACATGCTAATTTTAGCTCTAACACTGATGATCCACCTACAAATGTGAACTGACGTTCAAAAATAAAACATTTGAAAACGGACCATTTTCCACATTTCTGAAGCATGACGTAATGGGGGGGGGTGTTATCTCTTTTGTGGAAAATCAGCCTTTTTGCTCGAACATTAAATGCCTCCAAATGGTATTTATTTCACTTCCCGAGCCCCTGGAAGCATGAAAATCACTTTAAACATGCTAATTTTAGCTCTAACACTGATGATCCACCTACAAATGTGAACTGACGTTCAAAAATAAAACATTTGAAAACGGACCATTTTCCACATTTCTGAAGCATGACGTAATGGGGGGGTGTTATCTCTTTTGTCGAAAATCAGCCGTTTTTGCTCGAACATTAAATGCCTCCAAATGGTATTTAATTAACTTCCCGAGCCCCTGGAAGCATGAAAATCACTTTAAACATGCTACTTTTAGCTCTAACACTGATGATCCATCTACAAATGTGAACTGACGTTCAAAAATGAAACATTTGAAAACGGACCATTTTCCACATTTCTGAAGCATGACGTAATGGGGGGGTGTTATCTCTTTTGTCGAAAATCAGCCGTTTTTGCTCTAACATTAAATGCCTCCAAATGGTATTTAATTAACTTCCCGGGGTGAAGAAACCCTTTTTGAGAACTCAGAGTGAGTAAATTGGCCATTTTCATGCACTTTTAACCATTCCATAAATCTTGTGTTTTGGGCCCCTGGAAGCATGAAAATCACTTTAAACATGCTAATTTTAGCTCTAACACTGATGATCCACCTACAAATGTGAACTGACGTTCAAAAATAAAACATTTGAAAACGGACCATTTTCCACATTTCTGAAGCTTGACGTAATGGGGGGGTGTTATCTCTTTTGTCGAAAATCAGCCGTTTTTGCTCGAACATTAAATGCCTCCAAATGGTATTTAATTAACTTCCCGGGGTGAAGAAACCCTTTTTGAGAACTCAGAGTGAGTAAATTGGCCATTTTCATGCACTTTTAACCATTCCATAAATCTTGTGTTTTGGGCCCCTGGAAGCATGAAAATCACTTTAAACATGCTAATTTTAGCTCTAACACTGATGATCCACCTACAAATGTGAACTGACGTTCAAAAATAAAACATTTGAAAACGGACCATTTTCCACATTTCTGAAGCATGACGTAATGGGGGGGTGTTATCTCTTTTGTCGAAAATCAGCCGTTTTTGCTCTAACATTAAATGCCTCCAAATGGTATTTAATTAACTTCCCGGGGTGAAGAAACCCTTTTTGAGAACTCAGAGTGAGTAAATTGGCCATTTTCATGCACTTTTAACCATTCCATAAATCTTGTGTTTTGGGCCCCTGGAAGCATGAAAATCACTTTAAACATGCTAATTTTAGCTCTAACACTGATGATCCACCTACAAATGTGAACTGACGTTCAAAAAATGAAACATTTGAAAACGGACCATTTTCCACATTTCTGAAGCATGACGTAATGGGGGGGTGTTATCTCTTTTGTCGAAAATCAGCCGTTTTTGCTCGAACATTAAATGCCTCCAAATGGTATTTATTTCACTTCCCGAGCCCCTGGAAGTATGAAAATCACTTTAAACATGCTAATTTTAGCTCTAACACTGATGATCCACCTACAAATGTGAACTGACGTTCAAAAATGAAACATTTGAAAACGGACCATTTTCCACATTTCTGAAGCATGACGTAATGGGGGGGTGTTATCTCTTTTGTCGAAAATCAGCCGTTTTTGCTCTAACATTAAATGCCTCCAAATGGTATTTAATTAACTTCCCGGGGTGAAGAAACCCTTTTTGAGAACTCAGAGTGAGTAAATTGGCCATTTTCATGCACTTTTAACCATTCCATAAATCTTGTGTTTTGGGCCCCTGGAAGCATGAAAATCACTTTAAACATGCTAATTTTAGCTCTAACACTGATGATCCACCTACAAATGTGAACTGACGTTAAAAAATAAAACATTTGAAAACGGACCATTTTCCACATTTCTGAAGCATGACGTAATGGGGGGGTGTTATCTCTTTTGTGGAAAATCAGCCTTTTTTGCTCGAACATTAAATGCCTCCAAATGGTATTTATTTCACTTCCCGAGCCCCTGGAAGCATGAAAATCACTTTAAACATGCTAATTTTAGCTCTAACACTGATGATCCACCTACAAATGTGAACTGACGTTCAAAAATAAAACATTTGAAAACGGACCATTTTCCACATTTCTGAAGCATGACGTAATGGGGGGGGGGGTGTTATCTCTTTTGTCGAAAATCAGCCGTTTTTGCTCGAACATTAAATGCCTCCAAATGGTATTTATTTCACTTCCCGAGCCCCTGGAAGTATGAAAATCACTTTAAACATGCTAATTTTAGCTCTAACACTGATGATCCACCTACAAATGTGAACTGACGTTCAAAAATGAAACATTTGAAAACGGACCATTTTCCACATTTCTGAAGCATGACGTAATGGGGGGGTGTTATCTCTTTTGTCGAAAATCAGCCGTTTTTGCTCTAACATTAAATGCCTCCAAATGGTATTTAATTAACTTCCCGGGGTGAAGAAACCCTTTTTGAGAACTCAGAGTGAGTAAATTGGCCATTTTCATGCACTTTTAACCATTCCATAAATCTTGTGTTTTGGGCCCCTGGAAGCATGAAAATCACTTTAAACATGCTAATTTTAGCTCTAACACTGATGATCCACCTACAAATGTGAACTGACGTTAAAAAATAAAACATTTGAAAACGGACCATTTTCCACATTTCTGAAGCATGACGTAATGGGGGGGTGTTATCTCTTTTGTGGAAAATCAGCCTTTTTTGCTCGAACATTAAATGCCTCCAAATGGTATTTATTTCACTTCCCGAGCCCCTGGAAGCATGAAAATCACTTTAAACATGCTAATTTTAGCTCTAACACTGATGATCCACCTACAAATGTGAACTGACGTTCAAAAATAAAACATTTGAAAACGGACCATTTTCCACATTTCTGAAGCATGACGTAATGGGGGGGTGTTATCTCTTTTGTCGAAAATCAGCCGTTTTTGCTCGAACATTAAATGCCTCCAAATGGTATTTAATTAACTTCCCGAGCCCCTGGAAGCATGAAAATCACTTTAAACATGCTAATTTTAGCTCTAACACTGATGATCCACCTACAAATGTGAACTGACGTTCAAAAATGAAACATTTGAAAACGGACCATTTTCCACATTTCTGAAGCATGACGTAATGGGGGGGTGTTATCTCTTTTGTCGAAAATCAGCCGTTTTTGCTCTAACATTAAATGCCTCCAAATGGTATTTAATTACCTTCCCGGGGTGAAGAAACCCTTTTTGAGAACTCAGAGTGAGTAAATTGGCCATTTTCATGCACTTTTAACCATTCCATAAATCTTGTGTTTTGGGCCCCTGGAAGCATGAAAATCACTTTAAACATGCTAATTTTAGCTCTAACACTGATGATCGACCTACAAATGTGAACTGACGTTCAAAAATAAAACATTTGAAAACGGACCATTTTCCACATTTCTGAAGCATGACGTAATGGGGGGGTGTTATCTCTTTTGTCGAAAATCAGCCGTTTTTGCTCGAACATTAAATGCCTCCAAATGGTATTTAATTAACTTCCCGGGGTGAAGAAACCCTTTTTGAGAACTCAGAGTGAGTAAATTGGCCATTTTCATGCACTTTTAACCATTCCATAAATCTTGTGTTTTGGGCCCCTGGAAGCATGAAAATCACTTTAAACATGCTAATTTTAGCTCTAACACTGATGATCCACCTACAAATGTGAACTGACGTTCAAAAATAAAACATTTGAAAACGGACCATTTTCCACATTTCTGAAGCATGACGTAATGGGGGGGTGTTATCTCTTTTGTGGAAAATCAGCCTTTTTTGCTCGAACATTAAATGCCTCCAAATGGTATTTAATTAACTTCCCGGGGTGAAGAAACCCTTTTTGAGAACTCAGAGTGAGTAAATTGGCCATTTTCATGCACTTTTAACCATTCCATAAATCTTGTGTTTTGGGCCCCTGGAAGCATGAAAATCACTTTAAACATGCTAATTTTAGCTCTAACACTGATGATCCACCTACAAATGTGAACTGACGTTAAAAAATAAAACATTTGAAAACGGACCATTTTCCACATTTCTGAAGCATGACGTAATGGGGGGGTGTTATCTCTTTTGTGGAAAATCAGCCTTTTTTGCTCGAACATTAAATGCCTCCAAATGGTATTTATTTCACTTCCCGAGCCCCTGGAAGCATGAAAATCACTTTAAACATGCTAATTTTAGCTCTAACACTGATGATCCACCTACAAATGTGAACTGACGTTCAAAAATAAAACATTTGAAAACGGACCATTTTCCACATTTCTGAAGCATGACGTAATGGGGGGGTGTTATCTCTTTTGTCGAAAATCAGCCGTTTTTGCTCGAACATTAAATGCCTCCAAATGGTATTTAATTAACTTCCCGAGCCCCTGGAAGCATGAAAATCACTTTAAACATGCTAATTTTAGCTCTAACACTGATGATCCACCTACAAATGTGAACTGACGTTCAAAAATGAAACATTTGAAAACGGACCATTTTCCACATTTCTGAAGCATGACGTAATGGGGGGGTGTTATCTCTTTTGTCGAAAATCAGCCGTTTTTGCTCTAACATTAAATGCCTCCAAATGGTATTTAATTACCTTCCCGGGGTGAAGAAACCCTTTTTGAGAACTCAGAGTGAGTAAATTGGCCATTTTCATGCACTTTTAACCATTCCATAAATCTTGTGTTTTGGGCCCCTGGAAGCATGAAAATCACTTTAAACATGCTAATTTTAGCTCTAACACTGATGATCCACCTACAAATGTGAACTGACGTTCAAAAATAAAACATTTGAAAACGGACCATTTTCCACATTTCTGAAGCATGACGTAATGGGGGGGTGTTATCTCTTTTGTCGAAAATCAGCCGTTTTTGCTCGAACATTAAATGCCTCCAAATGGTATTTAATTAACTTCCCGGGGTGAAGAAACCCTTTTTGAGAACTCAGAGTGAGTAAATTGGCCATTTTCATGCACTTTTAACCATTCCATAAATCTTGTGTTTTGGGCCCCTGGAAGCATGAAAATCACTTTAAACATGCTAATTTTAGCTCTAACACTGATGATCCACCTACAAATGTGAACTGACGTTCAAAAATAAAACATTTGAAAACGGACCATTTTCCACATTTCTGAAGCATGACGTAATGGGGGGGTGTTATCTCTTTTGTGGAAAATCAGCCTTTTTTGCTCGAACATTAAATGCCTCCAAATGGTATTTATTTCACTTCCCGAGCCCCTGGAAGCATGAAAATCACTTTAAACATGCTAATTTTAGCTCTAACACTGATGATCCACCTACAAATGTGAACTGACGTTCAAAAATAAAACATTTGAAAACGGACCATTTTCCACATTTCTGAAGCATGACGTAATGGGGGGGTGTTATCTCTTTTGTCGAAAATCAGCCGTTTTTGCTCGAACATTAAATGCCTCCAAATGGTATTTAATTAACTTCCCGAGCCCCTGGAAGCATGAAAATCACTTTAAACATGCTAATTTTAGCTCTAACACTGATGATCCACCTACAAATGTGAACTGACGTTCAAAAATGAAACATTTGAAAACGGACCATTTTCCACATTTCTGAAGCATGACGTAATGGGGGGTGTTATCTCTTTTGTCGAAAATCAGCCGTTTTTGCTCTAACATTAAATGCCTCCAAATGGTATTTAATTAACTTCCCGGGGTGAAGAAACCCTTTTTGAGAACTCAGAGTGAGTAAATTGGCCATTTTCATGCACTTTTAACCATTCCATAAATCTTGTGTTTTGGGCCCCTGGAAGCATGAAAATCACTTTAAACATGCTAATTTTAGCTCTAACACTGATGATCCACCTACAAATGTGAACTGACGTTCAAAAATAAAACATTTGAAAACGGACCATTTTCCACATTTCTGAAGCATGACGTAATGGGGGGGGTGTTATCTCTTTTGTCGAAAATCAGCCGTTTTTGCTCGAACATTAAATGCCTCCAAATGGTATTTAATTAACTTCCCGAGCCCCTGGAAGCATGAAAATCACTTTAAACATGCTAATTTTAGCTCTAACACTGATGATCCACCTACAAATGTGAACTGACGTTCAAAAATGAAACATTTGAAAACGGACCATTTTCCACATTTCTGAAGCATGACGTAATGGGGGGGTGTTATCTCTTTTGTCGAAAATCAGCCGTTTTTGCTCTAACATTAAATGCCTCCAAATGGTATTTAATTAACTTCCCGGGGTGAAGAAACCCTTTTTAACCATTCCATAAATCTTGTGTTTTGGGCCCCTGGAAGCATGAAAATCACTTTAAACATGCTAATTTTAGCTCTAACACTGATGATCCACCTACAAATGTGAACTGACGTTCAAAAATAAAACATTTGAAAACGGACCATTTTCCACATTTCTGAAGCATGACGTAATGGGGGGGTGTTATCTCTTTTGTCGAAAATCAGCCGTTTTTGCTCGAACATTAAATGCCTCCAAATGGTATTTAATTAACTTCCCGGGGTGAAGAAACCCTTTTTGAGAACTCAGAGTGAGTAAATTGGCCATTTTCATGCACTTTTAACCATTCCATAAATCTTGTGTTTTGGGCCCCTGGAAGCATGAAAATCACTTTAAACATGCTAATTTTAGCTCTAACACTGATGATCCACCTACAAATGTGAACTGACGTTCAAAAATAAAACATTTGAAAACGGACCATTTTCCACATTTCTGAAGCATGACGTAATGGGGGGGTGTTATCTCTTCTGTGGAAAATCAGCCTTTTTTGCTCGAACATTAAATGCCTCCAAATGGTATTTATTTCACTTCCCGAGCCCCTGGAAGCATGAAAATCACTTTAAACATGCTAATTTTAGCTCTAACACTGATGATCCACCTACAAATGTGAACTGACGTTCAAAAATGAAACATTTGAAAACGGACCATTTTCCACATTTCTGAAGCATGACGTAATGGGGGGGTGTTATCTCTTTTGTCGAAAATCTGCCGGTTTTGCTCTAACATTAAATGCCTCCAAATGGTATTTAATTAACTTCCCGGGGTGAAGAAACCCTTTTTGAGAACTCAGAGTGAGTAAATTGGCCATTTTCATGCACTTTTAACCATTCCATAAATCTTGTGTTTTGGGCCCCTGGAAGCATGAAAATCACTTTAAACATGCTAATTTTAGCTCTAACACTGATGATCCACCTACAAATGTGAACTGACGTTCAAAAATAAAACATTTGAAAACGGACCATTTTCCACATTTCTGAAGCATGACGTAATGGGGGGGTGTTATCTCTTTTGTCGAAAATCAGCCGTTTTTGCTCGAACATTAAATGCCTCCAAATGGTATTTAATTAACTTCCCGAGCCCCTGGAAGCATGAAAATCACTTTAAACATGCTAATTTTAGCTCTAACACTGATGATCCACCTACAAATGTGAACTGACGTTCAAAAATGAAACATTTGAAAACGGACCATTTTCCACATTTCTGAAGCATGACGTAATGGGGGGTGTTATCTCTTTTGTCGAAAATCAGCCGTTTTTGCTCTAACATTAAATGCCTCCAAATGGTATTTAATTAACTTCCCGGGGTGAAGAAACCCTTTTTGAGAACTCAGAGTGAGTAAATTGGCCATTTTCATGCACTTTTAACCATTCCATAAATCTTGTGTTTTGGGCCCCTGGAAGCATGAAAATCACTTTAAACATGCTAATTTTAGCTCTAACACTGATGATCCACCTACAAATGTGAACTGACGTTCAAAAATAAAACATTTGAAAACGGACCATTTTCCACATTTCTGAAGCATGACGTAATGGGGGGGTGTTATCTCTTTTGTCGAAAATCAGCCGTTTTTGCTCGAACATTAAATGCCTCCAAATGGTATTTAATTAACTTCCCGAGCCCCTGGAAGCATGAAAATCACTTTAAACATGCTAATTTTAGCTCTAACACTGATGATCCACCTACAAATGTGAACTGACGTTCAAAAATGAAACATTTGAAAACGGACCATTTTCCACATTTCTGAAGCATGACGTAATGGGGGGGTGTTATCTCTTTTGTCGAAAATCAGCCGTTTTTGCTCTAACATTAAATGCCTCCAAATGGTATTTAATTAACTTCCCGGGGTGAAGAAACCCTTTTTGAGAACTCAGAGTGAGTAAATTGGCCATTTTCATGCACTTTTAACCATTCCATAAATCTTGTGTTTTGGGCCCCTGGAAGCATGAAAATCACTTTAAACATGCTAATTTTAGCTCTAACACTGATGATCCACCTACAAATGTGAACTGACGTTCAAAAATAAAACATTTGAAAACGGACCATTTTCCACATTTCTGAAGCATGACGTAATGGGGGGGTGTTATCTCTTTTGTCGAAAATCAGCCGTTTTTGCTCGAAAATTAAATGCCTCCAAATGGTATTTAATTAACTTCCCGAGCCCCTGGAAGCATGAAAATCACTTTAAACATGCTAATTTTAGCTCTAACACTGATGATCCACCTACAAATGTGAACTGACGTTCAAAAATGAAACATTTGAAAACGGACCATTTTCCACATTTCTGAAGCATGACGTAATGGGGGGGTGTTATCTCTTTTGTCGAAAATCAGCCGTTTTTGCTCTAACATTAAATGCCTCCAAATGGTATTTAATTAACTTCCCGGGGTGAAGAAACCCTTTTTGAGAACTCAGAGTGAGTAAATTGGCCATTTTCATGCACTTTTAACCATTCCATAAATCTTGTGTTTTGGGCCCCTGGAAGCATGAAAATCACTTTAAACATGCTAATTTTAGCTCTAACACTGATGATCCACCTACAAATGTGAACTGACGTTCAAAAATAAAACATTTGAAAACGGACCATTTTCCACATTTCTGAAGCATGACGTAATGGGGGGGGGTGTTATCTCTTTTGTGGAAAATCAGCCTTTTTTGCTCGAACATTAAATGCCTCCAAATGGTATTTATTTCACTTCCCGAGCCCCTGGAAGCATGAAAATCACTTTAAACATGCTAATTTTAGCTCTAACACTGATGATCCACCTACAAATGTGAACTGACGTTCAAAAATAAAACATTTGAAAACGGACCATTTTCCACATTTCTGAAGCATGACGTAATGGGGGGGTGTTATCTCTTTTGTCGAAAATCAGCCGTTTTTGCTCGAACATTAAATGCCTCCAAATGGTATTTAATTAACTTCCCGAGCCCCTGGAAGCATGAAAATCACTTTAAACATGCTACTTTTAGCTCTAACACTGATGATCCATCTACAAATGTGAACTGACGTTCAAAAATGAAACATTTGAAAACGGACCATTTTCCACATTTCTGAAGCATGACGTAATGGGGGGGTGTTATCTCTTTTGTCGAAAATCAGCCGTTTTTGCTCTAACATTAAATGCCTCCAAATGGTATTTAATTAACTTCCCGGGGTGAAGAAACCCTTTTTGAGAACTCAGAGTGAGTAAATTGGCCATTTTCATGCACTTTTAACCATTCCATAAATCTTGTGTTTTGGGCCCCTGGAAGCATGAAAATCACTTTAAACATGCAAATTTTAGCTCTAACACTGATGATCCACCTACAAATGTGAACTGACGTTCAAAAATAAAACATTTGAAAACGGACCATTTTCCACATTTCTGAAGCATGACGTAATGGGGGGGTGTTATCTCTTTTGTCGAAAATCAGCCGTTTTTGCTCGAACATTAAATGCCTCCAAATGGTATTTAATTAACTTCCCGGGGTGAAGAAACCCTTTTTGAGAACCCAGAGTGAGTAAATTGGCCATTTTCATGCACTTTTAACCATTCCATAAATCTTGTGTTTTGGGCCCCTGGAAGCATGAAAATCACTTTAAACATGCTAATTTTAGCTCTAACACTGATGATCCACCTACAAATGTGAACTGACGTTCAAAAATAAAACATTTGAAAACGGACCATTTTCCACATTTCTGAAGCATGACGTAATGGGGGGTGTTATCTCTTTTGTCGAAAATCAGCCGTTTTTGCTCTAACATTAAATGCCTCCAAATGGTATTTAATTAACTTCCCGGGGTGAAGAAACCCTTTTTGAGAACTCAGAGTGAGTAAATTGGCCATTTTCATGCACTTTTAACCATTCCATAAATCTTGTGTTTTGGGCCCCTGGAAGCATGAAAATCACTTTAAACATGCTAATTTTAGCTCTAACACTGATGATCCACCTACAAATGTGAACTGACGTTCAAAAATGAAACATTTGAAAACGGACCATTTTCCACATTTCTGAAGCATGACGTAATGGGGGGGTGTTATCTCTTTTGTCGAAAATCAGCCGTTTTTGCTCGAACATTAAATGCCTCCAAATGGTATTTATTTCACTTCCCGAGCCCCTGGAAGCATGAAAATCACTTTAAACATGCTAATTTTAGCTCTAACACTGATGATCCACCTACAAATGTGAACTGACGTTCAAAAATGAAACATTTGAAAACGGACCATTTTCCACATTTCTGAAGCATGACGTAATGGGGGGGTGTTATCTCTTTTGTCGAAAATCAGCCGTTTTTGCTCTAACATTAAATGCCTCCAAATGGTATTTAATTAACTTCCCGGGGTGAAGAAACCCTTTTTGAGAACTCAGAGTGAGTAAATTGGCCATTTTCATGCACTTTTAACCATTCCATAAATCTTGTGTTTTGGGCCCCTGGAAGCATGAAAATCACTTTAAACATGCTAATTTTAGCTCTAACACTGATGATCCACCTACAAATGTGAACTGACGTTAAAAAATAAAACATTTGAAAACGGACCATTTTCCACATTTCTGAAGCATGACGTAATGGGGGGGTGTTATCTCTTTTGTGGAAAATCAGCCTTTTTTGCTCGAACATTAAATGCCTCCAAATGGTATTTATTTCACTTCCCGAGCCCCTGGAAGCATGAAAATCACTTTAAACATGCTAATTTTAGCTCTAACACTGATGATCCACCTACAAATGTGAACTGACGTTCAAAAATAAAACATTTGAAAACGGACCATTTTCCACATTTCTGAAGCATGACGTAATGGGGGGGTGTTATCTCTTTTGTCGAAAATCAGCCGTTTTTGCTCGAACATTAAATGCCTCCAAATGGTATTTAATTAACTTCCCGAGCCCCTGGAAGCATGAAAATCACTTTAAACATGCTAATTTTAGCTCTAACACTGATGATCCACCTACAAATGTGAACTGACGTTCAAAAATAAAACATTTGAAAACGGACCATTTTCCACATTTCTGAAGCATGACGTAATGGGGGGGTGTTATCTCTTTTGTCGAAAATCAGCCGTTTTTGCTCGAACATTAAATGCCTCCAAATGGTATTTATTTCACTTCCCGAGCCCCTGGAAGCATGAAAATCACTTTAAACATGCTAATTTTAGCTCTAACACTGATGATCCACCTACAAATGTGAACTGACGTTCAAAAATGAAACATTTGAAAACGGACCATTTTCCACATTTCTGAAGCATGACGTAATGGGGGGGTGTTATCTCTTTTGTCGAAAATCAGCCGTTTTTGCTCTAACATTAAATGCCTCCAAATGGTATTTAATTAACTTCCCGTGGTGAAGAAACCCTTTTTGAGAACTCAGAGTGAGTAAATTGGCCATTTTCATGCACTTTTAACCATTCCATAAATCTTGTGTTTTGGGCCCCTGGAAGCATGAAAATCACTTTAAACATGCTAATTTTAGCTCTAACACTGATGATCCACCTACAAATGTGAACTGACGTTAAAAAATAAAACATTTGAAAACGGACCATTTTCCACATTTCTGAAGCATGACGTAATGGGGGGGTGTTATCTCTTTTGTGGAAAATCAGCCTTTTTTGCTCGAACATTAAATGCCTCCAAATGGTATTTATTTCACTTCCCGAGCCCCTGGAAGCATGAAAATCACTTTAAACATGCTAATTTTAGCTCTAACACTGATGATCCACCTACAAATGTGAACTGACGTTCAAAAATAAAACATTTGAAAACGGACCATTTTCCACATTTCTGAAGCATGACGTAATGGGGGGGTGTTATCTCTTTTGTCAAAAATCAGCCGTTTTTGCTCGAACATTAAATGCCTCCAAATGGTATTTAATTAACTTCCCGAGCCCCTGGAAGCATGAAAATCACTTTAAACATGCTAATTTTAGCTCTAACACTGATGATCCACCTACAAATGTGAACTGACGTTCAAAAATAAAACATTTGAAAACGGACCATTTTCCACATTTCTGAAGCATGACGTAATGGGGGGGTGTTATCTCTTTTGTCGAAAATCAGCCGTTTTTGCTCGAACATTAAATGCCTCCAAATGGTATTTAATTAACTTCCCGAGCCCCTGGAAGCATGAAAATCACTTTAAACATGCTAATTTTAGCTCTAACACTGATGATCCACCTACAAATGTGAACTGACGTTCAAAAATGAAACATTTGAAAACGGACCATTTTCCACATTTCTGAAGCATGACGTAATGGGGGGGTGTTATCTCTTTTGTCGAAAATCAGCCGTTTTTGCTCTAACATTAAATGCCTCCAAATGGTATTTAATTACCTTCCCGGGGTGAAGAAACCCTTTTTGAGAACTCAGAGTGAGTAAATTGGCCATTTTCATGCACTTTTAACCATTCCATGAATCTTGTGTTTTGGGCCCCTGGAAGCATGAAAATCACTTTAAACATGCTAATTTTAGCTCTAACACTGATGATCCACCTACAAATGTGAACTGACGTTCAAAAATAAAACATTTGAAAACGGACCATTTTCCACATTTCTGAAGCATGACGTAATGGGGGGGGGTGTTATCTCTTTTGTGGAAAATCAGCCTTTTTTGCTCGAACATTAAATGCCTCCAAATGGTATTTATTTCACTTCCCGAGCCCCTGGAAGCATGAAAATCACTTTAAACATGCTAATTTTAGCTCTAACACTGATGATCCACCTACAAATGTGAACTGACGTTCAAAAATAAAACATTTGAAAACGGACCATTTTCCACATTTCTGAAGCATGACGTAATGGGGGGGTGTTATCTCTTTTGTCGAAAATCAGCCGTTTTTGCTCGAACATTAAATGCCTCCAAATGGTATTTAATTAACTTCCCGAGCCCCTGGAAGCATGAAAATCACTTTAAACATGCTACTTTTAGCTCTAACACTGATGATCCATCTACAAATGTGAACTGACGTTCAAAAATGAAACATTTGAAAACGGACCATTTTCCACATTTCTGAAGCATGACGTAATGGGGGGGTGTTATCTCTTTTGTCGAAAATCAGCCGTTTTTGCTCTAACATTAAATGCCTCCAAATGGTATTTAATTAACTTCCCGGGGTGAAGAAACCCTTTTTGAGAACTCAGAGTGAGTAAATTGGCCATTTTCATGCACTTTTAACCATTCCATAAATCTTGTGTTTTGGGCCCCTGGAAGCATGAAAATCACTTTAAACATGCTAATTTTAGCTCTAACACTGATGATCCACCTACAAATGTGAACTGACGTTCAAAAATAAAACATTTGAAAACGGACCATTTTCCACATTTCTGAAGCATGACGTAATGGGGGGGTGTTATCTCTTTTGTCGAAAATCAGCCGTTTTTGCTCGAACATTAAATGCCTCCAAATGGTATTTAATTAACTTCCCGGGGTGAAGAAACCCTTTTTGAGAACTCAGAGTGAGTAAATTGGCCATTTTCATGCACTTTTAACCATTCCATAAATCTTGTGTTTTGGGCCCCTGGAAGCATGAAAATCACTTTAAACATGCTAATTTTAGCTCTAACACTGATGATCCACCTACAAATGTGAACTGACGTTCAAAAATAAAACATTTGAAAACGGACCATTTTCCACATTTCTGAAGCATGACGTAATGGGGGGGTGTTATCTCTTTTGTCGAAAATCAGCCGTTTTTGCTCTAACATTAAATGCCTCCAAATGGTATTTAATTAACTTCCCGGGGTGAAGAAACCCTTTTTGAGAACTCAGAGTGAGTAAATTGGCCATTTTCATGCACTTTTAACCATTCCATAAATCTTGTGTTTTGGGCCCCTGGAAGCATGAAAATCACTGTAAACATGCTAATTTTAGCTCTAACACTGATGATCCACCTACAAATGTGAACTGACGTTCAAAAATGAAACATTTGAAAACGGACCATTTTCCACATTTCTGAAGCATGACGTAATGGGGGGGTGTTATCTCTTTCGTCGAAAATCAGCCGTTTTTGCTCGAACATTAAATGCCTCCAAATGGTATTTATTTCACTTCCCGAGCCCCTGGAAGTATGAAAATCACTTTAAACATGCTAATTTTAGCTCTAACACTGATGATCCACCTACAAATGTGAACTGACGTTCAAAAATGAAACATTTGAAAACGGACCATTTTCCACATTTCTGAAGCATGACGTAATGGGGGGGTGTTATCTCTTTTGTCGAAAATCAGCCGTTTTTGCTCTAACATTAAATGCCTCCAAATGGTATTTAATTAACTTCCCGGGGTGAAGAAACCCTTTTTAAGAACTCAGAGTGAGTAAATTGGCCATTTTCATGCACTTTTAACCATTCCATAAATCTTGTGTTTTGGGCCCCTGGAAGCATGAAAATCACTTTAAACATGCTCATTTTAGCTCTAACACTGATGATCCACCTACAAATGTGAACTGACGTTAAAAAATAAAACATTTGAAAACGGACCATTTTCCACATTTCTGAAGCATGACGTAATGGGGGGGTGTTATCTCTTTTGTGGAAAATCAGCCTTTTTTGCTCGAACATTAAATGCCTCCAAATGGTATTTATTTCACTTCCCGAGCCCCTGGAAGCATGAAAATCACTTTAAACATGCTAATTTTAGCTCTAACACTGATGATCCACCTACAAATGTGAACTGACGTTCAAAAATAAAACATTTGAAAACGGACCATTTTCCACATTTCTGAAGCATGACGTAATGGGGGGGTGTTATCTCTTTTGTCGAAAATCAGCCGTTTTTGCTCGAACATTAAATGCCTCCAAATGGTATTTAATTAACTTCCCGAGCCCCTGGAAGCATGAAAATCACTTTAAACATGCTAATTTTAGCTCTAACACTGATGATCCACCTACAAATGTGAACTGACGTTCAAAAATGAAACATTTGAAAACGGACCATTTTCCACATTTCTGAAGCATGACGTAATGGGGGGGTGTTATCTCTTTTGTCGAAAATCAGCCGTTTTTGCTCTAACATTAAATGCCTCCAAATGGTATTTAATTACCTTCCCGGGGTGAAGAAACCCTTTTTGAGAACTCAGAGTGAGTAAATTGGCCATTTTCATGCACTTTTAACCATTCCATAAATCTTGTGTTTTGGGCCCCTGGAAGCATGAAAATCACTTTAAACATGCTAATTTTAGCTCTAACACTGATGATCCACCTACAAATGTGAACTGACGTTCAAAAATAAAACATTTGAAAACGGACCATTTTCCACATTTCTGAAGCATGACGTAATGGGGGGGTGTTATCTCTTTTGTCGAAAATCAGCCGTTTTTGCTCGAACATTAAATGCCTCCAAATGGTATTTAATTAACTTCCCGGGGTGAAGAAACCCTTTTTGAGAACTCAGAGTGAGTAAATTGGCCATTTTCATGCACTTTTAACCATTCCATAAATCTTGTGTTTTGGGCCCCTGGAAGCATGAAAATCACTTTAAACATGCTAATTTTAGCTCTAACACTGATGATCCACCTACAAATGTGAACTGACGTTCAAAAATAAAACATTTGAAAACGGACCATTTTCCACATTTCTGAAGCATGACGTAATGGGGGGGTGTTATCTCTTTTGTCGAAAATCAGCCGTTTTTGCTCTAACATTAAATGCCTCCAAATGGTATTTAATTAACTTCCCGGGGTGAAGAAACCCTTTTTGAGAACTCAGAGTGAGTAAATTGGCCATTTTCATGCACTTTTAACCATTCCATAAATCTTGTGTTTTGGGCCCCTGGAAGCATGAAAATCACTGTAAACATGCTAATTTTAGCTCTAACACTGATGATCCACCTACAAATGTGAACTGACGTTCAAAAATGAAACATTTGAAAACGGACCATTTTCCACATTTCTGAAGCATGACGTAATGGGGGGGTGTTATCTCTTTCGTCGAAAATCAGCCGTTTTTGCTCGAACATTAAATGCCTCCAAATGGTATTTATTTCACTTCCCGAGCCCCTGGAAGTATGAAAATCACTTTAAACATGCTAATTTTAGCTCTAACACTGATGATCCACCTACAAATGTGAACTGACGTTCAAAAATGAAACATTTGAAAACGGACCATTTTCCACATTTCTGAAGCATGACGTAATGGGGGGGTGTTATCTCTTTTGTCGAAAATCAGCCGTTTTTGCTCTAACATTAAATGCCTCCAAATGGTATTTAATTAACTTCCCGGGGTGAAGAAACCCTTTTTGAGAACTCAGAGTGAGTAAATTGGCCATTTTCATGCACTTTTAACCATTCCATAAATCTTGTGTTTTGGGCCCCTGGAAGCATGAAAATCACTTTAAACATGCTCATTTTAGCTCTAACACTGATGATCCACCTACAAATGTGAACTGACGTTAAAAAATAAAACATTTGAAAACGGACCATTTTCCACATTTCTGAAGCATGACGTAATGGGGGGGTGTTATCTCTTTTGTGGAAAATCAGCCTTTTTTGCTCGAACATTAAATGCCTCCAAATGGTATTTATTTCACTTCCCGAGCCCCTGGAAGCATGAAAATCACTTTAAACATGCTAATTTTAGCTCTAACACTGATGATCCACCTACAAATGTGAACTGACGTTCAAAAATAAAACATTTGAAAACGGACCATTTTCCACATTTCTGAAGCATGACGTAATGGGGGGGTGTTATCTCTTTTGTCGAAAATCAGCCGTTTTTGCTCGAACATTAAATGCCTCCAAATGGTATTTAATTAACTTCCCGAGCCCCTGGAAGCATGAAAATCACTTTAAACATGCTAATTTTAGCTCTAACACTGATGATCCACCTACAAATGTGAACTGACGTTCAAAAATGAAACATTTGAAAACGGACCATTTTCCACATTTCTGAAGCATGACGTAATGGGGGGGTGTTATCTCTTTTGTCGAAAATCAGCCGTTTTTGCTCTAACATTAAATGCCTCCAAATGGTATTTAATTACCTTCCCGGGGTGAAGAAACCCTTTTTGAGAACTCAGAGTGAGTAAATTGGCCATTTTCATGCACTTTTAACCATTCCATAAATCTTGTGTTTTGGGCCCCTGGAAGCATGAAAATCACTTTAAACATGCTAATTTTAGCTCTAACACTGATGATCGACCTACAAATGTGAACTGACGTTCAAAAATAAAACATTTGAAAACGGACCATTTTCCACATTTCTGAAGCATGACGTAATGGGGGGGTGTTATCTCTTTTGTCGAAAATCAGCCGTTTTTGCTCGAACATTAAATGCCTCCAAATGGTATTTAATTAACTTCCCGGGGTGAAGAAACCCTTTTTGAGAACTCAGAGTGAGTAAATTGGCCATTTTCATGCACTTTTAACCATTCCATAAATCTTGTGTTTTGGGCCCCTGGAAGCATGAAAATCACTTTAAACATGCTAATTTTAGCTCTAACACTGATGATCCACCTACAAATGTGAACTGACGTTCAAAAATAAAACATTTGAAAACGGACCATTTTCCACATTTCTGAAGCATGACGTAATGGGGGGGTGTTATCTCTTTTGTGGAAAATCAGCCTTTTTTGCTCGAACATTAAATGCCTCCAAATGGTATTTAATTAACTTCCCGGGGTGAAGAAACCCTTTTTGAGAACTCAGAGTGAGTAAATTGGCCATTTTCATGCACTTTTAACCATTCCATAAATCTTGTGTTTTGGGCCCCTGGAAGCATGAAAATCACTTTAAACATGCTAATTTTAGCTCTAACACTGATGATCCACCTACAAATGTGAACTGACGTTCAAAAATAAAACATTTGAAAACGGACCATTTTCCACATTTCTGAAGCATGACGTAATGGGGGGGTGTTATCTCTTTTGTCGAAAATCAGCCGTTTTTGCTCGAACATTAAATGCCTCCAAATGGTATTTAATTAACTTCCCGGGGTGAAGAAACCCTTTTTGAGAACTCAGAGTGAGTAAATTGGCCATTTTCATGCACTTTTAACCATTCCATAAATCTTGTGTTTTGGGCCCCTGGAAGCATGAAAATCACTTTAAACATGCTAATTTTAGCTCTAACACTGATGATCCACCTACAAATGTGAACTGACGTTCAAAAATAAAACATTTGAAAACGGACCATTTTCCACATTTCTGAAGCATGACGTAATGGGGGGGTGTTATCTCTTTTGTGGAAAATCAGCCTTTTTTGCTCGAACATTATATGCCTCCAAATGGTATTTATTTCACTTCCCGAGCCCCTGGAAGCATGAAAATCACTTTAAACATGCTAATTTTAGCTCTAACACTGATGATCCACCTACAAATGTGAACTGACGTTCAAAAATAAAACATTTGAAAACGGACCATTTTCCACATTTCTGAAGCATGACGTAATGGGGGGGTGTTATCTCTTTTGTCGAAAATCAGCCGTTTTTGCTCGAACATTAAATGCCTCCAAATGGTATTTAATTAACTTCCCGAGCCCCTGGAAGCATGAAAATCACTTTAAACATGCTAATTTTAGCTCTAACACTGATGATCCACCTACAAATGTGAACTGACGTTCAAAAATGAAACATTTGAAAACGGACCATTTTCCACATTTCTGAAGCATGACGTAATGGGGGGTGTTATCTCTTTTGTCGAAAATCAGCCGTTTTTGCTCTAACATTAAATGCCTCCAAATGGTATTTAATTAACTTCCCGGGGTGAAGAAACCCTTTTTGAGAACTCAGAGTGAGTAAATTGGCCATTTTCATGCACTTTTAACCATTCCATAAATCTTGTGTTTTGGGCCCCTGGAAGCATGAAAATCACTTTAAACATGCTAATTTTAGCTCTAACACTGATGATCCACCTACAAATGTGAACTGACGTTCAAAAATAAAACATTTGAAAACGGACCATTTTCCACATTTCTGAAGCATGACGTAATGGGGGGGGTGTTATCTCTTTTGTCGAAAATCAGCCGTTTTTGCTCGAACATTAAATGCCTCCAAATGGTATTTAATTAACTTCCCGAGCCCCTGGAAGCATGAAAATCACTTTAAACATGCTAATTTTAGCTCTAACACTGATGATCCACCTACAAATGTGAACTGACGTTCAAAAATGAAACATTTGAAAACGGACCATTTTCCACATTTCTGAAGCATGACGTAATGGGGGGGTGTTATCTCTTTTGTCGAAAATCAGCCGTTTTTGCTCTAACATTAAATGCCTCCAAATGGTATTTAATTAACTTCCCGGGGTGAAGAAACCCTTTTTAACCATTCCATAAATCTTGTGTTTTGGGCCCCTGGAAGCATGAAAATCACTTTAAACATGCTAATTTTAGCTCTAACACTGATGATCCACCTACAAATGTGAACTGACGTTCAAAAATAAAACATTTGAAAACGGACCATTTTCCACATTTCTGAAGCATGACGTAATGGGGGGGTGTTATCTCTTTTGTCGAAAATCAGCCGTTTTTGCTCGAACATTAAATGCCTCCAAATGGTATTTAATTAACTTCCCGGGGTGAAGAAACCCTTTTTGAGAACTCAGAGTGAGTAAATTGGCCATTTTCATGCACTTTTAACCATTCCATAAATCTTGTGTTTTGGGCCCCTGGAAGCATGAAAATCACTTTAAACATGCTAATTTTAGCTCTAACACTGATGATCCACCTACAAATGTGAACTGACGTTCAAAAATAAAACATTTGAAAACGGACCATTTTCCACATTTCTGAAGCATGACGTAATGGGGGGGTGTTATCTCTTTTGTGGAAAATCAGCCTTTTTTGCTCGAACATTAAATGCCTCCAAATGGTATTTATTTCACTTCCCGAGCCCCTGGAAGCATGAAAATCACTTTAAACATGCTAATTTTAGCTCTAACACTGATGATCCACCTACAAATGTGAACTGACGTTCAAAAATGAAACATTTGAAAACGGACCATTTTCCACATTTCTGAAGCATGACGTAATGGGGGGGTGTTATCTCTTTTGTCGAAAATCTGCCGGTTTTGCTCTAACATTAAATGCCTCCAAATGGTATTTAATTAACTTCCCGGGGTGAAGAAACCCTTTTTGAGAACTCAGAGTGAGTAAATTGGCCATTTTCATGCACTTTTAACCATTCCATAAATCTTGTGTTTTGGGCCCCTGGAAGCATGAAAATCACTTTAAACATGCTAATTTTAGCTCTAACACTGATGATCCACCTACAAATGTGAACTGACGTTCAAAAATAAAACATTTGAAAACGGACCATTTTCCACATTTCTGAAGCATGACGTAATGGGGGGGTGTTATCTCTTTTGTCGAAAATCAGCCGTTTTTGCTCGAACATTAAATGCCTCCAAATGGTATTTAATTAACTTCCCGAGCCCCTGGAAGCATGAAAATCACTTTAAACATGCTAATTTTAGCTCTAACACTGATGATCCACCTACAAATGTGAACTGACGTTCAAAAATGAAACATTTGAAAACGGAAAATTTTCCACATTTCTGAAGCATGACGTAATGGGGGGTGTTATCTCTTTTGTCGAAAATCAGCCGTTTTTGCTCTAACATTAAATGCCTCCAAATGGTATTTAATTAACTTCCCGGGGTGAAGAAACCCTTTTTGAGAACTCAGAGTGAGTAAATTGGCCATTTTCATGCACTTTTAACCATTCCATAAATCTTGTGTTTTGGGCCCCTGGAAGCATGAAAATCACTTTAAACATGCTAATTTTAGCTCTAACACTGATGATCCACCTACAAATGTGAACTGACGTTCAAAAATAAAACATTTGAAAACGGACCATTTTCCACATTTCTGAAGCATGACGTAATGGGGGGGTGTTATCTCTTTTGTGGAAAATCAGCCTTTTTTGCTCGAACATTAAATGCCTCCAAATGGTATTTATTTCACTTCCCGAGCCCCTGGAAGCATGAAAATCACTTTAAACATGCTAATTTTAGCTCTAACACTGATGATCCACCTACAAATGTGAACTGACGTTCAAAAATAAAACATTTGAAAACGGACCATTTTCCACATTTCTGAAGCATGACGTAATGGGGGGGTGTTATCTCTTTTGTCGAAAATCAGCCGTTTTTGCTCGAACATTAAATGCCTCCAAATGGTATTTAATTAACTTCCCGAGCCCCTGGAAGCATGAAAATCACTTTAAACATGCTAATTTTAGCTCTAACACTGATGATCCACCTACAAATGTGAACTGACGTTCAAAAATGAAACATTTGAAAACGGACCATTTTCCACATTTCTGAAGCATGACGTAATGGGGGGGTGTTATCTCTTTTGTCGAAAATCAGCCGTTTTTGCTCTAACATTAAATGCCTCCAAATGGTATTTAATTAACTTCCCGGGGTGAAGAAACCCTTTTTGAGAACTCAGAGTGAGTAAATTGGCCATTTTCATGCACTTTTAACCATTCCATAAATCTTGTGTTTTGGGCCCCTGGAAGCATGAAAATCACTTTAAACATGCTAATTTTAGCTCTAACACTGATGATC
Source organism: Lissotriton vulgaris (assembly GCF_964263255.1). Classification (NCBI taxonomy): domain Eukaryota; kingdom Metazoa; phylum Chordata; class Amphibia; order Caudata; family Salamandridae; genus Lissotriton; species Lissotriton vulgaris. The sequence goes on from NW_028240871.1 coordinate 368,604, forward strand.
CACCTACAAATGTGAACTGACGTTCAAAAATAAAACATTTGAAAACGGACCATTTTCCACATTTCTGAAGCATGACGTAATGGGGGGGTGTTATCTCTTTTGTCGAAAATCAGCCGTTTTTGCTCTAACATTAAATGCCTCCAAATGGTATTTAATTAACTTCCCGGGGTGAAGAAACCCTTTTTGAGAACTCAGAGTGAGTAAATTGGCCATTTTCATGCACTTTTAACCATTCCATAAATCTTGTGTTTTGGGCCCCTGGAAGCATGAAAATCACTTTAAACATGCTAATTTTAGCTCTAACACTGATGATCCACCTACAAATGTGAACTGACGTTCAAAAATGAAACATTTGAAAACGGACCATTTTCCACATTTCTGAAGCATGACGTAATGGGGGGGTGTTATCTCTTTTGTCGAAAATCAGCCGTTTTTGCTCGAACATTAAATGCCTCCAAATGGTATTTATTTCACTTCCCGAGCCCCTGGAAGCATGAAAATCACTTTAAACATGCTAATTTTAGCTCTAACACTGATGATCCACCTACAAATGTGAACTGACGTTCAAAAATGAAACATTTGAAAACGGACCATTTTCCACATTTCTGAAGCATGACGTAATGGGGGGGTGTTATCTCTTTTGTCGAAAATCAGCCGTTTTTGCTCTAACATTAAATGCCTCCAAATGGTATTTAATTAACTTCCCGGGGTGAAGAAACCCTTTTTGAGAACTCAGAGTGAGTAAATTGGCCATTTTCATGCACTTTTAACCATTCCATAAATCTTGTGTTTTGGGCCCCTGGAAGCATGAAAATCACTTTAAACATGCTAATTTTAGCTCTAACACTGATGATCCACCTACAAATGTGAACTGACGTTAAAAAATAAAACATTTGAAAACGGACCATTTTCCACATTTCTGAAGCATGACGTAATGGGGGGGTGTTATCTCTTTTGTGGAAAATCAGCCTTTTTTGCTCGAACATTAAATGCCTCCAAATGGTATTTATTTCACTTCCCGAGCCCCTGGAAGCATGAAAATCACTTTAAACATGCTAATTTTAGCTCTAACACTGATGATCCACCTACAAATGTGAACTGACGTTCAAAAATAAAACATTTGAAAACGGACCATTTTCCACATTTCTGAAGCATGACGTAATGGGGGGGTGTTATCTCTTTTGTCGAAAATCAGCCGTTTTTGCTCGAACATTAAATGCCTCCAAATGGTATTTAATTAACTTCCCGAGCCCCTGGAAGCATGAAAATCACTTTAAACATGCTAATTTTAGCTCTAACACTGATGATCCACCTACAAATGTGAACTGACGTTCAAAAATGAAACATTTGAAAACGGACCATTTTCCACATTTCTGAAGCATGACGTAATGGGGGGGTGTTATCTCTTTTGTCGAAAATCAGCCGTTTTTGCTCTAACATTAAATGCCTCCAAATGGTATTTAATTAACTTCCCGGGGTGAAGAAACCCTTTTTGAGAACTCAGAGTGAGTAAATTGGCCATTTTCATGCACTTTTAACCATTCCATAAATCTTGTGTTTTGGGCCCCTGGAAGCATGAAAATCACTTTAAACATGCTAATTTTAGCTCTAACACTGATGATCCACCTACAAATGTGAACTGACGTTCAAAAATAAAACATTTGAAAACGGACCATTTTCCACATTTCTGAAGCATGACGTAATGGGGGGGGGTGTTATCTCTTTTGTGGAAAATCAGCCTTTTTTGCTCGAACATTAAATGCCTCCAAATGGTATTTATTTCACTTCCCGAGCCCCTGGAAGCATGAAAATCACTTTAAACATGCTAATTTTAGCTCTAACACTGATGATCCACCTACAAATGTGAACTGACGTTCAAAAATAAAACATTTGAAAACGGACCATTTTCCACATTTCTGAAGCATGACGTAATGGGGGGGTGTTTTCTCTTTTGTCGAAAATCAGCCGTTTTTGCTCGAACATTAAATGCCTCCAAATGGTATTTAATTAACTTCCCGAGCCCCTGGAAGCATGAAAATCACTTTAAACATGCTACTTTTAGCTCTAACACTGATGATCCATCTACAAATGTGAACTGACGTTCAAAAATGAAACATTTGAAAACGGACCATTTTCCACATTTCTGAAGCATGACGTAATGGGGGGGTGTTATCTCTTTTGTCGAAAATCAGCCGTTTTTGCTCTAACATTAAATGCCTCCAAATGGTATTTAATTAACTTCCCGGGGTGAAGAAACCCTTTTTGAGAACTCAGAGTGAGTAAATTGGCCATTTTCATGCACTTTTAACCATTCCATAAATCTTGTGTTTTGGGCCCCTGGAAGCATGAAAATCACTTTAAACATGCAAATTTTAGCTCTAACACTGATGATCCACCTACAAATGTGAACTGACGTTCAAAAATAAAACATTTGAAAACGGACCATTTTCCACATTTCTGAAGCATGACGTAATGGGGGGGTGTTATCTCTTTTGTCGAAAATCAGCCGTTTTTGCTCGAACATTAAATGCCTCCAAATGGTATTTAATTAACTTCCCGGGGTGAAGAAACCCTTTTTGAGAACTCAGAGTGAGTAAATTGGCCATTTTCATGCACTTTTAACCATTCCATAAATCTTGTGTTTTGGGCCCCTGGAAGCATGAAAATCACTTTAAACATGCTAATTTTAGCTCTAACACTGATGATCCACCTACAAATGTGAACTGACGTTCAAAAATAAAACATTTGAAAACGGACCATTTTCCACATTTCTGAAGCATGACGTAATGGGGGGGTGTTATCTCTTTTGTCGAAAATCAGCCGTTTTTGCTCTAACATTAAATGCCTCCAAATGGTATTTAATTAACTTCCCGGGGTGAAGAAACCCTTTTTGAGAACTCAGAGTGAGTAAATTGGCCATTTTCATGCACTTTTAACCATTCCATAAATCTTGTGTTTTGGGCCCCTGGAAGCATGAAAATCACTTTAAACATGCTAATTTTAGCTCTAACACTGATGATCCACCTACAAATGTGAACTGACGTTCAAAAATGAAACATTTGAAAACGGACCATTTTCCACATTTCTGAAGCATGACGTAATGGGGGGGTGTTATCTCTTTTGTCGAAAATCAGCCGTTTTTGCTCGAACATTAAATGCCTCCAAATGGTATTTATTTCACTTCCCGAGCCCCTGGAAGCATGAAAATCACTTTAAACATGCTAATTTTAGCTCTAACACTGATGATCCACCTACAAATGTGAACTGACGTTCAAAAATGAAACATTTGAAAACGGACCATTTTCCACATTTCTGAAGCATGACGTAATGGGGGGGTGTTATCTCTTTTGTCGAAAATCAGCTGTTTTTGCTCTAACATTAAATGCCTCCAAATGGTATTTAATTAACTTCCCGGGGTGAAGAAACCCTTTTTGAGAACTCAGAGTGAGTAAATTGGCCATTTTCATGCACTTTTAACCATTCCATAAATCTTGTGTTTTGGGCCCCTGGAAGCATGAAAATCACTTTAAACATGCTAATTTTAGCTCTAACACTGATGATCCACCTACAAATGTGAACTGACGTTAAAAAATAAAACATTTGAAAACGGACCATTTTCCACATTTCTGAAGCATGACGTAATGGGGGGGTGTTATCTCTTTTGTGGAAAATCAGCCTTTTTTGCTCGAACATTAAATGCCTCCAAATGGTATTTATTTCACTTCCCGAGCCCCTGGAAGCATGAAAATCACTTTAAACATGCTAATTTTAGCTCTAACACTGATGATCCACCTACAAATGTGAACTGACGTTCAAAAATAAAACATTTGAAAACGGACCATTTTCCCCATTTCTGAAGCATGACGTAATGGGGGGGTGTTATCTCTTTTGTCGAAAATCAGCCGTTTTTGCTCGAACATTAAATGCCTCCAAATGGTATTTAATTAACTTCCCGAGCCCCTGGAAGCATGAAAATCACTTTAAACATGCTAATTTTAGCTCTAACACTGATGATCCACCTACAAATGTGAACTGACGTTCAAAAATGAAACATTTGAAAACGGACCATTTTCCACATTTCTGAAGCATGACGTAATGGGGGGGTGTTATCTCTTTTGTCGAAAATCAGCCGTTTTTGCTCGAACATTAAATGCCTCCAAATGGTATTTAATTAACTTCCCGAGCCCCTGGAAGCATGAAAATCACTTTAAACATGCTAATTTTAGCTCTAACACTGATGATCCACCTACAAATGTGAACTGACGTTCAAAAATAAAACATTTGAAAACGGACCATTTTCCACATTTCTGAAGCATGACGTAATGGGGGGGTGTTATCTCTTTTGTCGAAAATCAGCCGTTTTTGCTCGAACATTAAATGCCTCCAAATGGTATTTAATTAACTTCCCGGGGTGAAGAAACCCTTTTTGAGAACTCAGAGTGAGTAAATTGGCCATTTTCATGCACTTTTAACCATTCCATAAATCTTGTGTTTTGGGCCCCTGGAAGCATGAAAATCACTTTAAACATGCTAATTTTAGCTCTAACACTGATGATCCACCTACAAATATGAACTGACGTTCAAAAATAAAACATTTGAAAACGGACCATTTTCCACATTTCTGAAGCATGACGTAATGGGGGGGTGTTATCTCTTTTGTGGAAAATCAGCCTTTTTTGCTCGAACATTAAATGCCTCCAAATGGTATTTATTTCACTTCCCGAGCCCCTGGAAGCATGAAAATCACTTTAAACATGCTAATTTTAGCTCTAACACTGATGATCCACCTACAAATGTGAACTGACGTTCAAAAATAAAACATTTGAAAACGGACCATTTTCCACATTTCTGAAGCATGACGTAATGGGGGGTGTTATCTCTTTTGTCGAAAATCAGCCGTTTTTGCTCGAACATTAAATGCCTCCAAATGGTATTTAATTAACTTCCCGAGCCCCTGGAAGCATGAAAATCACTTTAAACATGCTAATTTTAGCTCTAACACTGATGATCCACCTACAAATGTGAACTGACGTTCAAAAATGAAACATTTGAAAACGGACCATTTTCCACATTTCTGAAGCATGACGTAATGGGGGGGTGTTATCTCTTTTGTCGAAAATCAGCCGTTTTTGCTCTAACATTAAATGCCTCCAAATGGTATTTAATTAACTTCCCGGGGTGAAGAAACCCTTTTTGAGAACTCAGAGTGAGTAAATTGGCCATTTTCATGCACTTTTAACCATTCCATAAATCTTGTGTTTTGGGCCCCTGGAAGCATGAAAATCCACTTTAAACATGCTAATTTTAGCTCTAACACTGATGATCCACCTACAAATGTGAACTGACGTTAAAAAATAAAACATTTGAAAACGGACCATTTTCCACATTTCTGAAGCATGACGTAATGGGGGGGTGTTATCTCTTTTGTGGAAAATCAGCCTTTTTTGCTCGAACATTAAATGCCTCCAAATGGTAATTTATTTCACTTCCCGAGCCCCTGGAAGCATGAAAATCACTTTAAACATGCTAATTTTAGCTCTAACACTGATGATCCACCTACAAATGTGAACTGACGTTCAAAAATAAAACATTTGAAAACGGACCATTTTCCACATTTCTGAAGCATGACGTAATGGGGGGTGTTATCTCTTTTGTCGAAAATCAGCCGTTTTTGCTCGAACATTAAATGCCTCCAAATGGTATTTAATTAACTTCCCGAGCCCCTGGAAGCATGAAAATCACTTTAAACATGCTAATTTTAGCTCTAACACTGATGATCCACCTACAAATGTGAACTGACGTTCAAAAATGAAACATTTGAAAACGGACCATTTTCCACATTTCTGAAGCATGACGTAATGGGGGGGTGTTATCTCTTTTGTCGAAAATCAGCCGTTTTTGCTCTAACATTAAATGCCTCCAAATGGTATTTAATTCACTTCCCGAGCCCCTGGAAGCATGAAAATCACTTTAAACATGCTAATTTTAGCTCTAACACTGATGATCCACCTACAAATGTGAACTGACGTTCAAAAATAAAACATTTGAAAACGGACCATTTTCCACATTTCTGAAGCATGACGTAATGGGGGGGTGTTATCTCTTTTGTCGAAAATCAGCCGTTTTTGCTCGAACATTAAATGCCTCCAAATGGTATTTAATTAACTTCCCGAGCCCCTGGAAGCATGAAAATCACTTTAAACATGCTAATTTTAGCTCTAACACTGATGATCCACCTACAAATGTGAACTGACGTTCAAAAATAAAACATTTGAAAACGGACCATTTTCCACATTTCTGAAGCATGACGTAATGGGGGGGTGTTATCTCTTTTGTCGAAAATCAGCCGTTTTTGCTCGAACATTAAATGCCTCCAAATGGTATTTAATTAACTTCCCGGGGTGAAGAAACCCTTTTTGAGAACTCAGAGTGAGTAAATTGGCCATTTTCATGCACTTTTAACCATTCCATAAATCTTGTGTTTTGGGCCCCTGGAAGCATGAAAATCACTTTAAACATGCTAATTTTAGCTCTAACACTGATGATCCACCTACAAATATGAACTGACGTTCAAAAATAAAACATTTGAAAACGGACCATTTTCCACATTTCTGAAGCATGACGTAATGGGGGGGTGTTATCTCTTTTGTGGAAAATCAGCCTTTTTTGCTCGAACATTAAATGCCTCCAAATGGTATTTATTTCACTTCCCGAGCCCCTGGAAGCATGAAAATCACTTTAAACATGCTAATTTTAGCTCTAACACTGATGATCCACCTACAAATGTGAACTGACGTTCAAAAATAAAAACATTTGAAAACGGACCATTTTCCACATTTCTGAAGCATGACGTAATGGGGGGTGTTATCTCTTTTGTCGAAAATCAGCCGTTTTTGCTCGAACATTAAATGCCTCCAAATGGTATTTAATTAACTTCCCGAGCCCCTGGAAGCATGAAAATCACTTTAAACATGCTAATTTTAGCTCTAACACTGATGATCCACCTACAAATGTGAACTGACGTTCAAAAATGAAACATTTGAAAACGGACCATTTTCCACATTTCTGAAGCATGACGTAATGGGGGGTGTTATCTCTTTTGTCGAAAATCAGCCGTTTTTGCTCTAACATTAAATGCCTCCAAATGGTATTTAATTAACTTCCCGGGGTGAAGAAACCCTTTTTGAGAACTCAGAGTGAGTAAATTGGCCATTTTCATGCACTTTTAACCATTCCATAAATCTTGTGTTTTGGGCCCCTGGAAGCATGAAAATCACTTTAAACATGCTAATTTTAGCTCTAACACTGATGATCCACCTACAAATGTGAACTGACGTTCAAAAATAAAACATTTGAAAACGGACCATTTTCCACATTTCTGAAGCATGACGTAATGGGGGGGTGTTATCTCTTTTGTCGAAAATCAGCCGTTTTTGCTCGAACATTAAATGCCTCCAAATGGTATTTAATTAACTTCCCGGGGTGAAGAAACCCTTTTTGAGAACTCAGAGTGAGTAAATTGGCCATTTTCATGCACTTTTAACCATTCCATAAATCTTGTGTTTTGGGCCCCTGGAAGCATGAAAATCACTTTAAACATGCTAATTTTAGCTCTAACACTGATGATCCACCTACAAATGTGAACTGACGTTCAAAAATAAAACATTTGAAAACGGACCATTTTCCACATTTCTGAAGCATGACGTAATGGGGGGGTGTTATCTCTTTTGTCGAAAATCAGCCGTTTTTGCTCGAACATTAAATGCCTCCAAATGGTATTTAATTAACTTCCCGGGGTGAAGAAACCCTTTTTGAGAGCTCAGAGTGAGTACATTGGCCATTTTCATGCACTTTTAACCATTCCATAAATCTTGTGTTTTGGGCCCCTGGAAGCATGAAAATCACTTTAAACATGCTAATTTTAGCTCTAACACTGATGATCCACCTACAAATATGAACTGACGTTCAAAAATAAAACATTTGAAAACGGACCATTTTCCACATTTCTGAAGCATGACGTAATGGGGGGGTGTTATCTCTTTTGTGGAAAATCAGCCTTTTTTGCTCGAACATTAAATGCCTCCAAATGGTATTTATTTCACTTCCCGAGCCCCTGGAAGCATGAAAATCACTTTAAACATGCTAATTTTAGCTCTAACACTGATGATCCACCTACAAATGTGAACTGACGTTCAAAAATAAAACATTTGAAAACGGACCATTTTCCACATTTCTGAAGCATGACGTAATGGGGGGTGTTATCTCTTTTGTCGAAAATCAGCCGTTTTTGCTCGAACATTAAATGCCTCCAAATGGTATTTAATTAACTTCCCGAGCCCCTGGAAGCATGAAAATCACTTTAAACATGCTAATTTTAGCTCTAACACTGATGATCCACCTACAAATGTGAACTGACGTTCAAAAATGAAACATTTGAAAACGGACCATTTTCCACATTTCTGAAGCATGACGTAATGGGGGGGTGTTATCTCTTTTGTCGAAAATCAGCCGTTTTTGCTCTAACATTAAATGCCTCCAAATGGTATTTAATTAACTTCCCGGGGTGAAGAAACCCTTTTTGAGAACTCAGAGTGAGTAAATTGGCCATTTTCATGCACTTTTAACCATTCCATAAATCTTGTGTTTTGGGCCCCTGGAAGCATGAAAATCACTTTAAACATGCTAATTTTAGCTCTAACACTGATGATCCACCTACAAATGTGAACTGACGTTCAAAAATAAAACATTTGAAAACGGACCATTTTCCACATTTCTGAAGCATGACGTAATGGGGGGGTGTTATCTCTTTTGTCGAAAATCAGCCGTTTTTGCTCGAACATTAAATGCCTCCAAATGGTATTTAATTAACTTCCCGGGGTGAAGAAACCCTTTTTGAGAACTCGGAGTGAGTAAATTGGCCATTTTCATGCACTTTTAACCATTCCATAAATCTTGTGTTTTGGGCCCCTGGAAGCATGAAAATCACTTTAAACATGCTAATTTTAGCTTTAACACTGATGATCCACCTACAAATGTGAACTGACGTTCAAAAATAAAACATTTGAAAACGGACCATTTTCCACATTTCTGAAGCATGACGTAATGGGGGGGTGTTATCTCTTTTGTCGAAAATCAGCCGTTTTTGCTCTAACATTAAATGCCTCCAAATGGTATTTAATTAACTTCCCGGGGTGAAGAAACCCTTTTTGAGAACTCAGAGTGAGTAAATTGGCCATTTTCATGCACTTTTAACCATTCCATAAATCTTGTGTTTTGGGCCCCTGGAAGCATGAAAATCACTTTAAACATGCTAATTTTAGCTCTAACACTGATGATCCACCTACAAATGTGAACTGACGTTCAAAAATAAAACATTTGAAAACGGACCATTTTCCACATTTCTGAAGCATGACGTAATGGGGGGGTGTTATCTCTTTTGTCGAAAATCAGCCGTTTTTGCTCTAACATTAAATGCCTCCAAATGGTATTTAATTAACTTCCCGAGCCCCTGGAAGCATGAAAATCACTTTAAACATGCTAATTTTAGCTCTAACACTGATGATCCACCTACAAATGTGAACTGACGTTCAAAAATAAAACATTTGAAAACGGACCATTTTCCACATTTCTGAAGCATGACGTAATGGGGGGGTGTTATCTCTTTTGTCGAAAATCAGCCGTTTTTGCTCGAACATTAAATGCCTCCAAATGGTATTTAATTAACTTCCCGAGCCCCTGGAAGCATGAAAATCACTTTAAACATGCTAATTTTAGCTCTAACACTGATGATCCACCTACAAATGTGAACTGACGTTCAAAAATGAAACATTTGAAAACTGACCATTTTCCACATTTCTGAAGCATGACGTAATGGGGGGGTGTTATCTCTTTTGTCGAAAATCAGCCGTTTTTGCTCTAACATTAAATGCCTCCAAATGGTATTTAATTAACTTCCCGGGCCCCTGGAAGCATGAAAATCACTTTAAACATGCTAATTTTAGCTCTAACACTGATGATCCACCTACAAATGTGAACTGACGTTCAAAAATGAAACATTTGAAAACGGACCATTTTCCACATTTCTGAAGCATGACGTAATGGGGGGGTGTTATCTCTTTTGTCGAAAATCAGCCGTTTTTGCTCTAACATTAAATGCCTCCAAATGGTATTTAATTAACTTCCCGGGGTGAAGAAACCCTTTTTGAGAACTCAGAGTGAGTAAATTGGCCATTTTCATGCACTTTTAACCATTCCATAAATCTTGTGTTTTGGGCCCCTGGAAGCATGAAAATCACTTTAAACATGCTAATTTTAGCTCTAACACTGATGATCCACCTACAAATGTGAACTGACGTTCAAAAATAAAACATTTGAAAACGGACCATTTTCCACATTTCTGAAGCATGACGTAATGGGGGGGTGTTATCTCTTTTGTCGAAAATCAGCCGTTTTTGCTCGAACATTAAATGCCTCCAAATGGTATTTAATTAACTTCCCGGGGTGAAGAAACCCTTTTTGAGAACTCAGAGTGAGTAAATTGGCCATTTTCATGCACTTTTAACCATTCCATAAATCTTGTGTTTTGGGCCCCTGGAAGCATGAAAATCACTTTAAACATGCTAATTTTAGCTCTAACACTGATGATCCACCTACAAATGTGAACTGACGTTCAAAAATAAAACATTTGAAAACGGACCATTTTCCACATTTCTGAAGCATGACGTAATGGGGGGGTGTTATCTCTTTTGTCGAAAATCAGCCGTTTTTGCTCGAACATTAAATGCCTCCAAATGGTATTTAATTAACTTCCCGGGGTGAAGAAACCCTTTTTGAGAACTCAGAGTGAGTAAATTGGCCATTTTCATGCACTTTTAACCATTCCATAAATCTTGTGTTTTGGGCCCCTGGAAGCATGAAAATCACTTTAAACATGCTAATTTTAGCTCTAACACTGATGATCCACCTACAAATGTGAACTGACGTTAAAAAATAAAACATTTGAAAACGGACCATTTTCCACATTTCTGAAGCATGACGTAATGGGGGGGTGTTATCTCTTTTGTCGAAAATCAGCCGTTTTTGCTCGAACATTAAATGCCTCCAAATGGTATTTAATTAACTTCCCGGGGTGAAGAAACCCTTTTTGAGAACTCAGAGTGAGTAAATTGGCCATTTTCATGCACTTTTAACCATTCCATAAATCTTGTGTTTTGGGCCCCTGGATGCATGAAAATCACTTTAAACATGCTAATTTTAGCTCTAACACTGATGATCCACCTACAAATGTGAACTGACGTTCAAAAATAAAACATTTGAAAACGGACCATTTTCCACATTTCTGAAGCATGACGTAATGGGGGGGTGTTATCTCTTTTGTCGAAAATCAGCCGTTTTTGCTCGAACATTAAATGCCTCCAAATGGTATTTAATTAACTTCCCGGGGTGAAGAAACCCTTTTTGAGAACTCAGAGTGAGTAAATTGGCCATTTTCATGCACTTTTAACCATTCCATAAATCTTGTGTTTTGGGCTCCTGGAAGCATGAAAATCACTTTAAACATGCTAATTTTAGCTCTAACACTGATGATCCACCTACAAATGTGAACTGACGTTCAAAAATAAAACATTTGAAAACGGACCATTTTCCACATTTCTGAAGCATGACGTAATGGGGGGGTGTTATCTCTTTTGTCGAAAATCAGCCGTTTTTGCTCTAACATTAAATGCCTCCAAATGGTATTTAATTAACTTCCCGGGGTGAAGAAACCCTTTTTGAGAACTCAGAGTGAGTAAATTGGCCATTTTCATGCACTTTTAACCATTCCATAAATCTTGTTTTTTGGGCCCCTGGAAGCATGAAAATCACTTTAAACATGCTAATTTTAGCTCTAACACTGATGATCCACCTACAAATGTGAACTGACGTTCAAAAATAAAACATTTGAAAACGGACCATTTTCCCCATTTCTGAAGCATGACGTAATGGGGGGGTGTTATCTCTTTTGTCGAAAATCAGCCGTTTTTGCTCGAACATTAAATGCCTCCAAATGGTATTTAATTAACTTCCCGAGCCCCTGGAAGCATGAAAATCACTTTAAACATGCTAATTTTAGCTCTAACACTGATGATCCACCTACAAATGTGAACTGACGTTCAAAAATGAAACATTTGAAAACGGACCATTTTCCACATTTCTGAAGCATGACGTAATGGGGGGGTGTTATCTCTTTTGTCGAAAATCAGCCGTTTTTGCTCTAACATTAAATGCCTCCAAATGGTATTTAATTAACTTCCCGGGGTGAAGAAACCCTTTTTGAGAACTCAGAGTGAGTAAATTGGCCATTTTCATGCACTTTTAACCATTCCATAAATCTTGTGTTATGGGCCCCTGGAAGCACGAAAATCACTTTAAACATGCTAATTTTAGCTCTAACACTGATGATCCACCTACAAATGTGAACTGACGTTCAAAAATAAAACATTTGAAAACGGACCATTTTCCACATTTCTGAAGCATGACGTAATGGGGGGGTGTTATCTCTCTTGTGGAAAATCAGCCTTTTTTGCTCGAACATTAAATGCCTCCAAATGGTATTTATTTCACTTCCCGAGCCCCTGGAAGCATGAAAATCACTTTAAACATGCTAATTTTAGCTCTAACACTGATGATCCACCTACAAATGTGAACTGACGTTCAAAAATAAAACATTTGAAAACGGACCATTTTCCACATTTCTGAAGCATGACGTAATGGGGGGGTGTTATCTCTTTTGTCGAAAATCAGCCGTTTTTGCTCGAACATTAAATGCCTCCAAATGGTATTTAATTAACTTCCCGAGCCCCTGGAAGCATGAAAATCACTTTAAACATGCTAATTTTAGCTCTAACACTGATGATCCACCTACAAATGTGAACTGACGTTCAAAAATAAAACATTTGAAAACGGACCATTTTCCAGATTTCTGAAGCATGACGTAATGGGGGGGTGTTATCTCTTTTGTCGAAAATCAGCCGTTTTTGCTCGAACATTAAATGCCTCCAAATGGTATTTAATTAACTTCCCGAGCCCCTGGAAGCATGAAAATCACTTTAAACATGCTAATTTTAGCTCTAACACTGATGATCCACCTACAAATGTGAACTGACGTTCAAAAATAAAACATTTGAAAACGGACCATTTTCCACATTTCTGAAGCATGACGTAATGGGGGGGTGTTATCTCTTTTGTCGAAAATCAGCCGTTTTTGCTCGAACATTAAATGCCTCCAAATGGTATTTAATTAACTTCCCGGGGTGAAGAAACCCTTTTTGAGAACTCAGAGTGAGTAAATTGGCCATTTTCATGCACTTTTAACCATTCCATAAATCTTGTGTTTTGGGCCCCTGGAAGCATGAAAATCACTTTAAACATGCTAATTTTAGCTCTAACACTGATGATCCACCTACAAATGTGAACTGACGTTCAAAAATAAAACATTTGAAAACGGACCATTTTCCACATTTCTGAAGCATGACGTAATGGGGGGGTGTTATCTCTTTTGTCGAAAATCAGCCGTTTTTGCTCGAACATTAAATGCCTCCAAATGGTATTTAATTAACTTCCCGAGCCCCTGGAAGCATGAAAATCACTTTAAACATGCTCATTTTAGCTCTAACACTGATGATCCACCTACAAATGTGAACTGACGTTCAAAAATGAAACATTTGAAAACGGACCATTTTCCACATTTCTGAAGCATGACGTAATGGGGGGGTGTTATCTCTTTTGTCGAAAATCAGCCGTTTTTGCTCTAACATTAAATGCCTCCAAATGGTATTTAATTACCTTCCCGGGGTGAAGAAACCCTTTTTGAGAACTCAGAGTGAGTAAATTGGCCATTTTCATGCACTTTTAACCATTCCATAAATCTTGTGTTTTGGGCCCCTGGAAGCATGAAAATCACTTTAAACATGCTAATTTTAGCTCTAACACTGATGATCCACCTACAAATGTGAACTGACGTTCAAAAATAAAACATTTGAAAACGGACCATTTTCCACATTTCTGAAGCATGACGTAATGGGGGGGTGTTATCTCTTTTGTCGAAAATCAGCCTTTTTTGCTCGAACATTAAATGCCTCCAAATGGTATTTAATTAACTTCCCGAGCCCCTGGAAGCATGAAAATCACTTTAAACATGCTAATTTTAGCTCTAACACTGATGATCCACCTACAAATGTGAACTGACGTTCAAAAATAAAACATTTGAAAACGGACCATTTTCCACATTTCTGAAGCATGACGTAATGGGGGGTGTTATCTCTTTTGTCGAAAATCAGCCGTTTTTGCTCGAACATTAAATGCCTCCAAATGGTATTTAATTAACTTCCCGAGCCCCTGGAAGCATGAAAATCACTTTAAACATGCTAATTTTAGCTCTAACACTGATGATCCACCTACAAATGTGAACTGACGTTCAAAAATGAAACATTTGAAAACGGACCATTTTCCACATTTCTGAAGCATGACGTAATGGGGGGGTGTTATCTCTTTTGTCGAAAATCAGCCGTTTTTGCTCTAACATTAAATGCCTCCAAATGGTATTTAATTAACTTCCCGGGGTGAAGAAACCCTTTTTGAGAACTCAGAGTGAGTAAATTGGCCATTTTCATGCACTTTTAACCATTCCATAAATCTTGTGTTTTGGGCCCCTGGAAGCATGAAAATCACTTTAAACATGCTAATTTTAGCTCTAACACTGATGATCCACCTACAAATGTGAACTGACGTTCAAAAATAAAACATTTGAAAACGGACCATTTTCCACATTTCTGAAGCATGACGTAATGGGGGGGTGTTATCTCTTTTGTCGAAAATCAGCCGTTTTTGCTCGAACATTAAATGCCTCCAAATGGTATTTAATTAACTTCCCGGGGTGAAGAAACCCTTTTTGAGAACTCGGAGTGAGTAAATTGGCCATTTTCATGCACTTTTAACCATTCCATAAATCTTGTGTTTTGGGCCCCTGGAAGCATGAAAATCACTTTAAACATGCTAATTTTAGCTCTAACACTGATGATCCACCTACAAATGTGAACTGACGTTCAAAAATAAAACATTTGAAAACGGACCATTTTCCACATTTCTGAAGCATGACGTAATGGGGGGGTGTTATCTCTTTTGTCGAAAATCAGCCGTTTTTGCTCTAACATTAAATGCCTCCAAATGGTATTTAATTAACTTCCCGGGGTGAAGAAACCCTTTTTGAGAACTCAGAGTGAGTAAATTGGCCATTTTCATGCACTTTTAACCATTCCATAAATCTTGTGTTTTGGGCCCCTGGAAGCATGAAAATCACTTTAAACATGCTAATTTTAGCTCTAACACTGATGATCCACCTACAAATGTGAACTGACGTTCAAAAATAAAACATTTGAAAACGGACCATTTTCCACATTTCTGAAGCATGACGTAATGGGGGGGTGTTATCTCTTTTGTCGAAAATCAGCCGTTTTTGCTCTAACATTAAATGCCTCCAAATGGTATTTAATTAACTTCCCGAGCCCCTGGAAGCATGAAAATCACTTTAAACATGCTAATTTTAGCTCTAACACTGATGATCCACCTACAAATGTGAACTGACATTCAAAAATAAAACATTTGAAAACGGACCATTTTCCACATTTCTGAAGCATGACGTAATGGGGGGGTGTTATCTCTTTTGTCGAAAATCAGCCGTTTTTGCTCGAACATTAAATGCCTCCAAATGGTATTTAATTAACTTCCCGAGCCCCTGGAAGCATGAAAATCACTTTAAACATGCTAATTTTAGCTCTAACACTGATGATCCATCTACAAATGTGAACTGACGTTCAAAAATGAAACATTTGAAAACTGACCATTTTCCACATTTCTGAAGCATGACGTAATGGGGGGGTGTTATCTCTTTTGTCGAAAATCAGCCGTTTTTGCTCTAACATTAAATGCCTCCAAATGGTATTTAATTAACTTCCCGGGGTGAAGAAACCCTTTTTGAGAACTCAGAGTGAGTAAATTGGCCATTTTCATGCACTTTTAACCATTCCATAAATCTTGTGTTTTGGGCCCCTGGAAGCATGAAATCACTTTAAACATGCTAATTTTAGCTCTAACACTGATGATCCACCTACAAATGTGAACTGACGTTAAAAAATAAAACATTTGAAAACGGACCATTTTCCACATTTCTGAAGCATGACGTAATGGGGGGGTGTTATCTCTTTTGTCGAAAATCAGCCGTTTTTGCTCGAACATTAAATGCCTCCAAATGGTATTTAATTAACTTCCCGGGGTGAAGAAACCCTTTTTGAGAACTCAGAGTGAGTAAATTGGCCATTTTCATGCACTTTTAACCATTCCATAAATCTTGTGTTTTGGGCCCCTGGATGCATGAAAATCACTTTAAACATGCTAATTTTAGCTCTAACACTGATGATCCACCTACAAATGTGAACTGACGTTCAAAAATAAAACATTTGAAAACGGACCATTTTCCACATTTCTGAAGCATGACGTAATGGGGGGGTGTTATCTCTTTTGTCGAAAATCAGCCATTTTTGCTCGTACATTAAATGCCTCCAAATGGTATTTAATTAACTTCCCGGGGTGAAGAAACCCTTTTTGAGAACTCAGAGTGAGTAAATTGGCCATTTTCATGCACTTTTAACCATTCCATAAATCTTGTGTTTTGGGCTCCTGGAAGCATGAAAATCACTTTAAACATGCTAATTTTAGCTCTAACACTGATGATCCACCTACAAATGTGAACTGACGTTCAAAAATAAAACATTTGAAAACGGACCATTTTCCACATTTCTGAAGCATGACGTAATGGGGGGGTGTTATCTCTTTTGTCGAAAATCAGCCGTTTTTGCTCTAACATTAAATGCCTCCAAATGGTATTTAATTAACTTCCCGGGGTGAAGAAACCCTTTTTGAGAACTCAGAGTGAGTAAATTGGCCATTTTCATGCACTTTTAACCATTCCATAAATCTTGTTTTTTGGGCCCCTGGAAGCATGAAAATCACTTTAAACATGCTAATTTTAGCTCTAACACTGATGATCCACCTACAAATGTGAACTGACGTTCAAAAATAAAACATTTGAAAACGGACCATTTTCCCCATTTCTGAAGCATGACGTAATGGGGGGGTGTTATCTCTTTTGTCGAAAATCAGCCGTTTTTGCTCGAACATTAAATGCCTCCAAATGGTATTTAATTAACTTCCCGAGCCCCTGGAAGCATGAAAATCACTTTAAACATGCTAATTTTAGCTCTAACACTGATGATCCACCTACAAATGTGAACTGACGTTCAAAAATGAAACATTTGAAAACGGACCATTTTCCACATTTCTGAAGCATGACGTAATGGGGGGGTGTTATCTCTTTTGTCGAAAATCAGCCGTTTTTGCTCTAACATTAAATGCCTCCAAATGGTATTTAATTAACTTCCCAGGGTGAAGAAACCCTTTTTGAGAACTCAGAGTGAGTAAATTGGCCATTTTCATGCACTTTTAACCATTCCATAAATCTTGTGTTTTGGGCCCCTGGAAGCACGAAAATCACTTTAAACATGCTAATTTTAGCTCTAACACTGATGATCCACCTACAAATGTGAACTGACGTTCAAAAATAAAACATTTGAAAACGGACCATTTTCCACATTTCTGAAGCATGACGTAATGGGGGGGTGTTATCTCTCTTGTGGAAAATCAGCCTTTTTTGCTCGAACATTAAATGCCTCCAAATGGTATTTATTTCACTTCCCGAGCCCCTGGAAGCATGAAAATCACTTTAAACATGCTAATTTTAGCTCTAACACTGATGATCCACCTACAAATGTGAACTGACGTTCAAAAATAAAACATTTGAAAACGGACCATTTTCCACATTTCTGAAGCATGACGTAATGGGGGGGTGTTATCTCTTTTGTCGAAAATCAGCCGTTTTTGCTCGAACATTAAATGCCTCCAAATGGTATTTAATTAACTTCCCGAGCCCCTGGAAGCATGAAAATCACTTTAAACATGCTAATTTTAGCTCTAACACTGATGATCCACCTACAAATGTGAACTGACGTTCAAAAATAAAACATTTGAAAACGGACCATTTTCCAGATTTCTGAAGCATGACGTAATGGGGGGGTGTTATCTCTTTTGTCGAAAATCAGCCGTTTTTGCTCGAACATTAAATGCCTCCAAATGGTATTTAATTAACTTCCTGAGCCCCTGGAAGCATGAAAATCACTTTAAACATGCTAATTTTAGCTCTAACACTGATGATCCACCTACAAATGTGAACTGACGTTCAAAAATAAAACATTTGAAAACGGACCATTTTCCACATTTCTGAAGCATGACGTAATGGGGGGGTGTTATCTCTTTTGTCGAAAATCAGCCGTTTTTGCTCGAACATTAAATGCCTCCAAATGGTATTTAATTAACTTCCCGGGGTGAAGAAACCCTTTTTGAGAACTCAGAGTGAGTAAATTGGCCATTTTCATGCACTTTTAACCATTCCATAAATCTTGTGTTTTGGGCCCCTGGAAGCATGAAAATCACTTTAAACATGCTAATTTTAGCTCTAACACTGATGATCCACCTACAAATGTGAACTGACGTTCAAAAATAAAACATTTGAAAACGGACCATTTTCCACATTTCTGAAGCATGACGTAATGGGGGGGTGTTATCTCTTTTGTCGAAAATCAGCCGTTTTTGCTCGAACATTAAATGCCTCCAAATGGTATTTAATTAACTTCCCGAGCCCCTGGAAGCATGAAAATCACTTTAAACATGCTAATTTTAGCTCTAACACTGATGATCCACCTACAAATGTGAACTGACGTTCAAAAATGAAACATTTGAAAACGGACCATTTTCCACATTTCTGAAGCATGACGTAATGGGGGGGGTGTTATCTCTTTTGTCGAAAATCAGCCGTTTTTGCTCTAACATTAAATGCCTCCAAATGGTATTTAATTAACTTCCCGGGGTGAAGAAACCCTTTTTGAGAACTCAGAGTGAGTAAATTGGCCATTTTCATGCACTTTTAACCATTCCATAAATCTTGTGTTTTGGGCCCCTGGAAGCATGAAAATCACTTTAAACATGCTAATTTTAGCTCTAACACTGATGATCCACCTACAAATGTGAACTGACGTTCAAAAATAAAACATTTGAAAACGGACCATTTTCCACATTTCTGAAGCATGACGTAATGGGGGGGGTGTTATCTCTTTTGTGGAAAATCAGCCTTTTTTGCTCGAACATTAAATGCCTCCAAATGGTATTTATTTCACTTCCCGAGCCCCTGGAAGCATGAAAATCACTTTAAACATGCTAATTTTAGCTCTAACACTGATGATCCACCTACAAATGTGAACTGACGTTCAAAAATAAAACATTTGAAAACGGACCATTTTCCACATTTCTGAAGCATGACGTAATGGGGGGGTGTTATCTCTTTTGTCGAAAATCAGCCGTTTTTGCTCGAACATTAAATGCCTCCAAATGGTATTTAATTAACTTCCCAGGGTGAAGAAACCCTTTTTGAGAACTCAGAGTGAGTAAATTGGCCATTTTCATGCACTTTTAACCATTCCATAAATCTTGTGTTTTGGGCCCCTGGAAGCATGAAAATCACTTTAAACATGCTAATTTTAGCTCTAACACTGATGATCCACCTACAAATGTGAACTGACGTTCAAAAATAAAACATTTGAAAACGGACCATTTTCCACATTTCTGAAGCATGACGTAATGGGGGGGTGTTATCTCTTTTGTCGAAAATCAGCCGTTTTTGCTCTAACATTAAATGCCTCCAAATGGTATTTAATTAACTTCCCGGGGTGAAGAAACCCTTTTTGAGAACTCAGAGTGAGTAAATTGGCCATTTTCATGCACTTTTAACCATTCCATAAATCTTGTGTTTTGGGCCCCTGGAAGCATGAAAATCCCTTTAAACATGCTAATTTTAGCTCTAACACTGATGATCCACCTACAAATGTGAACTGACGTTCAAAAATGAAACATTTGAAAACGGACCATTTTCCACATTTCTGAAGCATGACGTAATGGGGGGGTGTTATCTCTTTTGTCGAAAATCAGCCGTTTTTGCTCGAACATTAAATGCCTCCAAATGGTATTTATTTCACTTCCCGAGCCCCTGGAAGCATGAAAATCACTTTAAACATGCTAATTTTAGCTCTAACACTGATGATCCACCTACAAATGTGAACTGACGTTCAAAAATGAAACATTTGAAAACGGACCATTTTCCACATTTCTGAAGCATGACGTAATGGGGGGGTGTTATCTCTTTTGTCGAAAATCAGCCGTTTTTGCTCTAACATTAAATGCCTCCAAATGGTATTTAATTAACTTCCCGGGGTGAAGAAACCCTTTTTGAGAACTCAGAGTGAGTAAATTGGCCATTTTCATGCACTTTTAACCATTCCATAAATCTTGTGTTTTGGGCCCCTGGAAGCATGAAAATCACTTTAAACATGCTAATTTTAGCTCTAACACTGATGATCCACCTACAAATGTGAACTGACGTTAAAAAATAAAACATTTGAAAACGGACCATTTTCCACATTTCTGAAGCATGACGTAATGGGGGGGTGTTATCTCTTTTGTGGAAAATCAGCCTTTTTTGCTCGAACATTAAATGCCTCCAAATGGTATTTATTTCACTTCCCGAGCCCCTGGAAGCATGAAAATCACTTTAAACATGCTAATTTTAGCTCTAACACTGATGATCCACCTACAAATGTGAACTGACGTTCAAAAATAAAACATTTGAAAACGGACCATTTTCCACATTTCTGAAGCATGACGTAATGGGGGGGTGTTATCTCTTTTGTCGAAAATCAGCCGTTTTTGCTCGAACATTAAATGCCTCCAAATGGTATTTAATTAACTTCCCGAGCCCCTGGAAGCATGAAAATCACTTTAAACATGCTAATTTTAGCTCTAACACTGATGATCCACCTACAAATGTGAACTGACGTTCAAAAATGAAACATTTGAAAACGGACCATTTTCCACATTTCTGAAGCATGACGTAATGGGGGGGTGTTATCTCTTTTGTCGAAAATCAGCCGTTTTTGCTCTAACATTAAATGCCTCCAAATGGTATTTAATTAACTTCCCGGGGTGAAGAAACCCTTTTTGAGAACTCAGAGTGAGTAAATTGGCCATTTTCATGCACTTTTAACCATTCCATAAATCTTGTGTTTTGGGCCCCTGGAAGCACGAAAATCACTTTAAACATGCTAATTTTAGCTCTAACACTGATGATCCACCTACAAATGTGAACTGACGTTCAAAAATAAAACATTTGAAAACGGACCATTTTCCACATTTCTGAAGCATGACGTAATGGGGGGGTGTTATCTCTTTTGTGGAAAATCAGCCTTTTTTGCTCGAACATTAAATGCCTCCAAATGGTATTTATTTCACTTCCCGAGCCCCTGGAAGCATGAAAATCACTTTAAACATGCTAATTTTAGCTCTAACACTGATGATCCACCTACAAATGTGAACTGACGTTCAAAAATAAAACATTTGAAAACGGACCATTTTCCACATTTCTGAAGCATGACGTAATGGGGGGGTGTTATCTCTTTTGTCGAAAATCAGCCGTTTTTGCTCGAACATTAAATGCCTCCAAATGGTATTTAATTAACTTCCCGAGCCCCTGGAAGCATGAAAATCACTTTAAACATGCTAATTTTAGCTCTAACACTGATGATCCACCTACAAATGTGAACTGACGTTCAAAAATAAAACATTTGAAAACGGACCATTTTCCACATTTCTGAAGCATGACGTAATGGGGGGGTGTTATCTCTTTTGTCGAAAATCAGCCGTTTTTGCTCGAACATTAAATGCCTCCAAATGGTATTTAATTAACTTCCCGAGCCCCTGGAAGCATGAAAATCACTTTAAACATGCTAATTTTAGCTCTAACACTGATGATCCACCTACAAATGTGAACTGACGTTCAAAAATAAAACATTTGAAAACGGACCATTTTCCACATTTCTGAAGCATGACGTAATGGGGGGGTGTTATCTCTTTTGTCGAAAATCAGCCGTTTTTGCTCGAACATTAAATGCCTCCAAATGGTATTTAATTAACTTCCCGGGGTGAAGAAACCCTTTTTGAGAACTCAGAGTGAGTAAATTGGCCATTTTCATGCACTTTTAACCATTCCATAAATCTTGTGTTTTGGGCCCCTGGAAGCATGAAAATCACTTTAAACATGCTAATTTTAGCTCTAACACTGATGATCCACCTACAAATGTGAACTGACGTTCAAAAATAAAACATTTGAAAACGGACCATTTTCCACATTTCTGAAGCATGACGTAATGGGGGGGTGTTATCTCTTTTGTCGAAAATCAGCCGTTTTTGCTCGAACATTAAATGCCTCCAAATGGTATTTAATTAACTTCCCGAGCCCCTGGAAGCATGAAAATCACTTTAAACATGCTAATTTTAGCTCTAACACTGATGATCCACCTACAAATGTGAACTGACGTTCAAAAATGAAACATTTGAAAACGGACCATTTTCCACATTTCTGAAGCATGACGTAATGGGGGGGTGTTATCTCTTTTGTCAAAAATCAGCCGTTTTTGCTCTAACATTAAATGCCTCCAAATGGTATTTAATCAACTTCCCGGGGTGAAGAAACCCTTTTTGAGAACTCAGAGTGAGTAAATTGGCCATTTTCATGCACTTTTAACCATTCCATAAATCTTGTGTTTTGGGCCCCTGGAAGCATGAAAATCACTTTAAACATGCTAATTTTAGCTCTAACACTGATGATCCACCTACAAATGTGAACTGACGTTAAAAAATAAAACATTTGAAAACGGACCCTTTTCCACATTTCTGAAGCATGACGTAATGGGGGGGTGTTATCTCTTTTGTGGAAAATCAGCCTTTTTTGCTCGAACATTAAATGCCTCCAAATGGTATTTATTTCACTTCCCGAGCCCCTGGAAGCATGAAAATCACTTTAAACATGCTAATTTTAGCTCTAACACTGATGATCCACCTACAAATGTGAACTGACGTTCAAAAATAAAACATTTGAAAACGGACCATTTTCCACATTTCTGAAGCATGACGTAATGGGGGGGTGTTATCTCTTTTGTCGAAAATCAGCCGTTTTTGCTCGAACATTAAATGCCTCCAAATGGTATTTAATTAACTTCCCGAGCCCCTGGAAGCATGAAAATCACTTTAAACATGCTAATTTTAGCTCTAACACTGATGATCCACCTACAAATGTGAACTGACGTTCAAAAATGAAACATTTGAAAACGGACCATTTTCCACATTTCTGAAGCATGACGTAATGGGGGGGTGTTATCTCTTTTGTCGAAAATCAGCCGTTTTTGCTCTAACATTAAATGCCTCCAAATGGTATTTAATTAACTTCCCGGGGTGAAGAAACCCTTTTTGAGAACTCAGAGTGAGTAAATTGGCCATTTTCATGCACTTTTAACCATTCCATAAATCTTGTGTTTTGGGCCCCTGGAAGCATGAAAATCACTTTAAACATGCTAATTTTAGCTCTAACACTGATGATCCACCTACAAATGTGAACTGACGTTCAAAAATAAAACATTTGAAAACGGACCATTTTCCACATTTCTGAAGCATGACGTAATGGGGGGGTGTTATCTCTTTTGTCGAAAATCAGCCGTTTTTGCTCGAACATTAAATGCCTCCAAATGGTATTTAATTAACTTCCCGGGGTGAAGAAACCCTTTTTGAGAACTCAGAGTGAGTAAATTGGCCATTTTCATGCACTTTTAACCATTCCATAAATCTTGTGTTTTGGGCCCCTGGAAGCATGAAAATCACTTTAAACATGCTAATTTTAGCTCTAACACTGATGATCCACCTACAAATGTGAACTGACGTTCAAAAATAAAACATTTGAAAACGGACCATTTTCCACATTTCTGAAGCATGACGTAATGGGGGGGTGTTATCTCTTTTGTGGAAAATCAGCCTTTTTTGCTCGAACATTAAATGCCTCCAAATGGTATTTATTTCCCTTCCCGAGCCCCTGGAAGCATGAAAATCACTTTAAACATGCTAATTTTAGCTCTAACACTGATGATCCACCTACAAATGTGAACTGACGTTCAAAAATAAAACATTTGAAAACGGACCATTTTCCACATTTCTGAAGCATGACGTAATTTTTGTCGAAAATCAGCCGTTTTTGCTCGAACATTAAATGCCTCCAAATGGTATTTAATTAACTTCCCGAGCCCCTGGAAGCATGAAAATCACTTTAAACATGCTAATTTTAGCTCTAACACTGATGATCCACCTACAAATGTGAACTGACGTTCAAAAATGAAACATTTGAAAACGGACCATTTTCCACATTTCTGAAGCATGACGTAATGGGGGGGTGTTATCTCTTTTGTCGAAAATCAGCCGTTTTTGCTCTAACATTAAATGCCTCCAAATGGTATTTAATTAACTTCCCGGGGTGAAGAAACCCTTTTTGAGAACTCAGAGTGAGTAAATTGGCCATTTTCATGCACTTTTAACCATTCCATAAATCTTGTGTTTTGGGCCCCTGGAAGCATGAAAATCACTTTAAACATGCTAATTTTAGCTCTAACACTGATGATCCACCTACAAATGTGAACTGACGTTCAAAAATAAAACATTTGAAAACGGACCATTTTCCACATTTCTGAAGCATGACGTAATGGGGGGGTGTTATCTCTTTTGTCGAAAATCAGCCGTTTTTGCTCTAACATTAAATGCCTCCAAAAGGTATTTAATTAACTTCCCGGGGTGAAGAAACCCTTTTTGAGAACTCAGAGTGAGTAAATTGGCCATTTTCATGCACTTTTAACCATTCCATAAATCTTGTGTTTTGGGCCCCTGGAAGCATGAAAATCACTTTAAACATGCTAATTTTAGCTCTAACACTGATGATCCACCTACAAATGTGAACTGACGTTCAAAAATAAAACATTTGAAAACGGACCATTTTCCACATTTCTGAAGCATGACGTAATGGGGGGGTGTTATCTCTTTTGTCGAAAATCAGCCGTTTTTGCTCTAACATTAAATGCCTCCAAATGGTATTTAATTAACTTCCCGGGGTGAAGAAACCCTTTTTGAGAACTCAGAGTGAGTAAATTGGCCATTTTCATGCACTTTTAACCATTCCATAAATCTTGTGTTTTGGGCCCCTGGAAGCATGAAAATCACTTTAAACATGCTAATTTTAGCTCTAACACTGATGATCCACCTACAAATGTGAACTGACGTTCAAAAATAAAACATTTGAAAACGGACCATTTTCCACATTTCTGAAGCATGACGTAATGGGGGGGTGTTATCTCTTTTGTCGAAAATCAGCCGTTTTTGCTCTAACATTAAATGCCTCCAAATGGTATTTAATTAACTTCCCGAGCCCCTGGAAGCATGAAAATCACTTTAAACATGCTAATTTTAGCTCTAACACTGATGATCCACCTACAAATGTGAACTGACGTTCAAAAATAAAACATTTGAAAACGGACCATTTTCCACATTTCTGAAGCATGACGTAATGGGGGGGTGTTATCTCTTTTGTCGAAAATCAGCCGTTTTTGCTCGAACATTAAATGCCTCCAAATGGTATTTAATTAACTTCCCGAGCCCCTGGAAGCATGAAAATCACTTTAAACATGCTAATTTTAGCTCTAACACTGATGATCCACCTACAAATGTGAACTGACGTTCAAAAATGAAACATTTGAAAACTGACCATTTGACACATTTCTGAAGCATGACGTAATGGGGGGGTGTTATCTCTTTTGTCGAAAATCAGCCGTTTTTGCTCTAACATTAAATGCCTCCAAATGGTATTTAATTAACTTCCCGGGGTGAAGAAACCCTTTTTGAGAACTCAGAGTGAGTAAATTGGCCATTTTCATGCACTTTTAACCATTCCATAAATCTTGTGTTTTGGGCCCCTGGAAGCATGAAAATCACTTTAAACATGCTAATTTTAGCTCTAACACTGATGATCCACCTACAAATGTGAACTGACGTTAAAAAATAAAACATTTGAAAACGGACCATTTTCCACATTTCTGAAGCATGACGTAATGGGGGGGTGTTATCTCTTTTGTCGAAAATCAGCCGTTTTTTTCGCGAACATTAAATGCCTCCAAATGGTATTTAATTAACTTCCCGGGGTGAAGAAACCCTTTTTGAGAACTCAGAGTGAGTAAATTGGCCATTTTCATGCACTTTTAACCATTCCATAAATCTTGTGTTTTGGGCCCCTGGAAGCATGAAAATCACTTTAAACATGCTAATTTTAGCTCTAACACTGATGATCCACCTACAAATGTGAACTGACGTTCAAAAATAAAACATTTGAAAACGGACCATTTTCCACATTTCTGAAGCATGACGTAATGGGGGGGTGTTATCTCTTTTGTCGAAAATCAGCCGTTTTTGCTCGAACATTAAATGCCTCCAAATGGTATTTAATTAACTTCCCGGGGTGAAGAAACCCTTTTTGAGAACTCAGAGTGAGTAAATTGGCCATTTTCATGCACTTTTAACCATTCCATAAATCTTGTGTTTTGGGCTCCTGGAAGCATGAAAATCACTTTAAACATGCTAATTTTAGCTCTAACACTGATGATCCACCTACAAATGTGAACTGACGTTCAAAAATAAAACATTTGAAAACGGACCATTTTCCACATTTCTGAAGCATGACGTAATGGGGGGGTGTTATCTCTTTTGTCGAAAATCAGCCATTTTTGCTCTAACATTAAATGCCTCCAAATGGTATTTAATTAACTTCCCGGGGTGAAGAAACCCTTTTTGAGAACTCAGAGTGAGTAAATTGGCCATTTTCATGCACTTTTAACCATTCCATAAATCTTGTGTTTTGGGCCCCTGGAAGCATGAAAATCACTTTAAACATGCTAATTTTAGCTCTAACACTGATGATCCACCTACAAATGTGAACTGACGTTCAAAAATAAAACATTTGAAAACGGACCATTTTCCACATTTCTGAAGCATGACGTAATGGGGGGGGTGTTATCTCTTTTGTGGAAAATCAGCCTTTTTTGCTCGAACATTAAATGCCTCCAAATGGTATTTATTTCACTTCCCGAGCCCCTGGAAGCATGAAAATCACTTTAAACATGCTAATTTTAGCTCTAACACTGATGATCCACCTACAAATGTGAACTGACGTTCAAAAATAAAACATTTGAAAATGGACCATTTTCCACATTTCTGAAGCATGACGTAATGGGGGGGTGTTATCTCTTTTGTCGAAAATCAGCCGTTTTTGCTCGAACATTAAATGCCTCCAAATGGTATTTAATTAACTTCCCGGGGTGAAGAAACCCTTTTTGAGAACTCAGAGTGAGTAAATTGGCCATTTTCATGCACTTTTAACCATTCCATAAATCTTGTGTTTTGGGCCCCTGGAAGCATGAAAATCACTTTAAACATGCTAATTTTAGCTCTAACACTGATGATCCACCTACAAATGTAAACTGACGTTCAAAAATAAAACATTTGAAAACGGACCATTTTCCCCATTTCTGAAGCATGACGTAATGGGGGGGTGTTATCTCTTTTGTCGAAAATCAGCCGTTTTTGCTCGAACATTAAATGCCTCCAAATGGTATTTAATTAACTTCCCGAGCCCCTGGAAGCATGAAAATCACTTTAAACATGCTAATTTTAGCTCTAACACTGATGATCCACCTACAAATGTGAACTGACGTTCAAAAATGAAACATTTGAAAACGGACCATTTTCCACATTTCTGAAGCATGACGTAATGGGGGGGTGTTATCTCTTTTGTCGAAAATCAGCCGTTTTTGCTCTAACATTAAATGCCTCCAAATGGTATTTAATTAACTTCCCGGGGTGAAGAAACCCTTTTTGAGAACTCAGAGTGAGTAAATTGGCCATTTTCATGCACTTTTAACCATTCCATAAATCTTGTGTTTTGGGCCCCTGGAAGCATGAAAATCACTTTAAACATGCTAATTTTAGCTCTAACACTGATGATCCACCTACAAATGTGAACTGACGTTCAAAAATAAAACATTTGAAAACGGACCATTTTCCACATTTCTGAAGCATGACGTAATGGGGGGGTGTTATCTCTTTTGTGGAAAATCAGCCTTTTTTGCTCGAACATTAAATGCCTCCAAATGGTATTTATCTCACTTCCCGAGCCCCTGGAAGCATGAAAATCACTTTAAACATGCTAATTTTAGCTCTAACACTGATGATCCACCTACAAATGTGAACTGACGTTCAAAAATAAAACATTTGAAAACGGACCATTTTCCACATTTC
This sequence comes from Lissotriton vulgaris, assembly GCF_964263255.1. NCBI lineage: Eukaryota > Metazoa > Chordata > Amphibia > Caudata > Salamandridae > Lissotriton > Lissotriton vulgaris. The sequence goes on from NW_028240871.1 coordinate 397,014, forward strand.
TGAAGCATGACGTAATGGGGGGGTGTTATCTCTTTTGTCGAAAATCAGCCGTTTTTGCTCGAACATTAAATGCCTCCAAATGGTATTTAATTAACTTCCCGAGCCCCTGGAAGCATGAAAATCACTTTAAACATGCTAATTTTAGCTCTAACACTGATGATCCACCTACAAATGTGAACTGACGTTCAAAAATAAAACATTTGAAAACGGACCATTTTCCACATTTCTGAAGCATGACGTAATGGGGGGGTGTTATCTCTTTTGTCGAAAATCAGCCATTTTTGCTCGAACATTAAATGCCTCCAAATGGTATTTAATTAACTTCCCGAGCCCCTGGAAGCATGAAAATCACTTTAAACATGCTAATTTTAGCTCTAACACTGATGATCCACCTACAAATGTGAACTGACGTTCAAAAATAAAACATTTGAAAACGGACCATTTTCCACATTTCTGAAGCATGACGTAATGGGGGGGTGTTATCTCTTTTGTCGAAAATCAGCCGTTTTTGCTCTAACATTAAATGCCTCCAAATGGTATTTAATTAACTTCCCGGGGTGAAGAAACCCTTTTTGAGAACTCAGAGTGAGTAAATTGGCCATTTTCATGCACTTTTAACCATTCCATAAATCTTGTGTTTTGGGCCCCTGGAAGCATGAAAATCACTTTAAACATGCTAATTTTAGCTCTAACACTGATGATCCACCTACAAATGTGAACTGACGTTCAAAAATAAAACATTTGAAAACGGACCATTTTCCACATTTCTGAAGCATGACGTAATGGGGGGGTGTTATCTCTTTTGTCGAAAATCAGCCGTTTTTGCTCGAACATTAAATGCCTCCAAATGGTATTTAATTAACTTCCCGGGGTGAAGAAACCCTTTTTGAGAACTCAGAGTGAGTAAATTAGCCATTTTCATGCACTTTTAACCATTCCATAAATCTTGTGTTTTGGGCCCCTGGAAGCATGAAAATCACTTTAAACATGCTAATTTTAGCTCTAACACTGATGATCCACCTACAAATGTGAACTGACGTTCAAAAATAAAACATTTGAAAACGGACCATTTTCCACATTTCTGAAGCATGACGTAATGGGGGGGTGTTATCTCTTTTGTCGAAAATCAGCCGTTTTTGCTCTAACATTAAATGCCTCCAAATGGTATTTAATTAACTTCCCGGGGTGAAGAAACCCTTTTTGAGAACTCAGAGTGAGTAAATTGGCCATTTTAATGCACTTTTAACCATTCCATAAATCTTGTGTTTTGGGCCCCTGGAAGCATGAAAATCACTTTAAACATGCTAATTTTAGCTCTAACACTGATGATCCACCTACAAATGTGAACTGACGTTCAAAAATGAAACATTTGAAAACGGACCATTTTCCACATTTCTGAAGCATGACGTAATGGGGGGGTGTTATCTCTTTTGTCGAAAATCAGCCGTTTTTGCTCGAACATTAAATGCCTCCAAATGGTATTTATTTCACTTCCCGAGCCCCTGGAAGCATGAAAATCACTTTAAACATGCTAATTTTAGCTCTAACACTGATGATCCACCTACAAATGTGAACTGACGTTCAAAAATAAAACATTTGAAAACGGACCATTTTCCACATTTCTGAAGCATGACGTAATGGGGGGGTGTTATCTCTTTTGTCGAAAATCAGCCGTTTTTGCTCTAACATTAAATGCCTCCAAATGGTATTTAATTAACTTCCCGGGGTGAAGAAACCCTTTTTGAGAACTCAGAGTGAGTAAATTGGCCATTTTCATGCACTTTTAACCATTCCATAAATCTTGTGTTTTGGGCCCCTGGAAGCATGAAAATCACTTTAAACATGCTAATTTTAGCTCTAACACTGATGATCCACCTACAAATGTGAACTGACGTTCAAAAATGAAACATTTGAAAACGGACCATTTTCCACATTTCTGAAGCATGACGTAATGGGGGGGTGTTATCTCTTTTGTCGAAAATCAGCCGTTTTTGCTCTAACATTAAATGCCTCCAAATGGTATTTAATTAACTTCCCGGGGTGAAGAAACCCTTTTTGAGAACTCAGAGTGAGTAAATTGGCCATTTTCATGCACTTTTAACCATTCCATAAATCTTGTGTTTTGGGCCCCTGGAAGCATGAAAATCACTTTAAACATGCTAATTTTAGCTCTAACACTGATGATCCACCTACAAATGTGAACTGACGTTCAAAAATGAAACATTTGAAAACGGACCATTTTCCACATTTCTGAAGCATGACGTAATGGGGGGGTGTTATCTCTTTTGTCGAAAATCAGCCGTTTTTGCTCTAACATTAAATGCCTCCAAATGGTATTTAATTAACTTCCCAGGGTGAAGAAACCCTTTTTGAGAACTCAGAGTGAGTAAATTGGCCATTTTCATGCACTTTTAACCATTCCATAAATCTTGTGTTTTGGGCCCCTGGAAGCATGAAAATCACTTTAAACATGCTAATTTTAGCTCTAACACTGATGATCCACCTACAAATGTGAACTGACGTTAAAAAATAAAACATTTGAAAACGGACCATTTTCCACATTTCTCATGACGTAATGGGGGGGTGTTATCTCTTTTGTGGAAAATCAGCCTTTTTTGCTCGAACATTAAATGCCTCCAAATGGTATTTATTTCACTTCCCGAGCCCCTGGAAGCATGAAAATCACTTTAAACATGCTAATTTTAGCTCTAACACTGATGATCCACCTACAAATGTGAACTGACGTTCAAAAAATAAAACATTTGAAAACGGACCATTTTCCACATTTTTGAAGCATGACGTAATGGGGGGGTGTTATCTCTTTTGTCGAAAATCAGCCGTTTTTGCTCGAACATTAAATGCCTCCAAATGGTATTTAATTAACTTCCCGAGCCCCTGGAAGCATGAAAATCACTTTAAACATGCTAATTTTAGCTCTAACACTGATGATCCACCTACAAATGTGAACTGACGTTCAAAAATAAAACATTTGAAAACGGACCATTTTCCACATTTCTGAAGCATGACGTAATGGGGGGGTGTTATCTCTTTTGTCGAAAATCAGCCGTTTTTGCTCGAACATTAAATGCCTCCAAATGGTATTTAATTAACTTCCCGGGGTGAAGAAACCCTTTTTGAGAACTCAGAGTGAGTAAATTGGTCATTTTCATGCACTTTTAACCATTCCATAAATCTTGTGTTTTGGGCCCCTGGAAGCATGAAAATCACTTTAAACATGCTAATTTTAGCTCTAACACTGATGATCCACCTACAAATGTGAACTGACGTTCAAAAATAAAACATTTGAAAACGGACCATTTTCCACATTTCTGAAGCATGACGTAATGGGGGGGTGTTATCTCTTTTGTCGAAAATCAGCCGTTTTTGCTCGAACATTAAATGCCTCCAAATGGTATTTAATTAACTTCCCGAGCCCCTGGAAGCATGAAAATCACTTTAAACATGCTAATTTTAGCTCTAACACTGATGATCCACCTACAAATGTGAACTGACGTTCAAAAATGAAACATTTGAAAACGGACCATTTTCCACATTTCTGAAGCATGACGTAATGGGGGGGTGTTATCTCTTTTGTCGAAAATCAGCCGTTTTTGCTCTAACATTAAATGCCTCCAAATGGTATTTAATTAACTTCCCGGGGTGAAGAAACCCTTTTTGAGAACTCAGAGTGAGTAAATTGGCCATTTTCATGCACTTTTAACCATTCCATAAATCTTGTGTTTTGGGCCCCTGGAAGCATGAAAATCACTTTAAACATGCTAATTTTAGCTCTAACACTGATGATCCACCTACAAATGTGAACTGACGTTCAAAAATAAAACATTTGAAAACGGACCATTTTCCACATTTCTGAAGCATGACGTAATGGGGGGGGGTGTTATCTCTTTTGTGGAAAATCAGCCTTTTTTGCTCGAACATTAAATGCCTCCAAATGGTATTTATTTCACTTCCCGAGCCCCTGGAAGCATGAAAATCACTTTAAACATGCTAATTTTAGCTCTAACACTGATGATCCACCTACAAATGTGAACTGACGTTCAAAAATGAAACATTTGAAAACGGACCATTTTCCACATTTCTGAAGCATGACGTAATGGGGGGGTGTTATCTCTTTTGTCGAAAATCAGCCGTTTTTGCTCTAACATTAAATGCCTCCAAATGGTATTTAATTAACTTCCCGGGGTGAAGAAACCCTTTTTGAGAACTCAGAGTGAGTAAATTGGCCATTTTCATGCACTTTTAACCATTCCATAAATCTTGTGTTTTGGGCCCCTGGAAGCATGAAAATCACTTTAAACATGCTAATTTTAGCTCTAACACTGATGATCCACCTACAAATGTGAACTGACGTTCAAAAATGAAACATTTGAAAACGGACCATTTTCCACATTTCTGAAGCATGACGTAATGGGGGGGTGTTATCTCTTTTGTCGAAAATCAGCCGTTTTTGCTCTAACATTAAATGCCTCCAAATGGTATTTAATTAACTTCCCAGGGTGAAGAAACCCTTTTTGAGAACTCAGAGTGAGTAAATTGGCCATTTTCATGCACTTTTAACCATTCCATAAATCTTGTGTTTTGGGCCCCTGGAAGCATGAAAATCACTTTAAACATGCTAATTTTAGCTCTAACACTGATGATCCACCTACAAATGTGAACTGACGTTAAAAAATAAAACATTTGAAAACGGACCATTTTCCACATTTCTGAAGCATGACGTAATGGGGGGGTGTTATCTCTTTTGTGGAAAATCAGCCTTTTTTGCTCGAACATTAAATGCCTCCAAATGGTATTTATTTCACTTCCCGAGCCCCTGGAAGCATGAAAATCACTTTAAACATGCTAATTTTAGCTCTAACACTGATGATCCACCTACAAATGTGAACTGACGTTCAAAAATAAAACATTTGAAAACGGACCATTTTCCACATTTTTGAAGCATGACGTAATGGGGGGGTGTTATCTCTTTTGTCGAAAATCAGCCGTTTTTGCTCGAACATTAAATGCCTCCAAATGGTATTTAATTAACTTCCCGAGCCCCTGGAAGCATGAAAATCACTTTAAACATGCTAATTTTAGCTCTAACACTGATGATCCACCTACAAATGTGAACTGACGTTCAAAAATAAAACATTTGAAAACGGACCATTTTCCACATTTCTGAAGCATGACGTAATGGGGGGGTGTTATCTCTTTTGTCGAAAATCAGCCGTTTTTGCTCGAACATTAAATGCCTCCAAATGGTATTTAATTAACTTCCCGGGGTGAAGAAACCCTTTTTGAGAACTCAGAGTGAGTAAATTGGCCATTTTCATGCACTTTTAACCATTCCATAAATCTTGTGTTTTGGGCCCCTGGAAGCATGAAAATCACTTTAAACATGCTAATTTTAGCTCTAACACTGATGATCCACCTACAAATGTGAACTGACGTTCAAAAATAAAACATTTGAAAACGGACCATTTTCCACATTTCTGAAGCATGACGTAATGGGGGGGTGTTATCTCTTTTGTCGAAAATCAGCCGTTTTTGCTCGAACATTAAATGCCTCCAAATGGTATTTAATTAACTTCCCGAGCCCCTGGAAGCATGAAAATCACTTTAAACATGCTAATTTTAGCTCTAACACTGATGATCCACCTACAAATGTGAACTGACGTTCAAAAATGAAACATTTGAAAACGGACCATTTTCCACATTTCTGAAGCATGACGTAATGGGGGGGTGTTATCTCTTTTGTCGAAAATCAGCCGTTTTTGCTCTAACATTAAATGCCTCCAAATGGTATTTAATTAACTTCCCGGGGTGAAGAAACCCTTTTTGAGAACTCAGAGTGAGTAAATTGGCCATTTTCATGCACTTTTAACCATTCCATAAATCTTGTGTTTTGGGCCCCTGGAAGCATGAAAATCACTTTAAACATGCTAATTTTAGCTCTAACACTGATGATCCACCTACAAATGTGAACTGACGTTCAAAAATAAAACATTTGAAAACGGACCATTTTCCACATTTCTGAAGCATGACGTAATGGGGGGGGGTGTTATCTCTTTTGTGGAAAATCAGCCTTTTTTGCTCGAACATTAAATGCCTCCAAATGGTATTTATTTCACTTCCCGAGCCCCTGGAAGCATGAAAATCACTTTAAACATGCTAATTTTAGCTCTAACACTGATGATCCACCTACAAATGTGAACTGACGTTCAAAAATGAAACATTTGAAAACGGACCATTTTCCACATTTCTGAAGCATGACGTAATGGGGGGGTGTTATCTCTTTTGTCGAAAATCAGCCGTTTTTGCTCTAACATTAAATGCCTCCAAATGGTATTTAATTAACTTCCCGGGGTGAAGAAACCCTTTTTGAGAACTCAGAGTGAGTAAATTGGCCATTTTCATGCACTTTTAACCATTCCATAAATCTTGTGTTTTGGGCCCCTGGAAGCATGAAAATCACTTTAAACATGCTAATTTTAGCTCTAACACTGATGATCCACCTACAAATGTGAACTGACGTTCAAAAATGAAACATTTGAAAACGGACCATTTTCCACATTTCTGAAGCATGACGTAATGGGGGGGTGTTATCTCTTTTGTCGAAAATCAGCCGTTTTTGCTCTAACATTAAATGCCTCCAAATGGTATTTAATTAACTTCCCAGGGTGAAGAAACCCTTTTTGAGAACTCAGAGTGAGTAAATTGGCCATTTTCATGCACTTTTAACCATTCCATAAATCTTGTGTTTTGGGCCCCTGGAAGCATGAAAATCACTTTAAACATGCTAATTTTAGCTCTAACACTGATGATCCACCTACAAATGTGAACTGACGTTAAAAAATAAAACATTTGAAAACGGACCATTTTCCACATTTCTGAAGCATGACGTAATGGGGGGGTGTTATCTCTTTTGTGGAAAATCAGCCTTTTTTGCTCGAACATTAAATGCCTCCAAATGGTATTTATTTCACTTCCCGAGCCCCTGGAAGCATGAAAATCACTTTAAACATGCTAATTTTAGCTCTAACACTGATGATCCACCTACAAATGTGAACTGACGTTCAAAAATAAAACATTTGAAAACGGACCATTTTCCACATTTTTGAAGCATGACGTAATGGGGGGGTGTTATCTCTTTTGTCGAAAATCAGCCGTTTTTGCTCGAACATTAAATGCCTCCAAATGGTATTTAATTAACTTCCCGAGCCCCTGGAAGCATGAAAATCACTTTAAACATGCTAATTTTAGCTCTAACACTGATGATCCACCTACAAATGTGAACTGACGTTCAAAAATAAAACATTTGAAAACGGACCATTTTCCACATTTCTGAAGCATGACGTAATGGGGGGGTGTTATCTCTTTTGTCGAAAATCAGCCGTTTTTGCTCGAACATTAAATGCCTCCAAATGGTATTTAATTAACTTCCCGGGGTGAAGAAACCCTTTTTGAGAACTCAGAGTGAGTAAATTGGCCATTTTCATGCACTTTTAACCATTCCATAAATCTTGTGTTTTGGGCCCCTGGAAGCATGAAAATCACTTTAAACATGCTAATTTTAGCTCTAACACTGATGATCCACCTACAAATGTGAACTGACGTTCAAAAATAAAACATTTGAAAACGGACCATTTTCCACATTTCTGAAGCATGACGTAATGGGGGGGTGTTATCTCTTTTGTCGAAAATCAGCCGTTTTTGCTCGAACATTAAATGCCTCCAAATGGTATTTAATTAACTTCCCGAGCCCCTGGAAGCATGAAAATCACTTTAAACATGCTAATTTTAGCTCTAACACTGATGATCCACCTACAAATGTGAACTGACGTTCAAAAATGAAACATTTGAAAACGGACCATTTTCCACATTTCTGAAGCATGACGTAATGGGGGGGTGTTATCTCTTTTGTCGAAAATCAGCCGTTTTTGCTCTAACATTAAATGCCTCCAAATGGTATTTAATTAACTTCCCGGGGTGAAGAAACCCTTTTTGAGAACTCAGAGTGAGTAAATTGGCCATTTTCATGCACTTTTAACCATTCCATAAATCTTGTGTTTTGGGCCCCTGGAAGCATGAAAATCACTTTAAACATGCTAATTTTAGCTCTAACACTGATGATCCACCTACAAATGTGAACTGACGTTCAAAAATAAAACATTTGAAAACGGACCATTTTCCACATTTCTTAAGCATGACGTAATGGGGGGGGGTGTTATCTCTTTTGTGGAAAATCAGCCTTTTTTGCTCGAACATTAAATGCCTCCAAATGGTATTTATTTCACTTCCCGAGCCCCTGGAAGCATGAAAATCACTTTAAACATGCTAATTTTAGCTCTAACACTGATGATCCACCTACAAATGTGAACTGACGTTCAAAAATAAAACATTTGAAAACGGACCATTTTCCACATTTCTGAAGCATGACGTAATGGGGGGGTGTTATCTCTTTTGTCGAAAATCAGCCGTTTTTGCTCTAACATTAAATGCCTCCAAATGGTATTTAATTAACTTCCCGGGGTGAAGAAACCCTTTTTGAGAACTCAGAGTGAGAAAATTGGCCATTTTCATGCACTTTTAACCATTCCATAAATCTTGTGTTTTGGGCCCCTGAAAGCATGAAAATCCCTTTAAACATGCTAATTTTAGCTCTAACACTGATGATCCACCTACAAATGTGAACTGACGTTCAAAAATGAAACATTTGAAAACGGACCATTTTCCACATTTCTGAAGCATGACGTAATGGGGGGGTGTTATCTCTTTTGTCGAAAATCAGCCGTTTTTGCTCGAACATTAAATGCCTCCAAATGGTATTTATTTCACTTCCCGAGCCCCTGGAAGCATGAAAATCACTTTAAACATGCTAATTTTAGCTCTAACACTGATGATCCACCTACAAATGTGAACTGACGTTCAAAAATGAAACATTTGAAAACGGACCATTTTCCACATTTCTGAAGCATGACGTAATGGGGGGGTGTTATCTCTTTTGTCGAAAATCAGCCGTTTTTGCTCTAACATTAAATGCCTCCAAATGGTATTTAATTAACTTCCCGGGGTGAAGAAACCCTTTTTGAGAACTCAGAGTGAGTAAATTGGCCATTTTCTTGCACTTTTAACCATTCCATAAATCTTGTGTTTTGGGCCCCTGGAAGCATGAAAATCACTTTAAACATGCTAATTTTAGCTCTAACACTGATGATCCACCTACAAATGTGAACTGACGTTAAAAAATAAAACATTTGAAAACGGACCATTTTCCACATTTCTGAAGCATGACGTAATGGGGGGGTGTTATCTCTTTTGTGGAAAATCAGCCTTTTTTGCTCGAACATTAAATGCCTCCAAATGGTATTTATTTCACTTCCCGAGCCCCTGGAAGCATGAAAATCACTTTAAACATGCTAATTTTAGCTCTAACACTGATGATCCACCTACAAATGTGAACTGACGTTCAAAAATAAAACATTTGAAAACGGACCATTTTCCACATTTCTGAAGCATGACGTAATGGGGGGGGGTGTTATCTCTTTTGTGGAAAATCAGCCTTTTTTGCTCGAACATTAAATGCCTCCAAATGGTATTTATTTCACTTCCCGAGCCCCTGGAAGCATGAAAATCACTTTAAACATGCTAATTTTAGCTCTAACACTGATGATCCACCTACAAATGTGAACTGACGTTCAAAAATGAAACATTTGAAAACGGACCATTTTCCACATTTCTGAAGCATGACGTAATGGGGGGGTGTTATCTCTTTTGTCGAAAATCAGCCGTTTTTGCTCTAACATTAAATGCCTCCAAATGGTATTTAATTAACTTCCCGGGGTGAAGAAACCCTTTTTGAGAACTCAGAGTGAGTAAATTGGCCATTTTCATGCACTTTTAACCATTCCATAAATCTTGTGTTTTGGGCCCCTGGAAGCATGAAAATCACTTTAAACATGCTAATTTTAGCTCTAACACTGATGATCCACCTACAAATGTGAACTGACGTTCAAAAATGAAACATTTGAAAACGGACCATTTTCCACATTTCTGAAGCATGACGTAATGGGGGGGTGTTATCTCTTTTGTCGAAAATCAGCCGTTTTTGCTCTAACATTAAATGCCTCCAAATGGTATTTAATTAACTTCCCAGGGTGAAGAAACCCTTTTTGAGAACTCAGAGTGAGTAAATTGGCCATTTTCATGCACTTTTAACCATTCCATAAATCTTGTGTTTTGGGCCCCTGGAAGCATGAAAATCACTTTAAACATGCTAATTTTAGCTCTAACACTGATGATCCACCTACAAATGTGAACTGACGTTAAAAAATAAAACATTTGAAAACGGACCATTTTCCACATTTCTGAAGCATGACGTAATGGGGGGGTGTTATCTCTTTTGTGGAAAATCAGCCTTTTTTGCTCGAACATTAAATGCCTCCAAATGGTATTTATTTCACTTCCCGAGCCCCTGGAAGCATGAAAATCACTTTAAACATGCTAATTTTAGCTCTAACACTGATGATCCACCTACAAATGTGAACTGACGTTCAAAAATAAAACATTTGAAAACGGACCATTTTCCACATTTTTGAAGCATGACGTAATGGGGGGGTGTTATCTCTTTTGTCGAAAATCAGCCGTTTTTGCTCGAACATTAAATGCCTCCAAATGGTATTTAATTAACTTCCCGAGCCCCTGGAAGCATGAAAATCACTTTAAACATGCTAATTTTAGCTCTAACACTGATGATCCACCTACAAATGTGAACTGACGTTCAAAAATAAAACATTTGAAAACGGACCATTTTCCACATTTCTGAAGCATGACGTAATGGGGGGGTGTTATCTCTTTTGTCGAAAATCAGCCGTTTTTGCTCGAACATTAAATGCCTCCAAATGGTATTTAATTAACTTCCCGGGGTGAAGAAACCCTTTTTGAGAACTCAGAGTGAGTAAATTGGCCATTTTCATGCACTTTTAACCATTCCATAAATCTTGTGTTTTGGGCCCCTGGAAGCATGAAAATCACTTTAAACATGCTAATTTTAGCTCTAACACTGATGATCCACCTACAAATGTGAACTGACGTTCAAAAATAAAACATTTGAAAACGGACCATTTTCCACATTTCTGAAGCATGACGTAATGGGGGGGTGTTATCTCTTTTGTGGAAAATCAGCCTTTTTTGCTCGAACATTAAATGCCTCCAAATGGTATTTATTTCACTTCCCGAGCCCCTGGAAGCATGAAAATCACTTTAAACATGCTAATTTTAGCTCTAACACTGATGATCCACCTACAAATGTGAACTGACGTTCAAAAATAAAACATTTGAAAACGGACCATTTTCCACATTTCTGAAGCATGACGTAATGGGGGGGTGTTATCTCTTTTGTCGAAAATCAGCCGTTTTTGCTCGAACATTAAATGCCTCCAAATGGTATTTAATTAACTTCCCGAGCCCCTGGAAGCATGAAAATCACTTTAAACATGCTAATTTTAGCTCTAACACTGATGATCCACCTACAAATGTGAACTGACGTTCAAAAATAAAACATTTGAAACGGTACCAATTTCCACATTTCTGAAGCATGACGTAATGGGGGGGGTGTTATCTCTTTTGTCGAAAATCAGCCGTTTTTTGCTCGGAACATTAAATGCCTCCAAATGGTATTTAATTAACTTCCCGAGCCCCTGGAAGCATGAAAATCACTTTAAACATGCTAATTTTAGCTCTAACACTGATGATCCACCTACAAATGTGAACTGACGTTCAAAAATAAAACATTTGAAAACGGACCATTTTCCACATTTCTGAAGCATGACGTAATGGGGGGGTGTTATCTCTTTTGTCGAAAATCAGCCGTTTTTGCTCGAACATTAAATGCCTCCCAAATGGTATTTTAATTAACTTCCCGGGGTGAAGAAACCCTTTTTGAGAACTCAGAGTGAGTAAATTGGCCATTTTCATGCACTTTTAACCATTCCATAAATCTTGTGTTTTGGCCCCTGGAAGCATGAAAATCACTTTCAACATGCTAATTTTAGCTCTAACACTGATGATCCACCTACAAATGTGAACTGACGTTCAAAAATAAAACATTTGAAAACGGACCATTTTCCACATTTCTGAAGCATGACGTAATGGGGGGGTGTTATCTCTTTTGTCGAAAATCAGCCGTTTTTGCTCGAACATTAAATGCCTCCAAATGGTATTTAATTAACTTCCCCGAGCCCTGGAAGCATGAAAATCACTTTAAACATGCTATTTTTAGCTCTAAACACTGATGATCCACCTACAAATGTGAACTGACGTTCAAAAATAAAACCTTTGAAAACGGACCATTTTCCACATTTCTGAAGCATGACGTAATGGGGGGGTGTTATCTCTTTTGTCGAAAATCAGCCGTTTTTGCTCTAACATTAAATGCCTCCAAATGGTATTTAATTAACTTCCCGGGGTGAAGAAACCCTTTTTGAGAACTCAGAGTGAGTAAATTGGCCATTTCATGCACTTTTAACCATTCCATAAATCTTGTGTTTTGGGCCCCTGGAAGCACGAAAATCGCTTTAAACATGCTAATTTTAGCTCTAACACTGATGATCCACCTACAATGTGAACTGACGTTCAAAAATAAAACATTTGAAAACGACCATTTTCCACCATTTCTGAAGCATGACGTAATGGGGGGGTGTTATCTCTTTTGTGGAAAATCAGCCTTTTTTGCTCGAACATTAAATGCCTCCAAATGGTATTTATTTCACTTCCCGAGCCCCTGGAAGCATGAAAATCACTTTAAACATGCTAATTTTAGCTCTAACACTGATGATCCACCTACAAATGTGAACTGACGTTCAAAAATAAAACATTTTGAAAACGGACCATTTTCCACATTTCTGAAGCATGACGTAATGGGGGGGTGTTATCTCTTTTGTCGAAAATCAGCCCGTTTTTGCTCGAACATTAAATGCTCCAAATGGTATTTAATTAACTTCCCGAGCCCCTGGAAGCATGAAAATCACTTTAAACATGCTAATTTTAGCTCTAACACTGATGATCCACCTACAAATGTGAACTGACGTTCAAAAATAAAACATTTGAAAAAGGACCATTTTCCACATTTCTGAAGCATGACGTAATGGGGGTGTTATCTCTTTTGTCGAAAATCAGCCGTTTTTGCTCGAACATTAAATGCCTCCAAATGGTATTTAATTAACTTCCCGGGGTGAAGAAACCCTTTTTGAGAACTCAGAGTGAGTTAATTGGCCATTTTCATGCACTTTTAACCATTCCATAAATCTTGTGTTTTGGGCCCCTGGAAGCATGAAAATCACTTTAAACATGCTAATTTAGCTCTAACACTGATGATCCACCTACAAATGGTGAACTGACGTTCAAAAATAAAACATTTGAAAACGGACCATTTTCCACATTTCTGAAGCATGACGTAATGGGGGGGGTGTTATCTCTTTTGTCGAAAATCAGCCGTTTTTGCTCGAACATTAAATGCCTCCAAATGGTATTTAATTAACTTCCCGAGCCCCTGGAAGCATGAAAATCACTTTAAACATGCTAATTTTAGCTCTAACACTGATGATCCACCTACAAATGTGAACTGACGTTCAAAAATGAAACATTTGAAAACAGGACCATTTTCCACATTTCTGAAGCATGACGTAATGGGGGGGTGTTATCTCTTTTGTCGAAAATCAGCCGTTTTTGCTCTAACATTAAATGCCTCCAAATGGTATTTAATTAACTTCCCGGGGTGAAGAAACCCTTTTTGAGAACTCAGAGTGAGTAAATTGGCCATTTTCATGCACTTTTAACCATTCCATAAATCTTGTGTTTTGGGCCCCTGGAAGCATGAAAATCACTTTAAACATGCTAATTTTAGCTCTAACACTGATGATCCACCTACAAATGTGAACTGACGTTCAAAAATAAAACATTTGAAAACGGACCATTTTCCACATTTCTGAAGCATGACGTAATGGGGGGGGTGTTATCTCTTTTGTGGAAAATCAGCCTTTTTTGCTCGAACATTAAATGCCTCCAAATGGTATTTATTTCACTTCCCGAGCCCCTGGAAGCATGAAAATCACTTTAAACATGCTAATTTAGCTCTAACACTGATGATCCACCTACAAATGTGAACTGACGTTCAAAAATAAAACATTTGAAAACGGACCATTTTCCACATTTCTGAAGCATGACGTAATGGGGGGTGTTATCTCTTTTGTCGAAAATCAGCCGTTTTTGCTCGAACATTAAATGCCTCCAAATGGTATTTAATTAACTTCCCAGGGTGAAGAAACCCTTTTTGAGAACTCAGAGTGAGTAAATTGGCCATTTTCATGCACTTTTAACCATTCCATAAATCTTGTGTTTTGGGCCCCTGGAAGCATGAAAATCACTTTAAACATGCTAATTTAGCTCTAACACTGATGATCCACCTACAAATGTGAACTGACGTTCAAAAATAAAACATTTGAAAACGGACCATTTTCCACATTTCTGAAGCATGACGTGAAGGGGGGGTGTTATCTCTTTTGTCGAAAATCAGCCGTTTTTGCTCTAACATTAAATGCCTCCAAATGGTATTTAATTAACTTCCCGGGGTGAAGAAACCCTTTTTGAGAACTCAGAGTGAGTAAATTGGCCATTTTCATGCACTTTTAACCATTCCATAAATCTTGTGTTTGGGCCCCTGGAAGCATGAAAATCCCTTTAAACATGCTAATTTTAGCTCTAACACTGATGATCCACCTACAAATGTGAACTGACGTTCAAAAATGAAACATTTGAAAACGGACCATTTTCCACATTTCTGAAGCATGACGTAATGGGGGGTGTTATCTCTTTTGTCGAAAATCAGCCGTTTTTGCTCGAACATTAAATGCCTCCAAATGGTATTTATTTCACTTCCCGAGCCCCTGGAAGCATGAAAATCACTTTAAACATGCTAATTTTAGCTCTAACACTGATGATCCACCTACAAATGTGAACTGACGTTCAAAAATGAAACATTTGAAAAGGGACCATTTTCCACATTTCTGAAGCATGACGTAATGGGGGGGTGTTATCTCTTTTGTCAAAAATCAGCCGTTTTTGCTCTAACATTAAATGCCTCCAAATGGTATTTAATTAACTTCCCGGGGTGAAGAAACCCTTTTTGAGAACTCAGAGTGAGTAAATTGGCCATTTTCATGCACTTTTAACCATTCCATAAATCTTGTGTTTTGGGCCCCTGAAAGCATGAAAATCACTTTAAACATGCTAATTTTAGCTCTAACACTGATGATCCACCTACAAATGTGAACTGACGTTAAAAAATAAAACATTTGAAAACGGACCCTTTTCCACATTTCTGAAGCATGACGTAATGGGGGGGTGTTATCTCTTTTGTGGAAAATCAGCCTTTTTTGCTCGAACATTAAATGCCTCCAAATGGTATTTATTTCACTTCCCGAGCCCCTGGAAGCATGAAAATCACTTTAAACATGCTAATTTTAGCTCTAACACTGATGATCCACCTACAAATGTGAACTGACGTTCAAAAATAAAACATTTGAAAACGGACCATTTTCCACATTTCTGAAGCATGACGTAATGGGGGGGTGTTATCTCTTTTGTCGAAAATCAGCCGTTTTTGCTCGAACATTAAATGCCTCCAAATGGTATTTAATTAACTTCCCGAGCCCCTGGAAGCATGAAAATCACTTTAAACATGCTAATTTTAGCTCTAACACTGATGATCCACCTACAAATGTGAACTGACGTTCAAAAATGAAACATTTGAAAACGGACCATTTTCCACATTTCTGAAGCATGACGTAATGGGGGGGTGTTATCTCTTTTGTCGAAAATCAGCCGTTTTTACTCTAACATTAAATGCCTCCAAATGGTATTTAATTAACTTCCCGGGGTGAAGAAACCCTTTTTGAGAACTCAGAGTGAGTAAATTGGCCATTTTCATGCACTTTTAACCATTCCATAAATCTTGTGTTTTGGGCCCCTGGAAGCATGAAAATCACTTTAAACATGCTAATTTTAGCTCTAACACTGATGATCCACCTACAAATGTGAACTGACGTTCAAAAATAAAACATTTGAAAACGGACTATTTTCCACATTTCTGAAGCATGACGTAATGGGGGGGTGTTATCTCTTTTGTCGAAAATCAGCCGTTTTTGCTCGAACATTAAATGCCTCCAAATGGTATTTAATTAACTTCCCGGGGTGAAGAAACCCTTTTTGAGAACTCAGAGTGAGTAAATTGGCCATTTTCATGCACTTTTAACCATTCCATAAATCTTGTGTTTTGGGCCCCTGGAAGCATGAAAATCACTTTAAACATGCTAATTTTAGCTCTAACACTGATGATCCACCTACAAATGTGAACTGACGTTCAAAAATAAAACATTTGAAAACGGACCATTTTCCACATTTCTGAAGCATGACGTAATGGGGGGGTGTTATCTCTTTTGTGGAAAATCAGCCTTTTTTGCTCGAACATTAAATGCCTCCAAATGGTATTTATTTCCCTTCCCGAGCCCCTGGAAGCATGAAAATCACTTTAAACATGCTAATTTTAGCTCTAACACTGATGATCCACCTACAAATGTGAACTGACGTTCAAAAATAAAACATTTGAAAACGGACCATTTTCCACATTTCTGAAGCATGACGTAATTTTTGTCGAAAATCAGCCGTTTTTGCTCGAACATTAAATGCCTCCAAATGGTATTTAATTAACTTCCCGAGCCCCTGGAAGCATGAAAATCACTTTAAACATGCTAATTTTAGCTCTAACACTGATGATCCACCTACAAATGTGAACTGACGTTCAAAAATGAAACATTTGAAAACGGACCATTTTCCACATTTCTGAAGCATGACGTAATGGGGGGGTGTTATCTCTTTTGTCGAAAATCAGCCGTTTTTGCTCTAACATTAAATGCCTCCAAATGGTATTTAATTAACTTCCCGGGGTGAAGAAACCCTTTTTGAGAACTCAGAGTGAGTAAATTGGCCATTTTCATGCACTTTTAACCATTCCATAAATCTTGTGTTTTGGGCCCCTGGAAGCATGAAAATCACTTTAAACATGCTAATTTTAGCTCTAACACTGATGATCCACCTACAAATGTGAACTGACGTTCAAAAATAAAACATTTGAAAACGGACCATTTTCCACATTTCTGAAGCATGACGTAATGGGGGGGTGTTATCTCTTTTGTCGAAAATCAGCCGTGTTTGCTCGAACATTAAATGCCTCCAAATGGTATTTAATTAACTTCCCGGGGTGAAGAAACCCTTTTTGAGAACTCAGAGTGAGTAAATTGGCCATTTTCATGCACTTTTAACCATTCCATAAATCTTGTGTTTTGGGCCCCTGGAAGCATGAAAATCACTTTAAACATGCTAATTTTAGCTCTAACACTGATGATCCACCTACAAATGTGAACTGACGTTCAAAAATAAAACATTTGAAAACGGACCATTTTCCACATTTCTGAAGCATGACGTAATGGGGGGGTGTTATCTCTTTTGTCGAAAATCAGCCGTTTTTGCTCTAACATTAAATGCCTCCAAATGGTATTTAATTAACTTCCCGAGCCCCTGGAAGCATGAAAATCACTTTAAACATGCTAATTTTAGCTCTAACACTGATGATCCACCTACAAATGTGAACTGACGTACAAAAATTAAACATTTGAAAACGGACCATTTTCCACATTTCTGAAGCATGACGTAATGGGGGGGTGTTATCTCTTTTGTCGAAAATCAGCCGTTTTTGCTCGAACATTAAATGCCTCCAAATGGTATTTAATTAACTTCCCGAGCCCCTGGAAGCATGAAAATCACTTTAAACATGCTAATTTTAGCTCTAACACTGATGATCCACCTACAAATGTGAACTGACGTTCAAAAATGAAACATTTGAAAACTGACCATTTGACACATTTCTGAAGCATGACGTAATGGGGGGGTGTTATCTCTTTTGTCGAAAATCAGCCGTTTTTGCTCTAACATTAAATGCCTCCAAATGGTATTTAATTAACTTCCCGGGGTGAAGAAACCCTTTTTGAGAACTCAGAGTGAGTAAATTGGCCATTTTCATGCACTTTTAACCATTCCATAAATCTTGTGTTTTGGGCCCCTGGAAGCATGAAAATCACTTTAAACATGCTAATTTTAGCTCTAACACTGATGATCCACCTACAAATGTGAACTGACGTTAAAAAATAAAACATTTGAAAACGGACCATTTTCCACATTTCTGAAGCATGACGTAATGGGGGGTGTTATCTCTTTTGTCGAAAATCAGCCGTTTTTGCTCGAACATTAAATGCCTCCAAATGGTATTTAATTAACTTCCCGGGGTGAAGAAACCCTTTTTGAGAACTCAGAGTGAGTAAATTGGCCATTTTCATGCACTTTTAACCATTCCATAAATCTTGTGTTTTGGGCCCCTGGAAGCATGAAAATCACTTTAAACATGCTAATTTTAGCTCTAACACTGATAATCCACCTACAAATGTGAACTGACGTTCAAAAATAAAACATTTGAAAAGGGACCATTTTCCACATTTCTGAAGCATGACGTAATGGGGGGGTGTTATCTCTTTTGTCGAAAATCAGCCGTTTTTGCTCGAACATTAAATGCCTCCAAATGGTATTTAATTAACTTCCCGGGGTGAAGAAACCCTTTTTGAGAACTCAGAGTGAGTAAATTGGCCATTTTCATGCACTTTTAACCATTCCATAAATCTTGTGTTTTGGGCTCCTGGAAGCATGAAAATCACTTTAAACATGCTAATTTTAGCTCTAACACTGATGATCCACCTACAAATGTGAACTGACGTTCAAAAATAAAACATTTGAAAACGGACCATTTTCCACATTTCTGAAGCATGACGTAATGGGGGGGTGTTATCTCTTTTGTCGAAAATCAGCCATTTTTGCTCTAACATTAAATGCCTCCAAATGGTATTTAATTAACTTCCCGCGGTGAAGAAACCCTTTTTGAGAACTCAGAGTGAGTAAATTGGCCATTTTCATGCACTTTTAACCATTCCATAAATCTTGTGTTTTGGGCCCCTGGAAGCATGAAAATCACTTTAAACATGCTAATTTTAGCTCTAACACTGATGATCCACCTACAAATGTGAACTGACGTTCAAAAATAAAACATTTGAAAACGGACCATTTTCCACATTTCTGAAGCATGACGTAATGGGGGGGGTGTTATCTCTTTTGTGGAAAATCAGCCTTTTTTGCTCGAACATTAAATGCCTCCAAATGGTATTTATTTCACTTCCCGAGCCCCTGGAAGCATGAAAATCACTTTAAACATGCTAATTTTAGCTCTAACACTGATGATCCACCTACAAATGTGAACTGACGTTCAAAAATAAAACATTTGAAAACGGACCATTTTCCACATTTCTGAAGCATGACGTAATGGGGGGGTGTTATCTCTTTTGTCGAAAATCAGCCGTTTTTGCTCGAACATTAAATGCCTCCAAATGGTATTTAATTAACTTCCCGGGGTGAAGAAACCCTTTTTGAGAACTCAGAGTGAGTAAATTGGCCATTTTCATGCACTTTTAACCATTCCATAAATCTTGTGTTTTGGGCCCCTGGAAGCATGAAAATCACTTTAAACATGCTAATTTTAGCTCTAACACTGATGATCCACCTACAAATGTAAACTGACGTTCAAAAATAAAACATTTGAAAACGGACCATTTTCCCCATTTCTGAAGCATGACGTAATTGGGGGGTGTTATCTCTTTTGTCGAAAATCAGCCGTTTTTGCTCGAACATTAAATGCCTCCAAATGGTATTTAATTAACTTCCCGAGCCCCTGGAAGCATGAAAATCACTTTAAACATGCTAATTTTAGCTCTAACACTGATGATCCACCTACAAATGTGAACTGACGTTCAAAAATGAAACATTTGAAAACGGACCATTTTCCACATTTCTGAAGCATGACGTAATGGGGGGGTGTTATCTCTTTTGTCGAAAATCAGCCGTTTTTGCTCTAACATTAAATGCCTCCAAATGGTATTTAATTAACTTCCCGGGGTGAAGAAACCCTTTTTGAGAACTCAGAGTGAGTAAATTGGCCATTTTCATGCACTTTTAACCATTCCATAAATCTTGTGTTTTGGGCCCCTGGAAGCATGAAAATCACTTTAAACATGCTAATTTTAGCTCTAACACTGATGATCCACCTACAAATGTGAACTGACGTTCAAAAATAAAACATTTGAAAACGGACCATTTTCCACATTTCTGAAGCATGACGTAATGGGGGGGTGTTATCTCTTTTGTGGAAAATCAGCCTTTTTTGCTCGAACATTAAATGCCTCCAAATGGTATTTATTTCACTTCCCGAGCCCCTGGAAGCATGAAAATCACTTTAAACATGCTAATTTTAGCTCTAACACTGATGATCCACCTACAAATGTGAACTGACGTTCAAAAATAAAACATTTGAAAACGGACCATTTTCCACATTTCTGAAGCATGACGTAATGGGGGGGTGTTATCTCTTTTGTCGAAAATCAGCCGTTTTTGCTCGAACATTAAATGCCTCCAAATGGCATTTAATTAACTTCCCGAGCCCCTGGAAGCATGAAAATCACTTTAAACATGCTAATTTTAGCTCTAACACTGATGATCCACCTACAAATGTGAACTGACGTTCAAAAATAAAACATTTGAAAACGGACCATTTTCCACATTTCTGAAGCATGACGTAATGGGGGGGTGTTATCTCTTTTGTCGAAAATCAGCCGTTTTTGCTCGAACATTAAATGCCTCCAAATGGTATTTAATTAACTTCCCGAGCCCCTGGAAGCATGAAAATCACTTTAAACATGCTAATTTTAGCTCTAACACTGATGATCCACCTACAAATGTGAACTGACGTTCAAAAATAAAACATTTGAAAACGGACCATTTTCCACATTTCTGAAGCATGACGTAATGGGGGGGTGTTATCTCTTTTGTCGAAAATCAGCCGTTTTTGCTCTAACATTAAATGCCTCCAAATGGTATTTAATTAACTTCCCGGGGTGAAGAAACCCTTTTTGAGAACTCAGAGTGAGTAAATTGGCCATTTTCATGCACTTTTAACCATTCCATAAATCTTGTGTTTTGGGCCCCTGGAAGCATGAAAATCACTTTAAACATGCTAATTTTAGCTCTAACACTGATGATCCACCTACAAATGTGAACTGACGTTCAAAAATAAAACATTTGAAAACGGACCATTTTCCACATTTCTGAAGCATGACGTAATGGGGGGGTGTTATCTCTTTTGTCGAAAATCAGCCGTTTTTGCTCGAACATTAAATGCCTCCAAATGGTATTTAATTAACTTCCCGGGGTGAAGAAACCCTTTTTGAGAACTCAGAGTGAGTAAATTGGCCATTTTCATGCACTTTTAACCATTCCATAAATCTTGTGTTTTGGGCCCCTGGAAGCATGAAAATCACTTTAAACATGCTAATTTTAGCTCTAACACTGATGATCCACCTACAAATGTGAACTGACGTTCAAAAATAAAACATTTGAAAACGGACCATTTTCCACATTTCTGAAGCATGACGTAATGGGGGGGTGTTATCTCTTTTGTCGAAAATCAGCCGTTTTTGCTCTAACATTAAATGCCTCCAAATGGTATTTAATTAACTTCCCGGGGTGAAGAAACCCTTTTTGAGAACTCAGAGTGAGTAAATTGGCCATTTTCATGCACTTTTAACCATTCCATAAATCTTGTGTTTTGGGCCCCTGGAAGCATGAAAATCACTTTAAACATGCTAATTTTAGCTCTAACACTGATGATCCACCTACAAATGTGAACTGACGTTCAAAAATGAAACATTTGAAAACGGACCATTTTCCACATTTCTGAAGCATGACGTAATGGGGGGGTGTTATCTCTTTTGTCGAAAATCAGCCGTTTTTGCTCGAACATTAAATGCCTCCAAATGGTATTTATTTCACTTCCCGAGCCCCTGGAAGCATGAAAATCACTTTAAACATGCTAATTTTAGCTCTAACACTGATGATCCACCTACAAATGTGAACTGACGTTCAAAAATAAAACATTTGAAAACGGACCATTTTCCACATTTCTGAAGCATGACGTAATGGGGGGGTGTTATCTCTTTTGTCGAAAATCAGCCGTTTTTGCTCTAACATTAAATGCCTCCAAATGGTATTTAATTAACTTCCCGGGGTGAAGAAACCCTTTTTGAGAACTCAGAGTGAGTAAATTGGCCATTTTCATGCACTTTTAACCATTCCATAAATCTTGTGTTTTGGGCCCCTGGAAGCATGAAAATCACTTTAAACATGCTAATTTTAGCTCTAACACTGATGATCCACCTACAAATGTGAACTGACGTTCAAAAATGAAACATTTGAAAACGGACCATTTTCCACATTTCTGAAGCATGACGTAATGGGGGGGTGTTATCTCTTTTGTCGAAAATCAGCCGTTTTTGCTCTAACATTAAATGCCTCCAAATGGTATTTAATTAACTTCCCGGGGTGAAGAAACCCTTTTTGAGAACTCAGAGTGAGTAAATTGGCCATTTTCATGCACTTTTAACCATTCCATAAATCTTGTGTTTTGGGCCCCTGGAAGCATGAAAATCACTTTAAACATGCTAATTTTAGCTCTAACACTGATGATCCACCTACAAATGTGAACTGACGTTCAAAAATGAAACATTTGAAAACGGACCATTTTCCACATTTCTGAAGCATGACGTAATGGGGGGGTGTTATCTCTTTTGTCGAAAATCAGCCGTTTTTGCTCTAACATTAAATGCCTCCAAATGGTATTTAATTAACTTCCCAGGGTGAAGAAACCCTTTTTGAGAACTCAGAGTGAGTAAATTGGCCATTTTCATGCACTTTTAACCATTCCATAAATCTTGTGTTTTGGGCCCCTGGAAGCATGAAAATCACTTTAAACATGCTAATTTTAGCTCTAACACTGATGATCCACCTACAAATGTGAACTGACGTTAAAAAATAAAACATTTGAAAACGGACCATTTTCCACATTTCTGAAGCATGACGTAATGGGGGGGTGTTATCTCTTTTGTGGAAAATCAGCCTTTTTTGCTCGAACATTAAATGCCTCCAAATGGTATTTATTTCACTTCCCGAGCCCCTGGAAGCATGAAAATCACTTTAAACATGCTAATTTTAGCTCTAACACTGATGATCCACCTACAAATGTGAACTGACGTTCAAAAATAAAACATTTGAAAACGGACCATTTTCCACATTTTTGAAGCATGACGTAATGGGGGGGTGTTATCTCTTTTGTCGAAAATCAGCCGTTTTTGCTCGAACATTAAATGCCTCCAAATGGTATTTAATTAACTTCCCGAGCCCCTGGAAGCATGAAAATCACTTTAAACATGCTAATTTTAGCTCTAACACTGATGATCCACCTACAAATGTGAACTGACGTTCAAAAATGAAACATTTGAAAACGGACCATTTTCCACATTTCTGAAGCATGACGTAATGGGGGGGTGTTATCTCTTTTGTCGAAAATCAGCCGTTTTTGCTCTAACATTAAATGCCTCCAAATGGTATTTAATTAACTTCCCGGGGTGAAGAAACCCTTTTTGAGAACTCAGAGTGAGTAAATTGGCCATTTTCATGCACTTTTAACCATTCCATAAATCTTGTGTTTTGGGCCCCTGGAAGCATGAAAATCACTTTAAACATGCTAATTTTAGCTCTAACACTGATGATCCACCTACAAATGTGAACTGACGTTCAAAAATAAAACATTTGAAAACGGACCATTTTCCACATTTCTGAAGCATGACGTAATGGGGGGGTGTTATCTCTTTTGTCGAAAATCAGCCGTTTTTGCTCGAACATTAAATGCCTCCAAATGGTATTTAATTAACTTCCCGGGGTGAAGAAACCCTTTTTGAGAACTCAGAGTGAGTAAATTGGCCATTTTCATGCACTTTTAACCATTCCATAAATCTTGTGTTTTGGGCCCCTGGAAGCATGAAAATCACTTTAAACATGCTAATTTTAGCTCTAACACTGATGATCCACCTACAAATGTGAACTGACGTTCAAAAATGAAACATTTGAAAACGGACCATTTTCCACATTTCTGAAGCATGACGTAATGGGGGGGTGTTATCTCTTTTGTCGAAAATCAGCCGTTTTTGCTCTAACATTAAATGCCTCCAAATGGTATTTAATTAACTTCCCGGGGTGAAGAAACCCTTTTTGAGAACTCAGAGTGAGTAAATTGGCCATTTTCATGCACTTTTAACCATTCCATAAATCTTGTGTTTTGGGCCCCTGGAAGCATGAAAATCACTTTAAACATGCTAATTTTAGCTCTAACACTGATGATCCACCTACAAATGTGAACTGACGTTAAAAAATAAAACATTTGAAAACGGACCATTTTCCACATTTCTGAAGCATGACGTAATGGGGGGGTGTTATCTCTTTTGTGGAAAATCAGCCTTTTTTGCTCGAACATTAAATGCCTCCAAATGGTATTTATTTCACTTCCCGAGCCCCTGGAAGCATGAAAATCACTTTAAACATGCTAATTTTAGCTCTAACACTGATGATCCACCTACAAATGTGAACTGACGTTCAAAAATAAAACATTTGAAAACGGACCATTTTCCACATTTCTGAAGCATGACGTAATGGGGGGTGTTATCTCTTTTGTCGAAAATCAGCCGTTTTTGCTCGAACATTAAATGCCTCCAAATGGTATTTAATTAACTTCCCGAGCCCCTGGAAGCATGAAAATCACTTTAAACATGCTAATTTTAGCTCTAACACTGATGATCCACCTACAAATGTGAACTGACGTTCAAAAATGAAACATTTGAAAACGGACCATTTTCCACATTTCTGAAGCATGACGTAATGGGGGGGTGTTATCTCTTTTGTCGAAAATCAGCCGTTTTTGCTCTAACATTAAATGCCTCCAAATGGTATTTAATTAACTTCCCGGGGTGAAGAAACCCTTTTTGAGAACTCAGAGTGAGTAAATTGGCCATTTTCATGCACTTTTAACCATTCCATAAATCTTGTGTTTTGGGCCCCTGGAAGCATGAAAATCACTTTAAACATGCTAATTTTAGCTCTAACACTGATGATCCACCTACAAATGTGAACTGACGTTCAAAAATAAAACATTTGAAAACGGACCATTTTCCACATTTCTGAAGCATGACGTAATGGGGGGGTGTTATCTCTTTTGTCGAAAATCAGCCGTTTTTGCTCGAACATTAAATGCCTCCAAATGGTATTTAATTAACTTCCCGGGGTGAAGAAACCCTTTTTGAGAACTCAGAGTGAGTAAATTGGCCATTTTCATGCACTTTTAACCATTCCATAAATCTTGTGTTTTGGGCCCCTGGAAGCATGAAAATCACTTTAAACATGCTAATTTTAGCTCTAACACTGATGATCCACCTACAAATGTGAACTGACGTTCAAAAATAAAACATTTGAAAACGGACCATTTTCCACATTTCTGAAGCATGACGTAATGGGGGGGTGTTATCTCTTTTGTGGAAAATCAGCCTTTTTTGCTCGAACATTAAATGCCTCCAAATGGTATTTATTTCACTTCCCGAGCCCCTGGAAGCATGAAAATCACTTTAAACATGCTAATTTTAGCTCTAACACTGATGATCCACCTACAAATGTGAACTGACGTTCAAAAATAAAACATTTGAAAACGGACCATTTTCCACATTTCTGAAGCATGACGTAATGGGGGGGTGTTATCTCTTTTGTCGAAAATCAGCCGTTTTTGCTCGAACATTAAATGCCTCCAAATGGTATTTAATTAACTTCCCGAGCCCCTGGAAGCATGAAAATCACTTTAAACATGCTAATTTTAGCTCTAACACTGATGATCCACCTGCAAATGTGAACTGACGTTCAAAAATGAAACATTTGAAAACGGACCATTTTCCACATTTCTGAAGCATGACGTAATGGGGGGGTGTTATCTCTTTTGTCGAAAATCAGCCGTTTTTGCTCTAACATTAAATGCCTCCAAATGGTATTTAATTAACTTCCCGGGGTGAAGAAACCCTTTTTGAGAACTCAGAGTGAGTAAATTGGCCATTTTCATGCACTTTTAACCATTCCATAAATCTTGTGTTTTGGGCCCCTGGAAGCATGAAAATCACTTTAAACATGCTAATTTTAGCTCTAGCACTGATGATCCACCTACAAATGTGAACTGACGTTCAAAAATAAAACATTTGAAAACGGACCATTTTCCACATTTCTGAAGCATGACGTAATGGGGGGGTGTTATCTCTTTTGTCGAAAATCAGCCGTTTTTGCTCGAACATTAAATGCCTCCAAATGGTATTTAATTAACTTCCCGGGGTGAAGAAACCCTTTTTGAGAACTCAGAGTGAGTAAATTGGCCATTTTCATGCACTTTTAACCATTCCATAAATCTTGTGTTTTGGGCCCCTGGAAGCATGAAAATCACTTTAAACATGCTAATTTCAGCTCTAACACTGATGATCCACCTACAAATGTGAACTGACGTTCAAAAATAAAACATTTGAAAACGGACCATTTTCCACATTTCTGAAGCATGACGTAATGGGGGGGTGTTATCTCTTTTGTCGAAAATCAGCCGTTTTTGCTCTAACATTAAATGCCTCCAAATGGTATTTAATTAACTTCCCGGGGTGAAGAAACCCTTTTTTGAGAACTCAGAGTGAGTAAATTGGCCATTTTCATGCACTTTTAACCATTCCATAAATCTTGTGTTTTGGGCCCCTGGAAGCATGAAAATCACTTTAAACATGCTAATTTTAGCTCTAACACTGATGATCCACCTACAAATGTGAACTGACGTTCAAAAATAAAACATTTGAAAACGGACCATTTTCCACATTTCTGAAGCATGACGTAATGGGGGGGTGTTATCTCTTTTGTCGAAAATCAGCCGTTTTTGCTCTAACATTAAATGCCTCCAAATGGTATTTAATTAACTTCCCGAGCCCCTGGAAGCATGAAAATCACTTTAAACATGCTAATTTTAGCTCTAACACTGATGATCCACCTAAAAATGTGAACTGACGTTCAAAAATAAAACATTTGAAAACGGACCATTTTCCACATTTCTGAAGCATGACGTAATGGGGGGGTGTTATCTCTTTTGTCGAAAATCAGCCGTTTTTGCTCGAACATTAAATGCCTCCAAATGGTATTTAATTAACTTCCCGAGCCCCTGGAAGCATGACAATCACTTTAAACATGCTAATTTTAGCTCTAACACTGATGATCCACCTACAAATGTGAACTGACGTTCAAAAATGAAACATTTGAAAACTGACCATTTTCCACATTTCTGAAGCATGACGTAATGGGGGGGTGTTATCTCTTTTGTCGAAAATCAGCCGTTTTTGCTCTAACATTAAATGCCTCCAAATGGTATTTAATTAACTTCCCGGGGTGAAGAAACCCTTTTTGAGAACTCAGAGTGAGTAAATTGGCCATTTTCATGCACTTTTAACCATTCCATAAATCTTGTGTTTTGGGCCCCTGGAAGCATGAAAATCACTTTAAACATGCTAATTTTATCTCTAACACTGATGATCCACCTACAAATGTGAACTGACGTTAAAAAATAAAACATTTGAAAACGGACCATTTTCCACATTTCTGAAGCATGACGTAATGGGGGGGTGTTATCTCTTTTGTCGAAAATCAGCCGTTTTTGCTCGAACATTAAATGCCTCCAAATGGTATTTAATTAACTTCCCGGGGTGAAGAAACCCTTTTTGAGAACTCAGAGTGATTAAATTGGCCATTTTCATGCACTTTTAACCATTCCATAAATCTTGTGTTTTGGGCCCCTGGAAGCATGAAAATCACTTTAAACATGCTAATTTTAGCTCTAACACTGATGATCCACCTACAAATGTGAACTGACGTTCAAAAATAAAACATTTGAAAACGGACCATTTTCCACATTTCTGAAGCATGACGTAATGGGGGGGTGTTATCTCTTTTGTCGAAAATCAGCCGTTTTTGCTCGAACATTAAATGCCTCCAAATGGTATTTAATTAACTTCCCGGGGTGAAGAAACCCTTTTTGAGAACTCAGAGTGAGTAAATTGGCCATTTTCATGCACTTTTAACCATTCCATAAATCTTGTGTTTTGGGCTCCTGGAAGCATGAAAATCACTTTAAACATGCTAATTTTAGCTCTAACACTGATGATCCACCTACAAATGTGAACTGACGTTCAAAAATAAAACATTTGAAAATGGACCATTTTCCACATTTCTGAAGCATGACGTAATGGGGGGGTGTTATCTCTTTTGTCGAAAATCAGCCGTTTTTGCTCTAACATTAAATGCCTCCAAATGGTATTTAATTAACTTCCCGGGGTGAAGAAACCCTTTTTGAGAACTCAGAGTGAGTAAATTGGCCATTTTCATGCACTTTTAACCATTCCATAAATCTTGTGTTTTGGGCCCCTGGAAGCATGAAAATCACTTTAAACATGCTAATTTTAGCTCTAACACTGATGATCCACCTACAAATGTGAACTGACGTTCAAAAATAAAACATTTGAAAACGGACCATTTTCCCCATTTCTGAAGCATGACGTAATGGGGGGGTGTTATCTCTTTTGTCGAAAATCAGCCGTTTTTGCTCGAACATTAAATGCCTCCAAATGGTATTTAATTAACTTCCCGAGCCCCTGGAAGCATGAAAATCACTTTAAACATGCTAATTTTAGCTCTAACACTGATGATCCACCTACAAATGTGAACTGACGTTCAAAAATGAAACATTTGAAAACGGACCATTTTCCACATTTCTGAAGCATGACGTAATGGGGGGGTGTTATCTCTTTTGTCGAAAATCAGCCGTTTTTGCTCTAACATTAAATGCCTCCAAATGGTATTTAATTAACTTCCCGGGGTGAAGAAACCCTTTTTGAGAACTCAGAGTGAGTAAATTGGCCATTTTCATGCACTTTTAACCATTCCATAAATCTTGTGTTTTGGGCCCCTGGAAGCATGAAAATCACTTTAAACATGCTAATTTTAGCTCTAACACTGATGATCCACCTACAAATGTGAACTGACGTTCAAAAATAAAACATTTGAAAACGGACCATTTTCCACATTTCTGAAGCATGACGTAATGGGGGGGTGTTATCTCTTTTGTGGAAAATCAGCCTTTTTTGCTCGAACATTAAATGCCTCCAAATGGTATTTATTTCACTTCCCGAGCCCCTGGAAGCATGAAAATCACTTTAAACATGCTAATTTTAGCTCTAACACTGATGATCCACCTACAAATGTGAACTGACGTTCAAAAATAAAACATTTGAAAACGGACCATTTTCCACATTTCTGAAGCATGACGTAATGGGGGGGTGTTATCTCTTTTGTCGAAAATCAGCCGTTTTTGCTCGAACATTAAATGCCTCCAAATGGTATTTAATTAACTTCCCGAGCCCCTGGAAGCATGAAAATCACTTTAAACATGCTAATTTTAGCTCTAACACTGATGATCCACCTGCAAATGTGAACTGACGTTCAAAAATGAAACATTTGAAAACGGACCATTTTCCACATTTCTGAAGCATGACGTAATGGGGGGGTGTTATCTCTTTTGTCGAAAATCAGCCGTTTTTGCTCTAACATTAAATGCCTCCAAATGGTATTTAATTAACTTCCCGGGGTGAAGAAACCCTTTTTGAGAACTCAGAGTGAGTAAATTGGCCATTTTCATGCACTTTTAACCATTCCATAAATCTTGTGTTTTGGGCCCCTGGAAGCATGAAAATCACTTTAAACATGCTAATTTTAGCTCTAGCACTGATGATCCACCTACAAATGTGAACTGACGTTCAAAAATAAAACATTTGAAAACGGACCATTTTCCACATTTCTGAAGCATGACGTAATGGGGGGGTGTTATCTCTTTTGTCGAAAATCAGCCGTTTTTGCTCGAACATTAAATGCCTCCAAATGGTATTTAATTAACTTCCCGGGGTGAAGAAACCCTTTTTGAGAACTCAGAGTGAGTAAATTGGCCATTTTCATGCACTTTTAACCATTCCATAAATCTTGTGTTTTGGGCCCCTGGAAGCATGAAAATCACTTTAAACATGCTAATTTCAGCTCTAACACTGATGATCCACCTACAAATGTGAACTGACGTTCAAAAATAAAACATTTGAAAACGTACCATTTTCCACATTTCTGAAGCATGACGTAATGGGGGGGTGTTATCTCTTTTGTCGAAAATCAGCCGTTTTTGCTCTAACATTAAATGCCTCCAAATGGTATTTAATTAACTTCCCGGGGTGAAGAAACCCTTTTTTGAGAACTCAGAGTGAGTAAATTGGCCATTTTCATGCACTTTTAACCATTCCATAAATCTTGTGTTTTGGGCCCCTGGAAGCATGAAAATCACTTTAAACATGCTAATTTTAGCTCTAACACTGATGATCCACCTACAAATGTGAACTGACGTTCAAAAATAAAACATTTGAAAACGGACCATTTTCCACATTTCTGAAGCATGACGTAATGGGGGGGTGTTATCTCTTTTGTCGAAAATCAGCCGTTTTTGCTCTAACATTAAATGCCTCCAAATGGTATTTAATTAACTTCCCGAGCCCCTGGAAGCATGAAAATCACTTTAAACATGCTAATTTTAGCTCTAACACTGATGATCCACCTAAAAATGTGAACTGACGTTCAAAAATAAAACATTTGAAAACGGACCATTTTCCACATTTCTGAAGCATGACGTAATGGGGGGGTGTTATCTCTTTTGTCGAAAATCAGCCGTTTTTGCTCGAACATTAAATGCCTCCAAATGGTATTTAATTAACTTCCCGAGCCCCTGGAAGCATGACAATCACTTTAAACATGCTAATTTTAGCTCTAACACTGATGATCCACCTACAAATGTGAACTGACGTTCAAAAATGAAACATTTGAAAACTGACCATTTTCCACATTTCTGAAGCATGACGTAATGGGGGGGTGTTATCTCTTTTGTCGAAAATCAGCCGTTTTTGCTCTAACATTAAATGCCTCCAAATGGTATTTAATTAACTTCCCGGGGTGAAGAAACCCTTTTTGAGAACTCAGAGTGAGTAAATTGGCCATTTTCATGCACTTTTAACCATTCCATAAATCTTGTGTTTTGGGCCCCTGGAAGCATGAAAATCACTTTAAACATGCTAATTTTATCTCTAACACTGATGATCCACCTACAAATGTGAACTGACGTTAAAAAATAAAACATTTGAAAACGGACCATTTTCCACATTTCTGAAGCATGACGTAATGGGGGGGTGTTATCTCTTTTGTCGAAAATCAGCCGTTTTTGCTCGAACATTAAATGCCTCCAAATGGTATTTAATTAACTTCCCGGGGTGAAGAAACCCTTTTTGAGAACTCAGAGTGATTAAATTGGCCATTTTCATGCACTTTTAACCATTCCATAAATCTTGTGTTTTGGGCCCCTGGAAGCATGAAAATCACTTTAAACATGCTAATTTTAGCTCTAACACTGATGATCCACCTACAAATGTGAACTGACGTTCAAAAATAAAACATTTGAAAACGGACCATTTTCCACATTTCTGAAGCATGACGTAATGGGGGGGTGTTATCTCTTTTGTCGAAAATCAGCCGTTTTTGCTCGAACATTAAATGCCTCCAAATGGTATTTAATTAACTTCCCGAGCCCCTGGAAGCATGAAAATCACTTTAAACATGCTAATTTTAGCTCTAACACTGATGATCCACCTACAAATGTGAACTGACGTTCAAAAATGAAACATTTGAAAACGGACCATTTTCCACATTTCTGAAGCATGACGTAATGGGGGGGTGTTATCTCTTTTGTCGAAAATCAGCCGTTTTTGCTCTAACATTAAATGCCTCCAAATGGTATTTAATTAACTTCCCGGGGTGAAGAAACCCTTTTTGAGAACTCAGAGTGAGTAAATTGGCCATTTTCATGCACTTTTAACCATTCCATAAATCTTGTGTTTTGGGCCCCTGGAAGCATGAAAATCACTTTAAACATGCTAATTTTAGCTCTAACACTGATGATCCACCTACAAATGTGAACTGACGTTCAAAAATAAAACATTTGAAAACGGACCATTTTCCACATTTCTGAAGCATGACGTAATGGGGGGGTGTTATCTCTTTTGTGGAAAATCAGCCTTTTTTGCTCGAACATTAAATGCCTCCAAATGGTATTTATTTCACTTCCCGAGCCCCTGGAAGCATGAAAATCACTTTAAACATGCTAATTTTAGCTCTAACACTGATGATCCACCTACAAATGTGAACTGACGTTCAAAAATAAAACATTTGAAAACGGACCATTTTCCACATTTCTGAAGCATGACGTAAGGGGGGGGTGTTATCTCTTTTGTCGAAAATCAGCCGTTTTTGCTCGAACATTAAATGCCTCCAAATGGTATTTAATTAACTTCCCGAGCCCCTGGAAGCATGAAAATCACTTTAAACATGCTAATTTTAGCTCTAACACTGATGATCCACCTACAAATGTGAACTGACGTTCAAAAATAAAACATTTGAAAACGGACCATTTTCCCCATTTCTGAAGCATGACGTAATGGGGGGGTGTTATCTCTTTTGTCGAAAATCAGCCGTTTTTGCTCGAACATTAAATGCCTCCAAATGGTATTTAATTAACTTCCCGAGCCCCTGGAAGCATGAAAATCACTTTAAACATGCTAATTTTAGCTCTAACACTGATGATCCACCTACAAATGTGAACTGACGTTCAAAAATGAAACATTTGAAAACGGACCATTTTCCACATTTCTGAAGCATGACGTAATGGGGGGGTGTTATCTCTTTTGTCGAAAATCAGCCGTTTTTGCTCTAACATTAAATGCCTCCAAATGGTATTTAATTAACTTCCCGGGGTGAAGAAACCCTTTTTGAGAACTCAGAGTGAGTAAATTGGCCATTTTCATGCACTTTTAACCATTCCATAAATCTTGTGTTTTGGGCCCCTGGAAGCATGAAAATCACTTTAAACATGCTAATTTTAGCTCTAACACTGATGATCCACCTACAAATGTGAACTGACGTTCAAAAATAAAACATTTGAAAACGGACCATTTTCCACATTTCTGAAGCATGACGTAATGGGGGGGTGTTATCTCTTTTGTGGAAAATCAGCCTTTTTTGCTCGAACATTAAATGCCTCCAAATGGTATTTATTTCACTTCCCGAGCCCCTGGAAGCATGAAAATCACTTTAAACATGCTAATTTTAGCTCTAACACTGATGATCCACCTACAAATGTGAACTGACGTTCAAAAATAAAACATTTGAAAACGGACCATTTTCCACATTTCTGAAGCATGACGTAAGGGGGGGGTGTTATCTCTTTTGTCGAAAATCAGCCGTTTTTGCTCGAACATTAAATGCCTCCAAATGGTATTTAATTAACTTCCCGAGCCCCTGGAAGCATGAAAATCACTTTAAACATGCTAATTTTAGCTCTAACACTGATGATCCACCTACAAATGTGAACTGACGTTCAAAAATAAAACATTTGAAAACGGACCATTTTCCACATTTCTGAAGCATGACGTAATGGGGGGGTGTTATCTCTTTTGTCGAAAATCAGCCGTTTTTGCTCGAACATTAAATGCCTCCAAATGGTATTTAATTAACTTCCCGAGCCCCTGGAAGCATGAAAATCACTTTAAACATGCTAATTTTAGCTCTAACACTGATGATCCACCTACAAATGTGAACTGACGTTCAAAAATAAAACATTTGAAAACGGACCATTTTCCACATTTCTGAAGCATGACGTAATGGGGGGGTGTTATCTCTTTTGTCGAAAATCAGCCGTTTTTGCTCGAACATTAAATGCCTCCAAATGGTATTTAATTAACTTCCCGGGGTGAAGAAACCCTTTTTGAGAATTCAGAGTGAGTAAATTAGCCATTTTCATGCACTTTTAACCATTCCATAAATCTTGTGTTTTGGGCCCCTGGAAGCATGAAAATCACTTTAAACATGCTAATTTTAGCTCTAACACTGATGATCCACCTACAAATGTGAACTGACGTTCAAAAATAAAACATTTGAAAACGGACCATTTTCCACATTTCTGAAGCATGACGTAATAGGGGGGTGTTATCTCTTTTGTCGAAAATCAGCCGTTTTTGCTCTAACATTAAATGCCTCCAAATGGTATTTAATTAACTTCCCGAGCCCCTGGAAGCATGAAAATCACTTTAAACATGCTAATTTTAGCTCTAACACTGATGATCCACCTACAAATGTGAACTGACGTTAAAAAATAAAACATTTGAAAACGGACCATTTTCCACATTTCTGAAGCATGACGTAATGGGGGGGTGTTATCTCTTTTGTCGAAAATCAGCCGTTTTTGCTCTAACATTAAATGCCTCCAAATGGTATTTAATTAACTTCCCGGGGTGAAGAAACCCTTTTTGAGAACTCAGAGTGAGTAAATTGGCCATCTTCATGCACTTTTAACCATTCCATAAATCTTGTGTTTTGGGCCCCTGGAAGCATGAAAATCACTTTAAACATGCTAATTTTAGCTCTAACACTGATGATCCACCTACAAATGTGAACTGACGTTAAAAAATAAAACATTTGAAAACGGACCATTTTCCACATTTCTGAAGCATGACGTAATGGGGGGGTGTTATCTCTTTTGTCGAAAATCAGCCGTTTTTGCTCGAACATTAAATGCCTCCAAATGGTATTTAATTAACTTCCCGGGGTGAAGAAACCCTTTTTGAGAACTCAGAGTGAGTAAATTGGCCATTTTCATGCACTTTTAACCATTCCATAAATCTTGTGTTTTGGGCCCCTGGAAGCATGAAAATCACTTTAAACATGCTAATTTTAGCTCTAACACTGATGATCCACCTACAAATGTGAACTGACGTTCAAAAATAAAACATTTGAAAACGGACCATTTTCCACATTTCTGAAGCATGACGTAATGGGGGGGTGTTATCTCTTTTGTCGAAAATCAGCCATTTTTGCTCTAACATTAAATGCCTCCAAATGGTATTTAATTAACTTCCCGGGGTAAAGAAACCCTTTTTGAGAACTCAGAGTGAGTAAATTGGCCATTTTCATGCACTTTTAACCATTCCATAAATCTTGTGTTTTGGGCCCCTGGAAGCATGAAAATCACTTTAAACATGCTAATTTTAGCTCTAACACTGATGATCCACCTACAAATGTGAACTGACGTTCAAAAATAAAACATTTGAAAACGGACCATTTTCCACATTTCTGAAGCATGACGTAATGGGGGGTGTTATCTCTTTTGTCGAAAATCAGCCGTTTTTGCTCGAACATTAAATGCCTCCAAATGGTATTTAATTAACTTCCCGAGCCCCTGGAAGCATGAAAATCACTTTAAACATGCTAATTTTAGCTCTAACACTGATGATCCACCTACAAATGTGAACTGACGTTCAAAAATAAAACATTTGAAAACGGACCATTTTCCACATTTCTGAAGCATGACGTAATGGGGGGGTGTTAGCTCTTTTGTCGAAAATCAGCCGTTTTTGCTCGAACATTTTATGCCTCCAAATGGTATTTAATTAACTTCCCGAGCCCCTGGAAGCATGAAAATCACTTTAAACATGCTAATTTTAGCTCTAACACTGATGATCCACCTACAAATGTGAACTGACGTTCAAAAATAAAACATTTGAAAACGGACCATTTTCCACATTTCTGAAGCATGACGTAATGGGGGGGTGTTATCTCTTTTGTCGAAAATCAGCCGTTTTTGCTCTAACATTAAATGCCTCCAAATGGTATTTAATTAACTTCCCGGGGTGAAGAAACCCTTTTTGAGAACTCAGAGTGAGTAAATTGGCCATTTTCATGCACTTTTAACCATTCCATAAATCTTGTGTTTTGGGCCCCTGGAAGCATGAAAATCACTTTAAACATGCTAATTTTAGCTCTAACACTGATGATCCACCTACAAATGTGAACTGACGTTCAAAAATAAAACATTTGAAAACGGACCATTTTCCACATTTCTGAAGCATGACGTAATGGGGGGGTGTTATCTCTTTTGTCGAAAATCAGCCGTTTTTGCTCGAACATTAAATGCCTCCAAATGGTATTTAATTAACTTCCCGAGCCCCTGGAAGCATGAAAATCACTTTAAACATGCTAATTTTAGCTCTAACACTGATGATCCACCTACAAATGTGAACTGACGTTCAAAAATAAAACATTTGAAAACGGACCATTTTCCACATTTCTGAAGCATGACGTAATGGGGGGGTGTTATCTCTTTTGTCGAAAATCAGCCGTTTTTGCTCGAACATTAAATGCCTCCAAATGGTATTTAATTAACTTCCCGAGCCCCTGGAAGCATGAAAATCACTTTAAACATGCTAATTTTAGCTCTAACACTGATGATCCACCTACAAATGTGAACTGACGTTCAAAAATAAAACATTTGAAAACGGACCATTTTCCACATTTCTGAAGCATGACGTAATGGGGGGGTGTTATCTCTTTTGTCGAAAATCAGCCGTTTTTGCTCGAACATTAAATGCCTCCAAATGGTATTTAATTAACTTCCCGGGGTGAAGAAACCCTTTTTGAGAACTCAGAGTGAGTAAATTAGCCATTTTCATGCACTTTTAACCATTCCATAAATCTTGTGTTTTGGGCCCCTGGAAGCATGAAAATCACTTTAAACATGCTAATTTTAGCTCTAACACTGATGATCCACCTACAAATGTGAACTGACGTTCAAAAATAAAACATTTGAAAACGGACCATTTTCCACATTTCTGAAGCATGACGTAATAGGGGGGTGTTATCTCTTTTGTCGAAAATCAGCCGTTTTTGCTCTAACATTAAATGCCTCCAAATGGTATTTAATTAACTTCCCGAGCCCCTGGAAGCATGAAAATCACTTTAAACATGCTAATTTTAGCTCTAACACTGATGATCCACCTACAAATGTGAACTGACGTTAAAAAATAAAACATTTGAAAACGGACCATTTTCCACATTTCTGAAGCATGACGTAATGGGGGGGTGTTATCTCTTTTGTCGAAAATCAGCCGTTTTTGCTCTAACATTAAATGCCTCCAAATGGTATTTAATTAACTTCCCGGGGTGAAGAAACCCTTTTTGAGAACTCAGAGTGAGTAAATTGGCCATCTTCATGCACTTTTAACCATTCCATAAATCTTGTGTTTTGGGCCCCTGGAAGCATGAAAATCACTTTAAACATGCTAATTTTAGCTCTAACACTGATGATCCACCTACAAATGTGAACTGACGTTAAAAAATAAAACATTTGAAAACGGACCATTTTCCACATTTCTGAAGCATGACGTAATGGGGGGGTGTTATCTCTTTTGTCGAAAATCAGCCGTTTTTGCTCGAACATTAAATGCCTCCAAATGGTATTTAATTAACTTCCCGGGGTGAAGAAACCCTTTTTGAGAACTCAGAGTGAGTAAATTGGCCATTTTCATGCACTTTTAACCATTCCATAAATCTTGTGTTTTGGGCCCCTGGAAGCATGAAAATCACTTTAAACATGCTAATTTTAGCTCTAACACTGATGATCCACCTACAAATGTGAACTGACGTTCAAAAATAAAACATTTGAAAACGGACCATTTTCCACATTTCTGAAGCATGACGTAATGGGGGGGTGTTATCTCTTTTGTGGAAAATCAGCCTTTTTTGCTCGAACATTAAATGCCTCCAAATGGTATTTATTTCACTTCCCGAGCCCCTGGAAGCATGAAAATCACTTTAAACATGCTAATTTTAGCTCTAACACTGATGATCCACCTACAAATGTGAACTGACGTTCAAAAATAAAACATTTGAAAACGGACCATTTTCCACATTTCTGAAGCATGACGTAAGGGGGGGGTGTTATCTCTTTTGTCGAAAATCAGCCGTTTTTGCTCGAACATTAAATGCCTCCAAATGGTATTTAATTAACTTCCCGAGCCCCTGGAAGCATGAAAATCACTTTAAACATGCTAATTTTAGCTCTAACACTGATGATCCACCTACAAATGTGAACTGACGTTCAAAAATAAAACATTTGAAAACGGACCATTTTCCACATTTCTGAAGCATGACGTAATGGGGGGGTGTTATCTCTTTTGTCGAAAATCAGCCGTTTTTGCTCGAACATTAAATGCCTCCAAATGGTATTTAATTAACTTCCCGAGCCCCTGGAAGCATGAAAATCACTTTAAACATGCTAATTTTAGCTCTAACACTGATGATCCACCTACAAATGTGAACTGACGTTCAAAAATAAAACATTTGAAAACGGACCATTTTCCACATTTCTGAAGCATGACGTAATGGGGGGGTGTTATCTCTTTTGTCGAAAATCAGCCGTTTTTGCTCGAACATTAAATGCCTCCAAATGGTATTTAATTAACTTCCCGGGGTGAAGAAACCCTTTTTGAGAACTCAGAGTGAGTAAATTAGCCATTTTCATGCACTTTTAACCATTCCATAAATCTTGTGTTTTGGGCCCCTGGAAGCATGAAAATCACTTTAAACATGCTAATTTTAGCTCTAACACTGATGATCCACCTACAAATGTGAACTGACGTTCAAAAATAAAACATTTGAAAACGGACCATTTTCCACATTTCTGAAGCATGACGTAATAGGGGGGTGTTATCTCTTTTGTCGAAAATCAGCCGTTTTTGCTCTAACATTAAATGCCTCCAAATGGTATTTAATTAACTTCCCGAGCCCCTGGAAGCATGAAAATCACTTTAAACATGCTAATTTTAGCTCTAACACTGATGATCCACCTACAAATGTGAACTGACGTTAAAAAATAAAACATTTGAAAACGGACCATTTTCCACATTTCTGAAGCATGACGTAATGGGGGGGTGTTATCTCTTTTGTCGAAAATCAGCCGTTTTTGCTCTAACATTAAATGCCTCCAAATGGTATTTAATTAACTTCCCGGGGTGAAGAAACCCTTTTTGAGAACTCAGAGTGAGTAAATTGGCCATCTTCATGCACTTTTAACCATTCCATAAATCTTGTGTTTTGGGCCCCTGGAAGCATGAAAATCACTTTAAACATGCTAATTTTAGCTCTAACACTGATGATCCACCTACAAATGTGAACTGACGTTAAAAAATAAAACATTTGAAAACGGACCATTTTCCACATTTCTGAAGCATGACGTAATGGGGGGGTGTTATCTCTTTTGTCGAAAATCAGCCGTTTTTGCTCGAACATTAAATGCCTCCAAATGGTATTTAATTAACTTCCCGGGGTGAAGAAACCCTTTTTGAGAACTCAGAGTGAGTAAATTGGCCATTTTCATGCACTTTTAACCATTCCATAAATCTTGTGTTTTGGGCCCCTGGAAGCATGAAAATCACTTTAAACATGCTAATTTTAGCTCTAACACTGATGATCCACCTACAAATGTGAACTGACGTTCAAAAATAAAACATTTGAAAACGGACCATTTTCCACATTTCTGAAGCATGACGTAATGGGGGGGTGTTATCTCTTTTGTCGAAAATCAGCCATTTTTGCTCTAACATTAAATGCCTCCAAATGGTATTTAATTAACTTCCCGGGGTAAAGAAACCCTTTTTGAGAACTCAGAGTGAGTAAATTGGCCATTTTCATGCACTTTTAACCATTCCATAAATCTTGTGTTTTGGGCCCCTGGAAGCATGAAAATCACTTTAAACATGCTAATTTTAGCTCTAACACTGATGATCCACCTACAAATGTGAACTGACGTTCAAAAATAAAACATTTGAAAACGGACCATTTTCCACATTTCTGAAGCATGACGTAATGGGGGGTGTTATCTCTTTTGTCGAAAATCAGCCGTTTTTGCTCGAACATTAAATGCCTCCAAATGGTATTTAATTAACTTCCCGAGCCCCTGGAAGCATGAAAATCACTTTAAACATGCTAATTTTAGCTCTAACACTGATGATCCACCTACAAATGTGAACTGACGTTCAAAAATAAAACATTTGAAAACGGACCATTTTCCACATTTCTGAAGCATGACGTAATGGGGGGGTGTTAGCTCTTTTGTCGAAAATCAGCCGTTTTTGCTCGAACATTTTATGCCTCCAAATGGTATTTAATTAACTTCCCGAGCCCCTGGAAGCATGAAAATCACTTTAAACATGCTAATTTTAGCTCTAACACTGATGATCCACCTACAAATGTGAACTGACGTTCA
Organism: Lissotriton vulgaris; assembly: GCF_964263255.1. Classification (NCBI taxonomy): domain Eukaryota; kingdom Metazoa; phylum Chordata; class Amphibia; order Caudata; family Salamandridae; genus Lissotriton; species Lissotriton vulgaris. Next base: position 437,398 of record NW_028240871.1, read on the forward strand.
AAAATAAAACATTTGAAAACGGACCATTTTCCACATTTCTGAAGCATGACGTAATGGGGGGGTGTTATCTCTTTTGTCGAAAATCAGCCGTTTTTGCTCTAACATTAAATGCCTCCAAATGGTATTTAATTAACTTCCCGGGGTGAAGAAACCCTTTTTGAGAACTCAGAGTGAGTAAATTGGCCATTTTCATGCACTTTTAACCATTCCATAAATCTTGTGTTTTGGGCCCCTGGAAGCATGAAAATCACTTTAAACATGCTAATTTTAGCTCTAACACTGATGATCCACCTACAAATGTGAACTGACGTTCAAAAATAAAACATTTGAAAACGGACCATTTTCCACATTTCTGAAGCATGACGTAATGGGGGGGTGTTATCTCTTTTGTCGAAAATCAGCCGTTTTTGCTCGAACATTAAATGCCTCCAAATGGTATTTAATTAACTTCCCGAGCCCCTGGAAGCATGAAAATCACTTTAAACATGCTAATTTTAGCTCTAACACTGATGATCCACCTACAAATGTGAACTGACGTTCAAAAATAAAACATTTGAAAACGGACCATTTTCCACATTTCTGAAGCATGACGTAATGGGGGGGTGTTATCTCTTTTGTCGAAAATCAGCCGTTTTTGCTCGAACATTAAATGCCTCCAAATGGTATTTAATTAACTTCCCGAGCCCCTGGAAGCATGAAAATCACTTTAAACATGCTAATTTTAGCTCTAACACTGATGATCCACCTACAAATGTGAACTGACGTTCAAAAATAAAACATTTGAAAACGGACCATTTTCCACATTTCTGAAGCATGACGTAATGGGGGGGTGTTATCTCTTTTGTCGAAAATCAGCCGTTTTTGCTCGAACATTAAATGCCTCCAAATGGTATTTAATTAACTTCCCGGGGTGAAGAAACCCTTTTTGAGAACTCAGAGTGAGTAAATTAGCCATTTTCATGCACTTTTAACCATTCCATAAATCTTGTGTTTTGGGCCCCTGGAAGCATGAAAATCACTTTAAACATGCTAATTTTAGCTCTAACACTGATGATCCACCTACAAATGTGAACTGACGTTCAAAAATAAAACATTTGAAAACGGACCATTTTCCACATTTCTGAAGCATGACGTAATAGGGGGGTGTTATCTCTTTTGTCGAAAATCAGCCGTTTTTGCTCTAACATTAAATGCCTCCAAATGGTATTTAATTAACTTCCCGAGCCCCTGGAAGCATGAAAATCACTTTAAACATGCTAATTTTAGCTCTAACACTGATGATCCACCTACAAATGTGAACTGACGTTAAAAAATAAAACATTTGAAAACGGACCATTTTCCACATTTCTGAAGCATGACGTAATGGGGGGGTGTTATCTCTTTTGTCGAAAATCAGCCGTTTTTGCTCTAACATTAAATGCCTCCAAATGGTATTTAATTAACTTCCCGGGGTGAAGAAACCCTTTTTGAGAACTCAGAGTGAGTAAATTGGCCATCTTCATGCACTTTTAACCATTCCATAAATCTTGTGTTTTGGGCCCCTGGAAGCATGAAAATCACTTTAAACATGCTAATTTTAGCTCTAACACTGATGATCCACCTACAAATGTGAACTGACGTTAAAAAATAAAACATTTGAAAACGGACCATTTTCCACATTTCTGAAGCATGACGTAATGGGGGGGTGTTATCTCTTTTGTCGAAAATCAGCCGTTTTTGCTCGAACATTAAATGCCTCCAAATGGTATTTAATTAACTTCCCGGGGTGAAGAAACCCTTTTTGAGAACTCAGAGTGAGTAAATTGGCCATTTTCATGCACTTTTAACCATTCCATAAATCTTGTGTTTTGGGCCCCTGGAAGCATGAAAATCACTTTAAACATGCTAATTTTAGCTCTAACACTGATGATCCACCTACAAATGTGAACTGACGTTCAAAAATAAAACATTTGAAAACGGACCATTTTCCACATTTCTGAAGCATGACGTAATGGGGGGGTGTTATCTCTTTTGTCGAAAATCAGCCGTTTTTGCTCTAACATTAAATGCCTCCAAATGGTATTTAATTAACTTCCCGGGGTAAAGAAACCCTTTTTGAGAACTCAGAGTGAGTAAATTGGCCATTTTCATGCACTTTTAACCATTCCATAAATCTTGTGTTTTGGGCCCCTGGAAGCATGAAAATCACTTTAAACATGCTAATTTTAGCTCTAACACTGATGATCCACCTACAAATGTGAACTGACGTTCAAAAATAAAACATTTGAAAACGGACCATTTTCCACATTTCTGAAGCATGACGTAATGGGGGGTGTTATCTCTTTTGTCGAAAATCAGCCGTTTTTGCTCGAACATTAAATGCCTCCAAATGGTATTTAATTAACTTCCCGAGCCCCTGGAAGCATGAAAATCACTTTAAACATGCTAATTTTAGCTCTAACACTGATGATCCACCTACAAATGTGAACTGACGTTCAAAAATAAAACATTTGAAAACGGACCATTTTCCACATTTCTGAAGCATGACGTAATGGGGGGGTGTTAGCTCTTTTGTCGAAAATCAGCCGTTTTTGCTCGAACATTTTATGCCTCCAAATGGTATTTAATTAACTTCCCGAGCCCCTGGAAGCATGAAAATCACTTTAAACATGCTAATTTTAGCTCTAACACTGATGATCCACCTACAAATGTGAACTGACGTTCAAAAATAAAACATTTGAAAACGGACCATTTTCCACATTTCTGAAGCATGACGTAATGGGGGGGTGTTATCTCTTTTGTCGAAAATCAGCCGTTTTTGCTCTAACATTAAATGCCTCCAAATGGTATTTAATTAACTTCCCGGGGTGAAGAAACCCTTTTTGAGAACTCAGAGTGAGTAAATTGGCCATTTTCATGCACTTTTAACCATTCCATAAATCTTGTGTTTTGGGCCCCTGGAAGCATGAAAATCACTTTAAACATGCTAATTTTAGCTCTAACACTGATGATCCACCTACAAATGTGAACTGACGTTCAAAAATAAAACATTTGAAAACGGACCATTTTCCACATTTCTGAAGCATGACGTAATGGGGGGGTGTTATCTCTTTTGTCGAAAATCAGCCGTTTTTGCTCGAACATTAAATGCCTCCAAATGGTATTTAATTAACTTCCCGGGGTGAAGAAACCCTTTTTGAGAACTCAGAGTGAGTAAATTGGCCATTTTCATGCACTTTTAACCATTCCATAAATCTTGTGTTTTGGGCTCCTGGAAGCATGAAAATCACTTTAAACATGCTAATTTTAGCTCTAACACTGATGATCCACCTACAAATGTGAACTGACGTTCAAAAATAAAACATTTGAAAACGGACCATTTTCCACATTTCTGAAGCATGACGTAATGGGGGGGTGTTATCTCTTTTGTCGAAAATCAGCCGTTTTTGCTCTAACATTAAATGCCTCCAAATGGTATTTAATTAACTTCCCGGGGTGAAGAAACCCTTTTTGAGAACTCAGAGTGAGTAAATTGGCCATTTTCATTCACTTTTAACCATTCCATAAATCTTGTGTTTTGGGCCCCTGGAAGCATGAAAATCACTTTAAACATGCTAATTTTAGCTCTAACACTGATGATCCACCTACAAATGTGAACTGACGTTCAAAAATAAAACATTTGAAAACGGACCATTTTCCCCATTTCTGAAGCATGACGTAATGGGGGGGTGTTATCTCTTTTGTTGAAAATCAGCCGTTTTTGCTCGAACATTAAATGCCTCCAAATGGTATTTAATTAACTTCCCGAGCCCCTGGAAGCATGAAAATCACTTTAAACATGCTAATTTTAGCTCTAACACTGATGATCCACCTACAAATGTGAACTGACGTTCAAAAATGAAACATTTGAAAACGGACCATTTTCCACATTTCTGAAGCATGACGTAATGGGGGGGTGTTATCTCTTTTGTCGAAAATCAGCCGTTTTTGCTCTAACATTAAATGCCTCCAAATGGTATTTAATTAACTTCCCGGGGTGAAGAAACCCTTTTTGAGAACTCAGAGTGAGTAAATTGGCCATTTTCATGCACTTTTAACCATTCCATAAATCTTGTGTTTTGGGCCCCTGGAAGCATGAAAATCACTTTAAACATGCTAATTTTAGCTCTAACACTGATGATCCACCTACAAATGTGAACTGGACGTTCAAAAATAAAACATTTGAAAACGGACCATTTTCCACATTTCTGAAGCATGACGTAAGGGGGGGGGTGTTATCTCTTTTGTCGAAAATCAGCCGTTTTTGCTCGAACATTAAATGCCTCCAAATGGTATTTAATTAACTTCCCGAGCCCCTGGAAGCATGAAAATCACTTTAAACATGCTAATTTTAGCTCTAACACTGATGATCCACCTACAAATGTGAACTGACGTTCAAAAATAAAACATTTGAAAACTGACCATTTTCCACATTTCTGAAGCATGACGTAATGGGGGGGTGTTATCTCTTTTGTCGAAAATCAGCCGTTTTTGCTCGAACATTAAATGCCTCCAAATGGTATTTAATTAACTTCCCGAGCCCCTGGAAGCATGAAAATCACTTTAAACATGCTAATTTTAGCTCTAACACTGATGATCCACCTACAAATGTGAACTGACGTTCAAAAATAAAACATTTGAAAACGGACCATTTTCCACATTTCTGAAGCATGACGTAATGGGGGGGTGTTATCTCTTTTGTCGAAAATCAGCCGTTTTTGCTCGAACATTAAATGCCTCCAAATGGTATTTAATTAACTTCCCGGGGTGAAGAAACCCTTTTTGAGAACTCAGAGTGAGTAAATTGGCCATTTTCATGCACTTTTAACCATTCCATAAATCTTGTGTTTTGGGCCCCTGGAAGCATGAAAATCACTTTAAACATGCTAATTTTAGCTCTAACACTGATGATCCACCTACAAATGTGAACTGACGTTCAAAAATAAAACATTTGAAAACGGACCATTTTCCACATTTCTGAAGCATGACGTAATGGGGGGGTGTTATCTCTTTTGTCGAAAATCAGCCATTTTTGCTCTAACATTAAATGCCTCCAAATGGTATTTAATTAACTTCCCGGGGTGAAGAAACCCTTTTTGAGAACTCAGAGTGAGTAAATTGGCCATTTTCATGCACTTTTAACCATTCCATAAATCTTGTGTTTTGGGCCCATGGAAGCATGAAAATCACTTTAAACATGCTAATTTTAGCTCTAACACTGATGATCCACCTACAAATGTGAACTGACGTTCAAAAATAAAACATTTGAAAACGGACCATTTTCCACATTTCTGAAGCATGACGTAATGGGGGGGTGTTATCTCTTTTGTCGAAAATCAGCCGTTTTTGCTCGAACATTAAATGCCTCCAAATGGTATTTAATTAACTTCCCGAGCCCCTGGAAGCATGAAAATCACTTTAAACATGCTAATTTTAGCTCTAACACTGATGATCCACCTACAAATGTGAACTGACGTTCAAAAATAAAACATTTGAAAACGGACCATTTTCCACATTTCTGAAGCATGACGTAATGGGGGGGTGTTATCTCTTTTGTCGAAAATCAGCCGTTTTTGCTCTAACATTAAATGCCTCCAAATGGTATTTAATTAACTTCCCGGGGTGAAGAAACCCTTTTTGAGAACTCAGAGTGAGTAAATTGGCCATTTTCATGCACTTTTAACCATTCCATAAATCTTGTGTTTTGGGCCCCTGGAAGCATGAAAATCGCTTTAAACATGCTAATTTTAGCTCTAACACTGATGATCCACCTACAAATGTGAACTGACGTTCAAAATAAAACATTTGAAAACGGACCATTTTCCACATTTCTGAAGCATGACGTAATGGGGGGGTGTTATCTCTTTTGTCGAAAATCAGCCGTTTTGCTCGAACATTAAATGCCTCCAAATGGTATTTAATTAACTTCCCGAGCCCCTGGAAGCATGAAAATCACTTTAAACATGCTAATTTTAGCTCTAACACTGATGATCCACCTACAAATGTGAACTGACGTTCAAAAATAAAACATTTGAAAACGGACCATTTTCCACATTTCTGAAGCATGACGTAATGGGGGGGTGTTATCTCTTTTGTCGAAAATCAGCCGTTTTTGCTCGAACATTAAATGCCTCCAAATGGTATTTAATTAACTTCCCGAGCCCCTGGAAGCATGAAAATCACTTTAAACATGCTAATTTTAGCTCTAACACTGATGATCCACCTACAAATGTGAACTGACGTTCAAAAATAAAACATTTGAAAACGGACCATTTTCCACATTTCTGAAGCATGACGTAATGGGGGGTGTTATCTCTTTTGTCGAAAATCAGCCGTTTTTGCTCTAACATTAAATGCCTCCAAATGGTATTTAATTAACTTCCCGGGGTGAAGAAACCCTTTTTGAGAACTCAGAGTGAGTAAATTGGCCATGTTCATGCACTTTTAACCATTCCATAAATCTTGTGTTTTGGGCCCCTGGAAGCATGAAAATCACTTTAAACATGCTAATTTTAGCTCTAACACTGATGATCCACCTACAAATGTGAACTGACGTTCAAAAATAAAACATTTGAAAACGGACCATTTTCCCCATTTCTGAAGCATGACGTAATGGGGGGGTGTTATCTCTTTTGTCGAAAATCAGCCGTTTTTGCTCGAACATTAAATGCCTCCAAATGGTATTTAATTAACTTCCCGAGCCCCGGGAAGCATGAAAATCACTTTAAACATGCTAATTTTAGCTCTAACACTGATGATCCACCTACAAATGTGAACTGACGTTCAAAAATGAAACATTTGAAAACGGACCATTTTCCACATTTCTGAAGCATGACGTAATGGGGGGGTGTTATCTCTTTTGTCGAAAATCAGCCGTTTTTGCTCTAACATTAAATGCCTCCAAATGGTATTTAATTAACTTCCCGGGGTGAAGAAACCCTTTTTGAGAACTCAGAGTGAGTAAATTGGCCATTTTCATGCACTTTTAACCATTCCATAAATCTTGTGTTTTGGGCCCCTGGAAGCATGAAAATCACTTTAAACATGCTAATTTTAGCTCTAACACTGATGATCCACCTACAAATGTGAACTGACGTTCAAAAATAAAACATTTGAAAACGGACCATTTTCCACATTTCTGAAGCATGACGTAATGGGGGGGTGTTATCTCTTTTGTGGAAAATCAGCCTTTTTTGCTCGAACATTAAATGCCTCCAAATGGTATTTATTTCACTTCCCGAGCCCCTGGAAGCATGAAAATCACTTTAAACATGCTAATTTTAGCTCTAACACTGATGATCCACCTACAAATGTGAACTGACGTTCAAAAATAAAACATTTGAAAACGGACCATTTTCCACATTTCTGAAGCATGACGTAATGGGGGGGTGTTATCTCTTTTGTCGAAAATCAGCCGTTTTTGCTCGAACATTAAATGCCTCCAAATGGTATTTAATTAACTTCCCGAGCCCCTGGAAGCATGAAAATCACTTTAAACATGCTAATTTTAGCTCTAACACTGATGATCCACCTACAAATGTGAACTGACGTTCAAAAATAAAACATTTGAAAACGGACCATTTTCCACATTTCTGAAGCATGACGTAATGGGGGGGTGTTATCTCTTTTGTCGAAAATCAGCCGTTTTTGCTCTAACATTAAATGCCTCCAAATGGTATTTAATTAACTTCCCGGGGTGAAGAAACCCTTTTTGAGAACTCAGAGTGAGTAAATTGGCCATTTTCATGCACTTTTAACCATTCCATAAATCTTGTGTTTTGGGCCCCTGGAAGCATGAAAATCGCTTTAAACATGCTAATTTTAGCTCTAACACTGATGATCCACCTACAAATGTGAACTGACGTTCAAAAATAAAACATTTGAAAACGGACCATTTTCCACATTTCTGAAGCATGACGTAATGGGGGGGTGTTATCTCTTTTGTCGAAAATCAGCCGTTTTGCTCGAACATTAAATGCCTCCAAATGGTATTTAATTAACTTCCCGAGCCCCTGGAAGCATGAAAATCACTTTAAACATGCTAATTTTAGCTCTAACACTGATGATCCACCTACAAATGTGAACTGACGTTCAAAAATAAAACATTTGAAAACGGACCATTTTCCACATTTCTGAAGCATGACGTAATGGGGGGGTGTTATCTCTTTTGTCGAAAATCAGCCGTTTTTGCTCGAACATTAAATGCCTCCAAATGGTATTTAATTAACTTCCCGAGCCCCTGGAAGCATGAAAATCACTTTAAACATGCTAATTTTAGCTCTAACACTGATGATCCACCTACAAATGTGAACTGACGTTCAAAAATAAAACATTTGAAAACGGACCATTTTCCACATTTCTGAAGCATGACGTAATGGGGGGGTGTTATCTCTTTTGTCGAAAATCAGCCGTTTTTGCTCTAACATTAAATGCCTCCAAATGGTATTTAATTAACTTCCCGGGGTGAAGAAACCCTTTTTGAGAACTCAGAGTGAGTAAATTGGCCATTTTCATGCACTTTTAACCATTCCATAAATCTTGTGTTTTGGGCCCCTGGAAGCATGAAAATCACTTTAAACATGCTAATTTTAGCTCCAACACTGATGATCCACCTACAAATGTGAACTGACGTTCAAAAATAAAACATTTGAAAACGGACCATTTTCCACATTTCTGAAGCATGACGTAATGGGGGGGTGTTATCTCTTTTGTCGAAAATCAGCCGTTTTTGCTCGAACATTAAATGCCTCCAAATGGTATTTAATTAACTTCCCGGGGTGAAGAAACCCTTTTTGAGAACTCAGAGTGAGTAAATTGGCCATTTTCATGCACTTTTAACCATTCCATAAATCTTGTGTTTTGGGCTCCTGGAAGCATGAAAATCACTTTAAACATGCTAATTTTAGCTCTAACACTGATGATCCACCTACAAATGTGAACTGACGTTCAAAAATAAAACATTTGAAAACGGACCATTTTCCACATTTCTGAAGCATGACGTAATGGGGGGGTGTTATCTCTTTTGTCGAAAATCAGCCGTTTTTGCTCTAACATTAAATGCCTCCAAATGGTATTTAATTAACTTCCCGGGGTGAAGAAACCCTTTTTGAGAACTCAGAGTGAGTAAATTGGCCATTTTCATGCACTTTTAACCATTCCATAAATCTTGTGTTTTGGGCCCCTGGAAGCATGAAAATCACTTTAAACATGCTAATTTTAGCTCTAACACTGATGATCCACCTACAAATGTGAACTGACGTTCAAAAATAAAACATTTGAAAACGGACCATTTTCCCCATTTCTGAAGCATGACGTAATGGGGGGGTGTTATCTCTTTTGTCGAAAATCAGCCGTTTTTGCTCGAACATTAAATGCCTCCAAATGGTATTTAATTAACTTCCCGAGCCCCTGGAAGCATGAAAATCACTTTAAACATGCTAATTTTAGCTCTAACACTGATGATCCACCTACAAATGTGAACTGACGTTCAAAAATGAAACATTTGAAAACGGACCATTTTCCACATTTCTGAAGCATGACGTAATGGGGGGGTGTTATCTCTTTTGTCGAAAATCAGCCGTTTTTGCTCTAACATTAAATGCCTCCAAATGGTATTTAATTAACTTCCCGGGGTGAAGAAACCCTTTTTGAGAACTCAGAGTGAGTAAATTGGCCATTTTCATGCACTTTTAACCATTCCATAAATCTTGTGTTTTGGGCCCCTGGAAGCATGAAAATCACTTTAAACATGCTAATTTTAGCTCTAACACTGATGATCCACCTACAAATGTGAACTGACGTTCAAAAATAAAACATTTGAAAACGGACCATTTTCCACATTTCTGAAGCATGACGTAATGGGGGGGTGTTATCTCTTTTGTGGAAAATCAGCCTTTTTTGCTCGAACATTAAATGCCTCCAAATGGTATTTATTTCACTTCCCGAGCCCCTGGAAGCATGAAAATCACTTTAAACATGCTAATTTTAGCTCTAACACTGATGATCCATCTACAAATGTGAACTGACGTTCAAAAATAAAACATTTGAAAACGGACCATTTTCCACATTTCTGAAGCATGACATAAGGGGGGGGTGTTATCTCTTTTGTCGAAAATCAGCCGTTTTTGCTCGAACATTAAATGCCTCCAAATGGTATTTAATTAACTTCCCGAGCCCCTGGAAGCATGAAAATCACTTTAAACATGCTAATTTTAGCTCTAACACTGATGATCCACCTACAAATGTGAACTGACGTTCAAAAATAAAACATTTGAAAACGGACCATTTTCCACATTTCTGAAGCATGACGTAATGGGGGGGTGTTATCTCTTTTGTCGAAAATCAGCCGTTTTTGCTCGAACATTAAATGCCTCCAAATGGTATTTAATTAACTTCCCGAGCCCCTGGAAGCATGAAAATCACTTTAAACATGCTAATTTTAGCTCTAACACTGATGATCCACCTACAAATGTGAACTGACGTTCAAAAATAAAACATTTGAAAACGGACCATTTTCCACATTTCTGAAGCATGACGTAATGGGGGGTGTTATCTCTTTTGTCGAAAATCAGCCGTTTTTGCTCGAACATTAAATGCCTCCAAATGGTATTTAATTAACTTCCCGGGGTGAAGAAACCCTTTTTGAGAACTCAGAGTGAGTAAATTGGCCATTTTCATGCACTTTTAACCATTCCATAAATCTTGTGTTTTGGGCCCCTGGAAGCATGAAAATCACTTTAAACATGCTAATTTTAGCTCTAACACTGATGATCCACCTACAAATGTGAACTGACGTTCAAAAATAAAACATTTGAAAACGGACCATTTTCCACATTTCTGAAGCATGACGTAATGGGGGGTGTTATCTCTTTCGTCGAAAATCAGCCATTTTTGCTCTAACATTAAATGCCTCCAAATGGTATTTAATTAACTTCCCGGGGTGAAGAAACCCTTTTTGAGAACTCAGAGTGAGTAAATTGGCCATTTTCATGCACTTTTAACCATTCCATAAATCTTGTGTTTTGGGCCCCTGGAAGCATGAAAATCACTTTAAACATGCTAATTTTAGCTCTAACACTGATGATCCACCTACAAATGTGAACTGACGTTCAAAAATAAAACATTTGAAAACGGACCATTTTCCACATTTCTGAAGCATGACGTAATGGGGGGGTGTTATCTCTTTTGTCGAAAATCAGCCGTTTTTGCTCGAACATTAAATGCCTCCAAATGGTATTTAATTAACTTCCCGAGCCCCTGGAAGCATGAAAATCACTTTAAACATGCTAATTTTAGCTCTAACACTGATGATCCACCTACAAATGTGAACTGACGTTCAAAAATAAAACATTTGAAAACGGACCATTTTCCACATTTCTGAAGCATGACGTAATGGGGGGGTGTTATCTCTTTTGTCGAAAATCAGCCGTTTTTGCTCTAACATTAAATGCCTCCAAATGGTATTTAATTAACTTCCCGGGGTGAAGAAACCCTTTTTGAGAACTCAGAGTGAGTAAATTGGCCATTTTCATGCACTTTTAACCATTCCATAAATCTTGTGTTTTGGGCCCCTGGAAGCATGAAAATCGCTTTAAACATGCTAATTTTAGCTCTAACACTGATGATCCACCTACAAATGTGAACTGACGTTCAAAAATAAAACATTTGAAAACGGACCATTTTCCACATTTCTGAAGCATGACGTAATGGGGGGGTGTTATCTCTTTTGTCGAAAATCAGCCGTTTTGCTCGAACATTAAATGCCTCCAAATGGTATTTAATTAACTTCCCGAGCCCCTGGAAGCATGAAAATCACTTTAAACATGCTAATTTTAGCTCTAACACTGATGATCCACCTACAAATGTGAACTGACGTTCAAAAATAAAACATTTGAAAACGGACCATTTTCCACATTTCTGAAGCATGACGTAATGGGGGGGTGTTATCTCTTTTGTCGAAAATCAGCCGTTTTTGCTCGAACATTAAATGCCTCCAAATGGTATTTAATTAACTTCCCGAGCCCCTGGAAGCATGAAAATCACTTTAAACATGCTAATTTTAGCTCTAACACTGATGATCCACCTACAAATGTGAACTGACGTTCAAAAATAAAACATTTGAAAACGGACCATTTTCCACATTTCTGAAGCATGACGTAATGGGGGGTGTTATCTCTTTTGTCGAAAATCAGCCGTTTTTGCTCTAACATTAAATGCCTCCAAATGGTATTTAATTAACTTCCCGGGGTGAAGAAACCCTTTTTGAGAACTCAGAGTGAGTAAATTGGCCATTTTCATGCACTTTTAACCATTCCATAAATCTTGTGTTTTGGGCCCCTGGAAGCATGAAAATCACTTTAAACATGCTAATTTTAGCTCTAACACTGATGATCCACCTACAAATGTGAACTGACGTTCAAAAATAAAACATTTGAAAACGGACCATTTTCCACATTTCTGAAGCATGACGTAATGGGGGGATGTTATCTCTTTTGTCGAAAATCAGCCGTTTTTGCTCGAACATTAAATGCCTCCAAATGGTATTTAATTAACTTCCCGGGGTGAAGAAACCCTTTTTGAGAACTCAGAGTGAGTAAATTGGCCATTTTCATGCACTTTTAACCATTCCATAAATCTTGTGTTTTGGGCTCCTGGAAGCATGAAAATCACTTTAAACATGCTAATTTTAGCTCTAACACTGATGATCCACCTACAAATGTGAACTGACGTTCAAAAATAAAACATTTGAAAACGGACCATTTTCAACATTTCTGAAGCATGACGTAATGGGGGGGTGTTATCTCTTTTGTCGAAAATCAGCCGTTTTTGCTCTAACATTAAATGCCTCCAAATGGTATTTAATTAACTTCCCGGGGTGAAGAAACCCTTTTTGAGAACTCAGAGTGAGTAAATTGGCCATTTTCATGCACTTTTAACCATTCCATAAATCTTGTGTTTTGGGCCCCTGGAAGCATGAAAATCACTTTAAACATGCTAATTTTAGCTCTAACACTGATGATCCACCTACAAATGTGAACTGACGTTCAAAAATAAAACATTTGAAAACGGACCATTTTCCCCATTTCTGAAGCATGACGTAATGGGGGGGTGTTATCTCTTTTGTCGAAAATCAGCCGTTTTTGCTCGAACATTAAATGCCTCCAAATGGTATTTAATTAACTTCCCGAGCCCCTGGAAGCATGAAAATCACTTTAAACATGCTAATTTTAGCTCTAACACTGATGATCCACCTACAAATGTGAACTGACGTTCAAAAATGAAACATTTGAAAACGGACCATTTTCCACATTTCTGAAGCATGACGTAATGGGGGGGTGTTATCTCTTTTGTCGAAAATCAGCCGTTTTTGCTCTAACATTAAATGCCTCCAAATGGTATTTAATTAACTTCCCGGGGTGAAGAAACCCTTTTTGAGAACTCAGAGTGAGTAAATTGGCCATTTTCATGCACTTTTAACCATTCCATAAATCTTGTGTTTTGGGCCCCTGGAAGCATGAAAATCACTTTAAACATGCTAATTTTAGCTCTAACACTGATGATCCACCTACAAATGTGAACTGACGTTCAAAAATAAAACATTTGAAAACGGACCATTTTCCACATTTCTGAAGCATGACGTAATGGGGGGGTGTTATCTCTTTTGTGGAAAATCAGCCTTTTTTGCTCGAACATTAAATGCCTCCAAATGGTATTTATTTCACTTCCCGAGCCCCTGGAAGCATGAAAATCACTTTAAACATGCTAATTTTAGCTCTAACACTGATGATCCACCTACAAATGTGAACTGACGTTCAAAAATAAAACATTTGAAAACGGACCATTTTCCACATTTCTGAAGCATGACGTAATGGGGGGGTGTTATCTCTTTTGTCGAAAATCAGCCGTTTTTGCTCGAACATTAAATGCCTCCAAATGGTATTTAATTAACTTCCCGAGCCCCTGGAAGCATGAAAATCACTTTAAACATGCTAATTTTAGCTCTAACACTGATGATCCACCTACAAATGTGAACTGACGTTCAAAAATAAAACATTTGAAAACGGACCATTTTCCACATTTCTGAAGCATGACGTAATGGGGGGGTTTTATCTCTTTTGTCGAAAATCAGCCGTTTTTGCTCGAACATTAAATGCCTCCAAATGGTATTTAATTAACTTCCCGGGGTGAAGAAACCCTTTTTGAGAACTCAGAGTGAGTAAATTGGCCATTTTCATGCACTTTTAACCATTCCATAAATCTTGTGTTTTGGGCCCCTGGAAGCATGAAAATCACTTTAAACATGCTAATTTTAGCTCTAACACTGATGATCCACCTACAAATGTGAACTGACGTTCAAAAATAAAACATTTGAAAACGGACCATTTTCCACATTTCTGAAGCTAACTTCCCGGGGTGAAGAAACCCTTTTTGAGAACTCAGAGTGAGTAAATTGGCCATTTTCATGCACTTTTAACCATTCCATAAATCTTGTGTTTTGGGCCCCTGGAAGCATGAAAATCACTTTAAACATGCTAATTTTAGCTCTAACACTGATGATCCACCTACAAATGTGAACTGACGTTCAAAAATAAAACATTTGAAAACGGACCATTTTCCACATTTCTGAAGCATGACGTAATGGGGGGGTGTTATCTCTTTTGTCGAAAATCAGCCATTTTTGCTCTAACATTAAATGCCTCCGAATGGTATTTAATTAACTTCCCGGGGTGAAGAAACCCTTTTTGAGAACTCAGAGTGAGTAAATTGGCCATTTTCATGCACTTTTAACCATTCCATAAATCTTGTGTTTTGGGCCCCTGGAAGCATGAAAATCACTTTAAACATGCTAATTTTAGCTCTAACACTGATGATCCACCTACAAATGTGAACTGACGTTCAAAAATAAAACATTTGAAAACGGACCATTTTCCACATTTCTGAAGCATGACGTAATGGGGGGGTGTTATCTCTTTTGTCGAAAATCAGCAGTTTTTGCTCGAACATTAAATGCCTCCAAATGGTATTTAATTAACTTCCCGAGCCCCTGGAAGCATGAAAATCACTTTAAACATGCTAATTTTAGCTCTAACACTGATGATCCACCTACAAATGTGAACTGACGTTCAAAAATAAAACATTTGAAAACGGACCATTTTCCACATTTCTGAAGCATGACGTAATTCGGGGGTGTTATCTCTTTTGTCGAAAATCTGCCGTTTTTGCTCTAACATTAAATGCCTCCAAATGGTATTTAATTAACTTCCCGGGGTGAAGAAACCCTTTTTGAGAACTCAGAGTGAGTAAATTGGCCATTTTCATGCACTTTTAACCATTCCATAAATCTTGTGTTTTGGGCCCCTGGAAGCATGAAAATCGCTTTAAACATGCTAATTTTAGCTCTAACACTGATGATCCACCTACAAATGTGAACTGACGTTCAAAAATAAAACATTTGAAAACGGACCATTTTCCACATTTCTGAAGCATGACGTAATGGGGGGGTGTTATCTCTTTTGTCGAAAATCAGCCGTTTTGCTCGAACATTAAATGCCTCCAAATGGTATTTAATTAACTTCCCGAGCCCCTGGAAGCATGAAAATCACTTTAAACATGCTAATTTTAGCTCTAACACTGATGATCCACCTACAAATGTGAACTGACGTTCAAAAATAAAACATTTGAAAACGGACCATTTTCCACATTTCTGAAGCATGACGTAATGGGGGGGTGTTATCTCTTTTGTCGAAAATCAGCCGTTTTTGCTCGAACATTAAATGCCTCCAAATGGTATTTAATTAACTTCCCGAGCCCCTGGAAGCATGAAAATCACTTTAAACATGCTAATTTTAGCTCTAACACTGATGATCCACCTACAAATGTGAACTGACGTTCAAAAATAAAACATTTGAAAACGGACCATTTTCCACATTTCTGAAGCATGACGTAATGGGGGGGTGTTATCTCTTTTGTCGAAAATCAGCCGTTTTTGCTCTAACATTAAATGCCTCCAAATGGTATTTAATTAACTTCCCGGGGTGAAGAAACCCTTTTTGAGAACTCAGAGTGAGTAAATTGGCCATTTTCATGCACTTTTAACCATTCCATAAATCTTGTGTTTTGGGCCCCTGGAAGCATGAAAATCACTTTAAACATGCTAATTTTAGCTCTAACACTGATGATCCACCTACAAATGTGAACTGACGTTCAAAAATAAAACATTTGAAAACGGACCATTTTCCACATTTCTGAAGCATGACGTAATGGGGGGGTGTTATCTCTTTTGTCGAAAATCAGCCGTTTTTGCTCGAACATTAAATGCCTCCAAATGGTATTTAATTAACTTCCCGGGGTGAAGAAACCCTTTTTGAGAACTCAGAGTGAGTAAATTGGCCATTTTCATGCACTTTTAACCATTCCATAAATCTTGTGTTTTGGGCTCCTGGAAGCATGAAAATCACTTTAAACATGCTAATTTTAGCTCTAACACTGATGATCCACCTACAAATGTGAACTGACGTTCAAAAATAAAACATTTGAAAACGGACCATTTTCCACATTTCTGAAGCATGACGTAATGGGGGGGTGTTATCTCTTTTGTCGAAAATCAGCCGTTTTTGCTCTAACATTAAATGCCTCCAAATGGTATTTAATTAACTTCCCGGGGTGAAGAAACCCTTTTTGAGAACTCAGAGTGAGTAAATTGGCCATTTTCATGCACTTTTAACCATTCCATAAATCTTGTGTTTTGGGCCCCTGGAAGCATGAAAATCACTTTAAACATGCTAATTTTAGCTCTAACACTGATGATCCACCTACAAATGTGAACTGACGTTCAAAAATAAAACATTTGAAAACGGACCATTTTCCCCATTTCTGAAGCATGACGTAATGGGGGGGTGTTATCTCTTTTGTCGAAAATCAGCCGTTTTTGCTCGAACATTAAATGCCTCCAAATGGTATTTAATTAACTTCCCGAGCCCCTGGAAGCATGAAAATCACTTTAAACATGCTAATTTTAGCTCTAACACTGATGATCCACCTACAAATGTGAACTGACGTTCAAAAATGAAACATTTGAAAACGGACCATTTTCCACATTTCTGAAGCATGACGTAATGGGGGGGTGTTATCTCTTTTGTCGAAAATCAGCCGTTTTTGCTCTAACATTAAATGCCACCAAATGGTATTTAATTAACTTCCCGGGGTGAAGAAACCCTCTTTGAGAACTCAGAGTGAGTAAATTGGCCATTTTCATGCACTTTTAACCATTCCATAAATCTTGTGTTTTGGGCCCCTGGAAGCATGAAAATCACTTTAAACATGCTAATTTTAGCTCTAACACTGATGATCCACCTACAAATGTGAACTGACGTTCAAAAATAAAACATTTGAAAACGGACCATTTTCCACATTTCTGAAGCATGACGTAATGGGGGGGTGTTATCTCTTTTGTGGAAAATCAGCCTTTTTTGCTCGAACATTAAATGCCTCCAAATGGTATTTATTTCACTTCCCGAGCCCCTGGAAGCATGAAAATCACTTTAAACATGCTAATTTTAGCTCTAACACTGATGATCCACCTACAAATGTGAACTGACGTTCAAAAATAAAACATTTGAAAACGGACCATTTTCCACATTTCTGAAGCATGACGTAAGGGGGGGGGGTGTTATCTCTTTTGTCGAAAATCAGCCGTTTTTGCTCGAACATTAAATGCCTCCAAATGGTATTTAATTAACTTCCCGAGCCCCTGGAAGCATGAAAATCACTTTAAACATGCTAATTTTAGCTCTAACACTGATGATCCACCTACAAATGTGAACTGACGTTCAAAAATAAAACATTTGAAAACGGACCATTTTCCACATTTCTGAAGCATGACGTAATGGGGGGGTGTTATCTCTTTTGTCGAAAATCAGCCGTTTTTGCTCGAACATTAAATGCCTCCAAATGGTATTTAATTAACTTCCCGAGCCCCTGGAAGCATGAAAATCACTTTAAACATGCTAATTTTAGCTCTAACACTGATGATCCACCTACAAATGTGAACTGACGTTCAAAAATAAAACATTTGAAAACGGACCATTTTCCACATTTCTGAAGCATGACGTAATGGGGGGGTGTTATCTCTTTTGTCGAAAATCAGCCGTTTTTGCTCTAACATTAAATGCCTCCAAATGGTATTTAATTAACTTCCCGGGGTGAAGAAACCCTTTTTGAGAACTCAGAGTGAGTAAATTGGCCATTTTCATGCACTTTTAACCATTCCATAAATCTTGTGTTTTGGGCCCCTGGAAGCATGAAAATCACTTTAAACATGCTAATTTTAGCTCTAACACTGATGATCCACCTACAAATGTGAACTGACGTTCAAAAATAAAACATTTGAAAACGGACCATTTTCCACATTTCTGAAGCATGACGTAATGGGGGGGTGTTATCTCTTTTGTCGAAAATCAGCCGTTTTTGCTCGAACATTAAATGCCTCCAAATGGTATTTAATTAACTTCCCGGGGTGAAGAAACCCTTTTTGAGAACTCAGAGTGAGTAAATTGGCCATTTTCATGCACTTTTAACCATTCCATAAATCTTGTGTTTTGGGCCCCTGGAAGCATGAAAATCACTTTAAACATGCTAATTTTAGCTCTAACACTGATGATCCACCTACAAATGTGAACTGACGTTCAAAAATAAAACATTTGAAAACGGACCATTTTCCACATTTCTGAAGCATGACGTAATGGGGGGTGTTATCTCTTTTGTCGAAAATCAGCCATTTTTGCTCTAACATTAAATGCCTCCAAATGGTATTTAATTAACTTCCCGGGGTGAAGAAACCCTTTTTGAGAACTCAGAGTGAGTAAATTGGCCATTTTCATGCACTTTTAACCATTCCATAAATCTTGTGTTTTGGGCCCCTGGAAGCATGAAAATCACTTTAAACATGCTAATTTTAGCTCTAACACTGATGATCCACCTACAAATGTGAACTGACGTTCAAAAATAAAACATTTGAAAACGGACCATTTTCCACATTTCTGAAGCATGACGTAATGGGGGGGTGTTATCTCTTTTGTCGAAAATCAGCCGTTTTTGCTCGAACATTAAATGCCTCCAAATGGTATTTAATTAACTTCCCGAGCCCCTGGAAGCATGAAAATCACTTTAAACATGCTAATTTTAGCTCTAACACTGATGATCCACCTACAAATGTGAACTGACGTTCAAAAATAAAACATTTGAAAACGGACCATTTTCCACATTTCTGAAGCATGACGTAATGGGGGGGTGTTATCTCTTTTGTCGAAAATCAGCCGTTTTTGCTCTAACATTAAATGCCTCCAAATGGTATTTAATTAACTTCCCGGGGTGAAGAAACCCTTTTTGAGAACTCAGAGTGAGTAAATTGGCCATTTTCATGCACTTTTAACCATTCCATAAATCTTGTGTTTTGGGCCCCTGGAAGCATGAAAATCGCTTTAAACATGCTAATTTTAGCTCTAACACTGATGATCCACCTACAAATGTGAACTGGCGTTCAAAAATAAAACATTTGAAAACGGACCATTTTCCACATTTCTGAAGCATGACGTAATGGGGGGGTGTTATCTCTTTTGTCGAAAATCAGCCGTTTTTGCTCGAACATTAAATGCCTCCAAATGGTATTTAATTAACTTCCCGAGCCCCTGGAAGCATGAAAATCACTTTAAACATGCTAATTTTAGCTCTAACACTGATGATCCACCTACAAATGTGAACTGACGTTCAAAAATAAAACATTTGAAAACGGACCATTTTCCACATTTCTGAAGCATGACGTAATGGGGGGTGTTATCTCTTTTGTCGAAAATCAGCCGTTTTTGCTCTAACATTAAATGCCTCCAAATGGTATTTAATTAACTTCCCGGGGTGAAGAAACCCTTTTTGAGAACTCAGAGTGAGTAAATTGGCCATTTTCATGCACTTTTAACCATTCCATAAATCTTGTGTTTTGGGCCCCTGGAAGCATGAAAATCACTTTAAACATGCTAATTTTAGCTCTAACACTGATGATCCACCTACAAATGTGAACTGACGTTCAAAAATAAAACATTTGAAAACGGACCATTTTCCACATTTCTGAAGCATGACGTAATGGGGGGGTGTTATCTCTTTTGTCGAAAATCAGCCGTTTTTGCTCGAACATTAAATGCCTCCAAATGGTATTTAATTAACTTCCCGGGGTGAAGAAACCCTTTTTGAGAACTCAGAGTGAGTAAATTGGCCATTTTCATGCACTTTTAACCATTCCATAAATCTTGTGTTTTGGGCCCCTGGAAGCATGAAAATCACTTTAAACATGCTAATTTTAACTCTAACACTGATGATCCACCTACAAATGTGAACTGACGTTCAAAAATAAAACATTTGAAAACGGACCATTTTCCCCATTTCTGAAGCATGACGTAATGGGGGGGTGTTATCTCTTTTGTCGAAAATCAGCCGTTTTTGCTCGAACATTAAATGCCTCCAAATGGTATTTAATTAACTTCCCGAGCCCCTGGAAGCATGAAAATCACTTTAAACATGCTAATTTTAGCTCTAACACTGATGATCCACCTACAAATGTGAACTGACGTTCAAAAATGAAACATTTGAAAACGGACCATTTTCCACATTTCTGAAGCATGACGTAATGGGGGGGTGTTATCTCTTTTGTCGAAAATCAGCCGTTTTTGCTCGAACATTAAATGCCTCCAAATGGTATTTAATTGACTTCCCGGGGTGAAGAAACCCTTTTTGAGAACTCAGAGTGAGTAAATTGGCCATTTTCATGCACTTTTAACCATTCCATAAATCTTGTGTTTTGGGCCCCTGGAAGCATGAAAATCACTTTAAACATGCTAATTTTAGCTCTAACACTGATGATCCACCTACAAATGTGAACTGACGTTCAAAAATAAAACATTTGAAAACGGACCATTTTCCACATTTCTGAAGCATGACGTAATGGGGGGGTGTTATCTCTTTTGTCGAAAATCAGCCGTTTTTGCTCGAACATTAAATGCCTCCAAATTGTATTTAATTAACTTCCCGGGGTGAAGAAACCCTTTTTGAGAACTCAGAGTGAGTAAATTGGCCATTTTCATGCACTTTTAACCATTCCATAAATCTTGTGTTTTGGGCCCCTGGAAGCATGAAAATCACTTTAAACATGCTAATTTTAGCTCTAACACTGATGATCCACCTACAAATGTGAACTGACGTTCAAAAATAAAACATTTGAAAACGGACCATTTTCCACATTTCTGAAGCATGACGTAATGGGGGGGTGTTATCTCTTTTGTCGAAAATCA
Organism: Lissotriton vulgaris; assembly: GCF_964263255.1. Lineage (NCBI taxonomy): Eukaryota > Metazoa > Chordata > Amphibia > Caudata > Salamandridae > Lissotriton > Lissotriton vulgaris. The sequence goes on from NW_028240871.1 coordinate 458,751, forward strand.
GCCATTTTTGCTCTAACATTAAATGCCTCCAAATGGTATTTAATTAACTTCCCGGGGTGAAGAAACCCTTTTTGAGAACTCAGAGTGAGTAAATTGGCCGTTTTCATGCACTTTTAACCATTCCATAATTCTTGTGTTTTGGGCCCCTGGAAGCATGAAAATCACTTTAAACATGCTAATTTTAGCTCTAACACTGATGATCCACCTACAAATGTGAACTGACGTTCAAAAATAAAACATTTGAAAACGGACCATTTTCCACATTTCTGAAGCATGACGTAATGGGGGGGTGTTATCTCTTTTGTCGAAAATCAGCCGTTTTTGCTCGAACATTAAATGCCTCCAAATGGTATTTAATTAACTTCCCGAGCCCCTGGAAGCATGAAAATCACTTTAAACATGCTAATTTTAGCTCTAACACTGATGATCCACCTACAAATGTGAACTGACGTTCAAAAATAAAACATTTGAAAACGGACCATTTTCCACATTTCTGAAGCATGACGTAATGGGGGGGTGTTATCTCTTTTGTCGAAAATCAGCCGTTTTTGCTCTAACATTAAATGCCTCCAAATGGTATTTAATTAACTTCCCGGGGTGAAGAAACCCTTTTTGAGAACTCAGAGTGAGTAAATTGGCCATTTTCATGCACTTTTAACCATTCCATAAATCTTGTGTTTTGGGCCCCTGGAAGCATGAAAATCGCTTTAAACATGCTAATTTTAGCTCTAACACTGATGATCCACCTACAAATGTGAACTGACGTTCAAAAATAAAACATTTGAAAACGGACCATTTTCCACATTTCTGAAGCATGACGTAATGGGGGGGTGTTATCTCTTTTGTCGAAAATCAGCCGTTTTGCTCGAACATTAAATGCCTCCAAATGGTATTTAATTAACTTCCCGAGCCCCTGGAAGCATGAAAATCACTTTAAACATGCTAATTTTAGCTCTAACACTGATGATCCACCTACAAATGTGAACTGACGTTCAAAAATAAAACATTTGAAAACGGACCATTTTCCACATTTCTGAAGCATGACGTAATGGGGGGTGTTATCTCTTTTGTCGAAAATCAGCCGTTTTTGCTCGAACATTAAATGCCTCCAAATGGTATTTAATTAACTTCCCGAGCCCCTGGAAGCATGAAAATCACTTTAAACATGCTAATTTTAGCTCTAACACTGATGATCCACCTACAAATGTGAACTGACGTTCAAAAATAAAACATTTGAAAACGGACCATTTTCCACATTTCTGAAGCATGACGTAATGGGGGGTGTTATCTCTTTTGTCGAAAATCAGCCGTTTTTGCTCTAACATTAAATGCCTCCAAATGGTATTTAATTAACTTCCCGGGGTGAAGAAACCCTTTTTGAGAACTCAGAGTGAGTAAATTGGCCATTTTCATGCACTTTTAACCATTCCATAAATCTTGTGTTTTGGGCCCCTGGAAGCATGAAAATCACTTTAAACATGCTAATTTTAGCTCTAACACTGATGATCCACCTACAAATGTGAACTGACGTTCAAAAATAAAACATTTGAAAACGGACCATTTTCCACATTTCTGAAGCATGACGTAATGGGGGGGTGTTATCTCTTTTGTCGAAAATCAGCCGTTTTTGCTCGAACATTAAATGCCTCCAAATGGTATTTAATTAACTTCCCGGGGTGAAGAAACCCTTTTTGAGAACTCAGAGTGAGTAAATTGGCCATTTTCATGCACTTTTAACCATTCCATAAATCTTGTGTTTTGGGCCCCTGGAAGCATGAAAATCACTTTAAACATGCTAATTTTAACTCTAACACTGATGATCCACCTACAAATGTGAACTGACGTTCAAAAATAAAACATTTGAAAACGGACCATTTTCCCCATTTCTGAAGCATGACGTAATGGGGGGGTGTTATCTCTTTTGTCGAAAATCAGCCGTTTTTGCTCGAACATTAAATGCCTCCAAATGGTATTTAATTAACTTCCCGAGCCCCTGGAAGCATGAAAATCACTTTAAACATGCTAATTTTAGCTCTAACACTGATGATCCACCTACAAATGTGAACTGACGTTCAAAAATGAAACATTTGAAAACGGACCATTTTCCACATTTCTGAAGCATGACGTAATGGGGGGGTGTTATCTCTTTTGTCGAAAATCAGCCGTTTTTGCTCGAACATTAAATGCCTCCAAATGGTATTTAATTAACTTCCCGAGCCCCTGGAAGCATGAAAATCACTTTAAACATGCTAATTTTAGCTCTAACACTGATGATCCACCTACAAATGTGAACTGACGTTCAAAAATAAAACATTTGAAAACGGACCATTTTCCACATTTCTGAAGCATGACGTAATGGGGGGGTGTTATCTCTTTTGTCGAAAATCAGCCGTTTTTGCTCTAACATTAAATGCCTCCAAATGGTATTTAATTAACTTCCCGGGGTGAAGAAACCCTTTTTGAGAACTCAGAGTGAGTAAATTGGCCATTTTCATGCACTTTTAACCATTCCATAAATCTTGTGTTTTGGGCCCCTGGAAGCATGAAAATCACTTTAAACATGCTAATTTTAGCTCTAACACTGATGATCCACCTACAAATGTGAACTGACGTTCAAAAATAAAACATTTGAAAACGGACCATTTTCCACATTTCTGAAGCATGACGTAATGGGGGGGTGTTATCTCTTTTGTCGAAAATCAGCCGTTTTTGCTCGAACATTAAATGCCTCCAAATGGTATTTAATTAACTTCCCGAGCCCCTGGAAGCATGAAAATCACTTTAAACATGCTAATTTTAGCTCTAACACTGATGATCCACCTACAAATGTGAACTGACGTTCAAAAATAAAACATTTGAAAACGGACCATTTTCCACATTTCTGAAGCATGACGTAATGGGGGGGTGTTATCTCTTTTGTCGAAAATCAGCCGTTTTTGCTCGAACATTAAATGCCTCCAAATGGTATTTAATTAACTTCCCGGGGTGAAGAAACCCTTTTTGAGAACTCAGAGTGAGTAAATTGGCCATTTTCATGCACTTTTAACCATTCCATAAATCTTGTGTTTTGGGCCCCTGGAAGCATGAAAATCACTTTAAACATGCTAATTTTAGCTCTAACACTGATGATCCACCTACAAATGTGAACTGACGTTCAAAAATAAAACATTTGAAAACGGACCATTTTCCACATTTCTGAAGCATGACGTAATGGGGGGGTGTTATCTCTTTTGTCGAAAAACAGCCATTTTTGCTCTAACATTAAATGCCTCCGAATGGTATTTAATTAACTTCCCGGGGTGAAGAAACCCTTTTTGAGAACTCAGAGTGAGTAAATTGGCCATTTTCATGCACTTTTAACCATTCCATAAATCTTGTGTTTTGGGCCCCTGGAAGCATGAAAATCACTTTAAACATGCTAATTTTAGCTCTAACACTGATGATCCACCTACAAATGTGAACTGACGTTCAAAAATAAAACATTTGAAAACGGACCATTTTCCACATTTCTGAAGCATGACGTAATGGGGGGGTGTTATCTCTTTTGTCGAAAATCAGCAGTTTTTGCTCGAACATTAAATGCCTCCAAATGGTATTTAATTAACTTCCCGAGCCCCTGGAAGCATGAAAATCACTTTAAACATGCTAATTTTAGCTCTAACACTGATGATCCACCTACAAATGTGAACTGACGTTCAAAAATAAAACATTTGAAAACGGACCATTTTCCACATTTCTGAAGCATGACGTAATGGGGGGGTGTTATCTCTTTTGTCGAAAATCAGCCGTTTTTGCTCTAACATTAAATGCCTCCAAATGGTATTTAATTAACTTCCCGGGGTGAAGAAACCCTTTTTGAGAACTCAGAGTGAGTAAATTGGCCATTTTCATGCACTTTTAACCATTCCATAAATTTTGTGTTTTGGGCCCCTGGAAGCATGAAAATCGCTTTAAACATGCTAATTTTAGCTCTAACACTGATGATCCACCTACAAATGTGAACTGACGTTCAAAAATAAAACATTTGAAAACGGACCATTTTCCACATTTCTGAAGCATGACGTAATGGGGGGGTGTTATCTCTTTTGTCGAAAATCAGCCGTTTTGCTCGAACATTAAATGCCTCCAAATGGTATTTAATTAACTTCCCGAGCCCCTGGAAGCATGAAAATCACTTTAAACATGCTAATTTTAGCTCTAACACTGATGATCCACCTACAAATGTGAACTGACGTTCAAAAATAAAACATTTGAAAACGGACCATTTTCCACATTTCTGAAGCATGACGTAATGGGGGGGTGTTATCTCTTTTGTCGAAAATCAGCCGTTTTTGCTCGAACATTAAATGCCTCCAAATGGTATTTAATTAACTTCCCGAGCCCCTGGAAGCATGAAAATCACTTTAAACATGCTAATTTTAGCTCTAACACTGATGATCCACCTACAAATGTGAACTGACGTTCAAAAATAAAACATTTTAAAACGGACCATTTTCCACATTTCTGAAGCATGACGTAATGGGGGGGTGTTATCTCTTTTGTCGAAAATCAGCCGTTTTTGCTCTAACATTAAATGCCTCCAAATGGTATTTAATTAACTTCCCGGGGTGAAGAAACCCTTTTTGAGAACTCAGAGTGAGTAAATTGGCCATTTTCATGCACTTTTAACCATTCCATAAATCTTGTGTTTTGGGCCCCTGGAAGCATGAAAATCACTTTAAACATGCTAATTTTAGCTCTAACACTGATGATCCACCTACAAATGTGAACTGACGTTCAAAAATAAAACATTTGAAAACGGACCATTTTCCACATTTCTGAAGCATGACGTAATGGGGGGGTGTTATCTCTTTTGTCGAAAATCAGCCGTTTTTGCTCGAACATTAAATGCCTCCAAATGGTATTTAATTAACTTCCCGGGGTGAAGAAACCCTTTTTTAGAACTCAGAGTGAGTAAATTGGCCATTTTCATGCACTTTTAACCATTCCATAAATCTTGTGTTTTGGGCTCCTGGAAGCATGAAAATCACTTTAAACATGCTAATTTTAGCTCTAACACTGATGATCCACCTACAAATGTGAACTGACGTTCAAAAATAAAACATTTGAAAACGGACCATTTTCCACATTTCTGAAGCATGACGTAATGGGGGGGTGTTATCTCTTTTGTCGAAAATCAGCCGTTTTTGCTCTAACATTAAATGCCTCCAAATGGTATTTAATTAACTTCCCGGGGTGAAGAAACCCTTTTTGAGAACTCAGAGTGAGTAAATTGGCCATTTTCATGCACTTTTAACCATTCCATAAATCTTGTGTTTTGGGCCCCTGGAAGCATGAAAATCACTTTAAACATGCTAATTTTAGCTCTAACACTGATGATCCACCTACAAATGTGAACTGACGTTCAAAAATAAAACATTTGAAAACGGACCATTTTCCCCATTTCTGAAGCATGACGTAATGGGGGGGTGTTATCTCTTTTGTCGAAAATCAGCCGTTTTTGCTCGAACATTAAATGCCTCCAAATGGTATTTAATTAACTTCCCGAGCCCCTGGAAGCATGAAAATCACTTTAAACATGCTAATTTTAGCTCTAACACTGATGATCCACCTACAAATGTGAACTGACGTTCAAAAATGAAACATTTGAAAACGGACCATTTTCCACATTTCTGAAGCATGACGTAATGGGGGGGTGTTATCTCTTTTGTCGAAAATCAGCCGTTTTTGCTCTAACATTAAATGCCACCAAATGGTATTTAATTAACTTCCCGGGGTGAAGAAACCCTCTTTGAGAACTCAGAGTGAGTAAATTGGCCATTTTCATGCACTTTTAACCATTCCATAAATCTTGTGTTTTGGGCCCCTGGAAGCATGAAAATCACTTTAAACATGCTAATTTTAGCTCTAACACTGATGATCCACCTACAAATGTGAACTGACGTTCAAAAATAAAACATTTGAAAACGGACCATTTTCCACATTTCTGAAGCATGACGTAATGGGGGGGTGTTATCTCTTTTGTGGAAAATCAGCCTTTTTTGCTCGAACATTAAATGCCTCCAAATGGTATTTATTTCACTTCCCGAGCCCCTGGAAGCATGAAAATCACTTTAAACATGCTAATTTTAGCTCTAACACTGATGATCCACCTACAAATGTGAACTGACGTTCAAAAATAAAACATTTGAAAACGGACCATTTTCCACATTTCTGAAGCATGACGTAAGGGGGGGGGTGTTATCTCTTTTGTCGAAAATCAGCCGTTTTTGCTCGAACATTAAATGCCTCCAAATGGTATTTAATTAACTTCCCGAGCCCCTGGAAGCATGAAAATCACTTTAAACATGCTAATTTTAGCTCTAACACTGATGATCCACCTACAAATGTGAACTGACGTTCAAAAATAAAACATTTGAAAACGGACCATTTTCCACATTTCTGAAGCATGACGTAATGGGGGGGTGTTATCTCTTTTGTCGAAAATCAGCCGTTTTTGCTCGAACATTAAATGCCTCCAAATGGTATTTAATTAACTTCCCGAGCCCCTGGAAGCATGAAAATCACTTTAAACATGCTAATTTTAGCTCTAACACTGATGATCCACCTACAAATGTGAACTGACGTTCAAAAATAAAACATTTGAAAACGGACCATTTTCCACATTTCTGAAGCATGACGTAATGGGGGGGTGTTATCTCTTTTGTCGAAAATCAGCCGTTTTTGCTCGAACATTAAATGCCTCCAAATGGTATTTAATTAACTTCCCGGGGTGAAGAAACCCTTTTTGAGAACTCAGAGTGAGTAAATTGGCCATTTTCATGCACTTTTAACCATTCCATAAATCTTGTGTTTTGGGCCCCTGGAAGCATGAAAATCACTTTAAACATGCTAATTTTAGCTCTAACACTGATGATCCACCTACAAATGTGAACTGACGTTCAAAAATAAAACATTTGAAAACGGACCATTTTCCACATTTCTGAAGCATGACGTAATGGGGGGGTGTTATCTCTTTTGTCGAAAATCAGCCATTTTTGCTCTAACATTAAATGCCTCCAAATGGTATTTAATTAACTTCCCGGGGTGAAGAAACCCTTTTTGAGAACTCAGAGTGAGTAAATTGGCCATTTTCATGCACTTTTAACCATTCCATAAATCTTGTGTTTTGGGCCCCTGGAAGCATGAAAATCACTTTAAACATGCTAATTTTAGCTCTAACACTGATGATCCACCTACAAATGTGAACTGACGTTCAAAAATAAAACATTTGAAAACGGACCATTTTCCACATTTCTGAAGCATGACGTAATGGGGGGGTGTTATCTCTTTTGTCGAAAATCAGCCGTTTTTGCTCGAACATTAAATGCCTCCAAATGGTATTTAATTAACTTCCCGAGCCCCTGGAAGCATGAAAATCACTTTAAACATGCTAATTTTAGCTCTAACACTGATGATCCACCTACAAATGTGAACTGACGTTCAAAAATAAAACATTTGAAAACGGACCATTTTCCACATTTCTGAAGCATGACGTAATGGGGGGGTGTTATCTCTTTTGTCGAAAATCAGCCGTTTTTGCTCTAACATTAAATGCCTCCAAATGGTATTTAATTAACTTCCCGGGGTGAAGAAACCCTTTTTGAGAACTCAGAGTGAGTAAATTGGCCATTTTCATGCACTTTTAACCATTCCATAAATCTTGTGTTTTGGGCCCCTGGAAGCATGAAAATCGCTTTAAACATGCTAATTTTAGCTCTAACACTGATGATCCACCTACAAATGTGAACTGGCGTTCAAAAATAAAACATTTGAAAACGGACCATTTTCCACATTTCTGAAGCATGACGTAATGGGGGGGTGTTATCTCTTTTGTCGAAAATCAGCCGTTTTTGCTCGAACATTAAATGCCTCCAAATGGTATTTAATTAACTTCCCGAGCCCCTGGAAGCATGAAAATCACTTTAAACATGCTAATTTTAGCTCTAACACTGATGATCCACCTACAAATGTGAACTGACGTTCAAAAATAAAACATTTGAAAACGGACCATTTTCCACATTTCTGAAGCATGACGTAATGGGGGGTGTTATCTCTTTTGTCGAAAATCAGCCGTTTTTGCTCTAACATTAAATGCCTCCAAATGGTATTTAATTAACTTCCCGGGGTGAAGAAACCCTTTTTGAGAACTCAGAGTGAGTAAATTGGCCATTTTCATGCACTTTTAACCATTCCATAAATCTTGTGTTTTGGGCCCCTGGAAGCATGAAAATCACTTTAAACATGCTAATTTTAGCTCTAACACTGATGATCCACCTACAAATGTGAACTGACGTTCAAAAATAAAACATTTGAAAACGGACCATTTTCCACATTTCTGAAGCATGACGTAATGGGGGGGTGTTATCTCTTTTGTCGAAAATCAGCCGTTTTTGCTCGAACATTAAATGCCTCCAAATGGTATTTAATTAACTTCCCGGGGTGAAGAAACCCTTTTTGAGAACTCAGAGTGAGTAAATTGGCCATTTTCATGCACTTTTAACCATTCCATAAATCTTGTGTTTTGGGCCCCTGGAAGCATGAAAATCACTTTAAACATGCTAATTTTAACTCTAACACTGATGATCCACCTACAAATGTGAACTGACGTTCAAAAATAAAACATTTGAAAACGGACCATTTTCCCCATTTCTGAAGCATGACGTAATGGGGGGGTGTTATCTCTTTTGTCGAAAATCAGCCGTTTTTGCTCGAACATTAAATGCCTCCAAATGGTATTTAATTAACTTCCCGAGCCCCTGGAAGCATGAAAATCACTTTAAACATGCTAATTTTAGCTCTAACACTGATGATCCACCTACAAATGTGAACTGACGTTCAAAAATGAAACATTTGAAAACGGACCATTTTCCACATTTCTGAAGCATGACGTAATGGGGGGGTGTTATCTCTTTTGTCGAAAATCAGCCGTTTTTGCTCGAACATTAAATGCCTCCAAATGGTATTTAATTGACTTCCCGGGGTGAAGAAACCCTTTTTGAGAACTCAGAGTGAGTAAATTGGCCATTTTCATGCACTTTTAACCATTCCATAAATCTTGTGTTTTGGGCCCCTGGAAGCATGAAAATCACTTTAAACATGCTAATTTTAGCTCTAACACTGATGATCCACCTACAAATGTGAACTGACGTTCAAAAATAAAACATTTGAAAACGGACCATTTTCCACATTTCTGAAGCATGACGTAATGGGGGGGTGTTATCTCTTTTGTCGAAAATCAGCCGTTTTTGCTCGAACATTAAATGCCTCCAAATGGTATTTAATTAACTTCCCGGGGTGAAGAAACCCTTTTTGAGAACTCAGAGTGAGTAAATTGGCCATTTTCATGCACTTTTAACCATTCCATAAATCTTGTGTTTTGGGCCCCTGGAAGCATGAAAATCACTTTAAACATGCTAATTTTAGCTCTAACACTGATGATCCACCTACAAATGTGAACTGACGTTCAAAAATAAAACATTTGAAAACGGACCATTTTCCACATTTCTGAAGCATGACGTAATGGGGGGGTGTTATCTCTTTTGTCGAAAATCAGCCATTTTTGCTCTAACATTAAATGCCTCCAAATGGTATTTAATTAACTTCCCGGGGTGAAGAAACCCTTTTTGAGAACTCAGAGTGAGTAAATTGGCCGTTTTCATGCACTTTTAACCATTCCATAATTCTTGTGTTTTGGGCCCCTGGAAGCATGAAAATCACTTTAAACATGCTAATTTTAGCTCTAACACTGATGATCCACCTACAAATGTGAACTGACGTTCAAAAATAAAACATTTGAAAACGGACCATTTTCCACATTTCTGAAGCATGACGTAATGGGGGGGTGTTATCTCTTTTGTCGAAAATCAGCCGTTTTTGCTCGAACATTAAATGCCTCCAAATGGTATTTAATTAACTTCCCGAGCCCCTGGAAGCATGAAAATCACTTTAAACATGCTAATTTTAGCTCTAACACTGATGATCCACCTACAAATGTGAACTGACGTTCAAAAATAAAACATTTGAAAACGGACCATTTTCCACATTTCTGAAGCATGACGTAATGGGGGGGTGTTATCTCTTTTGTCGAAAATCAGCCGTTTTTGCTCTAACATTAAATGCCTCCAAATGGTATTTAATTAACTTCCCGGGGTGAAGAAACCCTTTTTGAGAACTCAGAGTGAGTAAATTGGCCATTTTCATGCACTTTTAACCATTCCATAAATCTTGTGTTTTGGGCCCCTGGAAGCATGAAAATCGCTTTAAACATGCTAATTTTAGCTCTAACACTGATGATCCACCTACAAATGTGAACTGACGTTCAAAAATAAAACATTTGAAAACGGACCATTTTCCACATTTCTGAAGCATGACGTAATGGGGGGGTGTTATCTCTTTTGTCGAAAATCAGCCGTTTTGCTCGAACATTAAATGCCTCCAAATGGTATTTAATTAACTTCCCGAGCCCCTGGAAGCATGAAAATCACTTTAAACATGCTAATTTTAGCTCTAACACTGATGATCCACCTACAAATGTGAACTGACGTTCAAAAATGAAACATTTGAAAACGGACCATTTTCCACATTTCTGAAGCATGACGTAATGGGGGGGTGTTATCTCTTTTGTCGAAAATCAGCCGTTTTTGCTCTAACATTAAATGCCACCAAATGGTATTTAATTAACTTCCCGGGGTGAAGAAACCCTCTTTGAGAACTCAGAGTGAGTAAATTGGCCATTTTCATGCACTTTTAACCATTCCATAAATCTTGTGTTTTGGGCCCCTGGAAGCATGAAAATCACTTTAAACATGCTAATTTTAGCTCTAACACTGATGATCCACCTACAAATGTGAACTGACGTTCAAAAATAAAACATTTGAAAACGGACCATTTTCCACATTTCTGAAGCATGACGTAATGGGGGGTGTTATCTCTTTTGTGGAAAATCAGCCTTTTTTGCTCGAACATTAAATGCCTCCAAATGGTATTTATTTCACTTCCCGAGCCCCTGGAAGCATGAAAATCACTTTAAACATGCTAATTTTAGCTCTAACACTGATGATCCACCTACAAATGTGAACTGACGTTCAAAAATAAAACATTTGAAAACGGACCATTTTCCACATTTCTGAAGCATGACGTAAGGGGGGGGGGTGTTATCTCTTTTGTCGAAAATCAGCCGTTTTTGCTCGAACATTAAATGCCTCCAAATGGTATTTAATTAACTTCCCGAGCCCCTGGAAGCATGAAAATCACTTTAAACATGCTAATTTTAGCTCTAACACTGATGATCCACCTACAAATGTGAACTGACGTTCAAAAATAAAACATTTGAAAACGGACCATTTTCCACATTTCTGAAGCATGACGTAATGGGGGGGTGTTATCTCTTTTGTCGAAAATCAGCCGTTTTTGCTCGAACATTAAATGCCTCCAAATGGTATTTAATTAACTTCCCGAGCCCCTGGAAGCATGAAAATCACTTTAAACATGCTAATTTTAGCTCTAACACTGATGATCCACCTACAAATGTGAACTGACGTTCAAAAATAAAACATTTGAAAACGGACCATTTTCCACATTTCTGAAGCATGACGTAATGGGGGGGTGTTATCTCTTTTGTCGAAAATCAGCCGTTTTTGCTCTAACATTAAATGCCTCCAAATGGTATTTAATTAACTTCCCGGGGTGAAGAAACCCTTTTTGAGAACTCAGAGTGAGTAAATTGGCCATTTTCATGCACTTTTAACCATTCCATAAATCTTGTGTTTTGGGCCCCTGGAAGCATGAAAATCACTTTAAACATGCTAATTTTAGCTCTAACACTGATGATCCACCTACAAATGTGAACTGACGTTCAAAAATAAAACATTTGAAAACGGACCATTTTCCACATTTCTGAAGCATGACGTAATGGGGGGGTGTTATCTCTTTTGTCGAAAATCAGCCGTTTTTGCTCGAACATTAAATGCCTCCAAATGGTATTTAATTAACTTCCCGGGGTGAAGAAACCCTTTTTGAGAACTCAGAGTGAGTAAATTGGCCATTTTCATGCACTTTTAACCATTCCATAAATCTTGTGTTTTGGGCCCCTGGAAGCATGAAAATCACTTTAAACATGCTAATTTTAGCTCTAACACTGATGATCCACCTACAAATGTGAACTGACGTTCAAAAATAAAACATTTGAAAACGGACCATTTTCCACATTTCTGAAGCATGACGTAATGGGGGGTGTTATCTCTTTTGTCGAAAATCAGCCATTTTTGCTCTAACATTAAATGCCTCCAAATGGTATTTAATTAACTTCCCGGGGTGAAGAAACCCTTTTTGAGAACTCAGAGTGAGTAAATTGGCCATTTTCATGCACTTTTAACCATTCCATAAATCTTGTGTTTTGGGCCCCTGGAAGCATGAAAATCACTTTAAACATGCTAATTTTAGCTCTAACACTGATGATCCACCTACAAATGTGAACTGACGTTCAAAAATAAAACATTTGAAAACGGACCATTTTCCACATTTCTGAAGCATGACGTAATGGGGGGGTGTTATCTCTTTTGTCGAAAATCAGCCGTTTTTGCTCGAACATTAAATGCCTCCAAATGGTATTTAATTAACTTCCCGGGGTGAAGAAACCCTTTTTGAGAACTCAGAGTGAGTAAATTGGCCATTTTCATGCACTTTTAACCATTCCATAAATCTTGTGTTTTGGGCTCCTGGAAGCATGAAAATCACTTTAAACATGCTAATTTTAGCTCTAACACTGATGATCCACCTACAAATGTGAACTGACGTTCAAAAATAAAACATTTGAAAACGGACCATTTTCCACATTTCTGAAGCATGACGTAATGGGGGGGTGTTATCTCTTTTGTCGAAAATCAGCCGTTTTTGCTCTAACATTAAATGCCTCCAAATGGTATTTAATTAACTTCCCGGGGTGAAGAAACCCTTTTTGAGAACTCAGAGTGAGTAAATTGGCCATTTTCATGCACTTTTAACCATTCCATAAATCTTGTGTTTTGGGCCCCTGGAAGCATGAAAATCACTTTAAACATGCTAATTTTAGCTCTAACACTGATGATCCACCTACAAATGTGAACTGACGTTCAAAAATAAAACATTTGAAAACGGACCATTTTCCCCATTTCTGAAGCATGACGTAATGGGGGGGTGTTATCTCTTTTGTCGAAAATCAGCCGTTTTTGCTCGAACATTAAATGCCTCCAAATGGTATTTAATTAACTTCCCGAGCCCCTGGAAGCATGAAAATCACTTTAAACATGCTAATTTTAGCTCTAACACTGATGATCCACCTACAAATGTGAACTGACGTTCAAAAATGAAACATTTGAAAACGGACCATTTTCCACATTTCTGAAGCATGACGTAATGGGGGGGTGTTATCTCTTTTGTCGAAAATCAGCCGTTTTTGCTCTAACATTAAATGCCACCAAATGGTATTTAATTAACTTCCCGGGGTGAAGAAACCCTCTTTGAGAACTCAGAGTGAGTAAATTGGCCATTTTCATGCACTTTTAACCATTCCATAAATCTTGTGTTTTGGGCCCCTGGAAGCATGAAAATCACTTTAAACATGCTAATTTTAGCTCTAACACTGATGATCCACCTACAAATGTGAACTGACGTTCAAAAATAAAACATTTGAAAACGGACCATTTTCCACATTTCTGAAGCATGACGTAATGGGGGGGTGTTATCTCTTTTGTGGAAAATCAGCCTTTTTTGCTCGAACATTAAATGCCTCCAAATGGTATTTATTTCACTTCCCGAGCCCCTGGAAGCATGAAAATCACTTTAAACATGCTAATTTTAGCTCTAACACTGATGATCCACCTACAAATGTGAACTGACGTTCAAAAATAAAACATTTGAAAACGGACCATTTTCCACATTTCTGAAGCATGACGTAAGGGGGGGGGTGTTATCTCTTTTGTCGAAAATCAGCCGTTTTTGCTCGAACATTAAATGCCTCCAAATGGTATTTAATTAACTTCCCGAGCCCCTGGAAGCATGAAAATCACTTTAAACATGCTAATTTTAGCTCTAACACTGATGATCCACCTACAAATGTGAACTGACGTTCAAAAATAAAACATTTGAAAACGGACCATTTTCCACATTTCTGAAGCATGACGTAATGGGGGGGTGTTATCTCTTTTGTCGAAAATCAGCCGTTTTTGCTCGAACATTAAATGCCTCCAAATGGTATTTAATTAACTTCCCGAGCCCCTGGAAGCATGAAAATCACTTTAAACATGCTAATTTTAGCTCTAACACTGATGATCCACCTACAAATGTGAACTGACGTTCAAAAATAAAACATTTGAAAACGGACCATTTTCCACATTTCTGAAGCATGACGTAATGGGGGGGTGTTATCTCTTTTGTCGAAAATCAGCCGTTTTTGCTCGAACATTAAATGCCTCCAAATGGTATTTAATTAACTTCCCGGGGTGAAGAAACCCTTTTTGAGAACTCAGAGTGAGTAAATTGGCCATTTTCATGCACTTTTAACCATTCCATAAATCTTGTGTTTTGGGCCCCTGGAAGCATGAAAATCACTTTAAACATGCTAATTTTAGCTCTAACACTGATGATCCACCTACAAATGTGAACTGACGTTCAAAAATAAAACATTTGAAAACGGACCATTTTCCACATTTCTGAAGCATGACGTAATGGGGGGGTGTTATCTCTTTTGTCGAAAATCAGCCATTTTTGCTCTAACATTAAATGCCTCCAAATGATATTTAATTAACTTCCCGGGGTGAAGAAACCCTTTTTGAGAACTCAGAGTGAGTAAATTGGCCATTTTCATGCACTTTTAACCATTCCATAAATCTTGTGTTTTGGGCCCCTGGAAGCATGAAAATCACTTTAAACATGCTAATTTTAGCTCTAACACTGATGATCCACCTACAAATGTGAACTGACGTTCAAAAATAAAACATTTGAAAACGGACCATTTTCCACATTTCTGAAGCATGACGTAATGGGGGGGTGTTATCTCTTTTGTCGAAAATCAGCCGTTTTTGCTCGAACATTAAATGCCTCCAAATGGTATTTAATTAACTTCCCGAGCCCCTGGAAGCATGAAAATCACTTTAAACATGCTAATTTTAGCTCTAACACTGATGATCCACCTACAAATGTGAACTGACGTTCAAAAATAAAACATTTGAAAACGGACCATTTTCCACATTTCTGAAGCATGACGTAATGGGGGGGTGTTATCTCTTTTGTCGAAAATCAGCCGTTTTTGCTCTAACATTAAATGCCTCCAAATGGTATTTAATTAACTTCCCGGGGTGAAGAAACCCTTTTTGAGAACTCAGAGTGAGTAAATTGGCCATTTTCATGCACTTTTAACCATTCCATAAATCTTGTGTTTTGGGCCCCTGGAAGCATGAAAATCGCTTTAAACATGCTAATTTTAGCTCTAACACTGATGATCCACCTACAAATGTGAACTGGCGTTCAAAAATAAAACATTTGAAAACGGACCATTTTCCACATTTCTGAAGCATGACGTAATGGGGGGGTGTTATCTCTTTTGTCGAAAATCAGCCGTTTTTGCTCGAACATTAAATGCCTCCAAATGGTATTTAATTAACTTCCCGAGCCCCTGGAAGCATGAAAATCACTTTAAACATGCTAATTTTAGCTCTAACACTGATGATCCACCTACAAATGTGAACTGACGTTCAAAAATAAAACATTTGAAAACGGACCATTTTCCACATTTCTGAAGCATGACGTAATGGGGGGTGTTATCTCTTTTGTCGAAAATCAGCCGTTTTTGCTCTAACATTAAATGCCTCCAAATGGTATTTAATTAACTTCCCGGGGTGAAGAAACCCTTTTTGAGAACTCAGAGTGAGTAAATTGGCCATTTTCATGCACTTTTAACCATTCCATAAATCTTGTGTTTTGGGCCCCTGGAAGCATGAAAATCACTTTAAACATGCTAATTTTAGCTCTAACACTGATGATCCACCTACAAATGTGAACTGACGTTCAAAAATAAAACATTTGAAAACGGACCATTTTCCACATTTCTGAAGCATGACGTAATGGGGGGGTGTTATCTCTTTTGTCGAAAATCAGCCGTTTTTGCTCGAACATTAAATGCCTCCAAATGGTATTTAATTAACTTCCCGGGGTGAAGAAACCCTTTTTGAGAACTCAGAGTGAGTAAATTGGCCATTTTCATGCACTTTTAACCATTCCATAAATCTTGTGTTTTGGGCCCCTGGAAGCATGAAAATCACTTTAAACATGCTAATTTTAACTCTAACACTGATGATCCACCTACAAATGTGAACTGACGTTCAAAAATAAAACATTTGAAAACGGACCATTTTCCCCATTTCTGAAGCATGACGTAATGGGGGGGTGTTATCTCTTTTGTCGAAAATCAGCCGTTTTTGCTCGAACATTAAATGCCTCCAAATGGTATTTAATTAACTTCCCGAGCCCCTGGAAGCATGAAAATCACTTTAAACATGCTAATTTTAGCTCTAACACTGATGATCCACCTACAAATGTGAACTGACGTTCAAAAATGAAACATTTGAAAACGGACCATTTTCCACATTTCTGAAGCATGACGTAATGGGGGGGTGTTATCTCTTTTGTCGAAAATCAGCCGTTTTTGCTCGAACATTAAATGCCTCCAAATGGTATTTAATTGACTTCCCGGGGTGAAGAAACCCTTTTTGAGAACTCAGAGTGAGTAAATTGGCCATTTTCATGCACTTTTAACCATTCCATAAATCTTGTGTTTTGGGCCCCTGGAAGCATGAAAATCACTTTAAACATGCTAATTTTAGCTCTAACACTGATGATCCACCTACAAATGTGAACTGACGTTCAAAAATAAAACATTTGAAAACGGACCATTTTCCACATTTCTGAAGCATGACGTAATGGGGGGGTGTTATCTCTTTTGTCGAAAATCAGCCGTTTTTGCTCGAACATTAAATGCCTCCAAATGGTATTTAATTAACTTCCCGGGGTGAAGAAACCCTTTTTGAGAACTCAGAGTGAGTAAATTGGCCATTTTCATGCACTTTTAACCATTCCATAAATCTTGTGTTTTGGGCCCCTGGAAGCATGAAAATCACTTTAAACATGCTAATTTTAGCTCTAACACTGATGATCCACCTACAAATGTGAACTGACGTTCAAAAATAAAACATTTGAAAACGGACCATTTTCCACATTTCTGAAGCATGACGTAATGGGGGGGTGTTATCTCTTTTGTCGAAAATCAGCCATTTTTGCTCTAACATTAAATGCCTCCAAATGGTATTTAATTAACTTCCCGGGGTGAAGAAACCCTTTTTGAGAACTCAGAGTGAGTAAATTGGCCGTTTTCATGCACTTTTAACCATTCCATAATTCTTGTGTTTTGGGCCCCTGGAAGCATGAAAATCACTTTAAACATGCTAATTTTAGCTCTAACACTGATGATCCACCTACAAATGTGAACTGACGTTCAAAAATAAAACATTTGAAAACGGACCATTTTCCACATTTCTGAAGCATGACGTAATGGGGGGGTGTTATCTCTTTTGTCGAAAATCAGCCGTTTTTGCTCGAACATTAAATGCCTCCAAATGGTATTTAATTAACTTCCCGAGCCCCTGGAAGCATGAAAATCACTTTAAACATGCTAATTTTAGCTCTAACACTGATGATCCACCTACAAATGTGAACTGACGTTCAAAAATAAAACATTTGAAAACGGACCATTTTCCACATTTCTGAAGCATGACGTAATGGGGGGGTGTTATCTCTTTTGTCGAAAATCAGCCGTTTTTGCTCTAACATTAAATGCCTCCAAATGGTATTTAATTAACTTCCCGGGGTGAAGAAACCCTTTTTGAGAACTCAGAGTGAGTAAATTGGCCATTTTCATGCACTTTTAACCATTCCATAAATCTTGTGTTTTGGGCCCCTGGAAGCATGAAAATCGCTTTAAACATGCTAATTTTAGCTCTAACACTGATGATCCACCTACAAATGTGAACTGACGTTCAAAAATAAAACATTTGAAAACGGACCATTTTCCACATTTCTGAAGCATGACGTAATGGGGGGGTGTTATCTCTTTTGTCGAAAATCAGCCGTTTTGCTCGAACATTAAATGCCTCCAAATGGTATTTAATTAACTTCCCGAGCCACTGGAAGCATGAAAATCACTTTAAACATGCTAATTTTAGCTCTAACACTGATGATCCACCTACAAATGTGAACTGACGTTCAAAAATGAAACATTTGAAAACGGACCATTTTCCACATTTCTGAAGCATGACGTAATGGGGGGGTGTTATCTCTTTTGTCGAAAATCAGCCGTTTTTGCTCTAACATTAAATGCCACCAAATGGTATTTAATTAACTTCCCGGGGTGAAGAAACCCTCTTTGAGAACTCAGAGTGAGTAAATTGGCCATTTTCATGCACTTTTAACCATTCCATAAATCTTGTGTTTTGGGCCCCTGGAAGCATGAAAATCACTTTAAACATGCTAATTTTAGCTCTAACACTGATGATCCACCTACAAATGTGAACTGACGTTCAAAAATAAAACATTTGAAAACGGACCATTTTCCACATTTCTGAAGCATGACGTAATGGGGGGGTGTTATCTCTTTTGTCGAAAATCAGCCGTTTTTGCTCGAACATTAAATGCCTCCAAATGGTATTTAATTAACTTCCCGGGGTGAAGAAACCCTTTTTGAGAACTCAGAGTGAGTAAATTGGCCATTTTCATGCACTTTTAACCATTCCATAAATCTTGTGTTTTGGGCTCCTGGAAGCATGAAAATCACTTTAAACATGCTAATTTTAGCTCTAACACTGATGATCCACCTACAAATGTGAACTGACGTTCAAAAATAAAACATTTGAAAACGGACCATTTTCCACATTTCTGAAGCATGACGTAATGGGGGGGTGTTATCTCTTTTGTCGAAAATCAGCCGTTTTTGCTCTAACATTAAATGCCTCCAAATGGTATTTAATTAACTTCCCGGGGTGAAGAAACCCTTTTTGAGAACTCAGAGTGAGTAAATTGGCCATTTTCATGCACTTTTAACCATTCCATAAATCTTGTGTTTTGGGCCCCTGGAAGCATGAAAATCACTTTAAACATGCTAATTTTAGCTCTAACACTGATGATCCACCTACAAATGTGAACTGACGTTCAAAAATAAAACATTTGAAAACGGACCATTTTCCCCATTTCTGAAGCATGACGTAATGGGGGGGTGTTATCTCTTTTGTCGAAAATCAGCCGTTTTTGCTCGAACATTAAATGCCTCCAAATGGTATTTAATTAACTTCCCGAGCCCCTGGAAGCATGAAAATCACTTTAAACATGCTAATTTTAGCTCTAACACTGATGATCCACCTACAAATGTGAACTGACGTTCAAAAATGAAACATTTGAAAACGGACCATTTTCCACATTTCTGAAGCATGACGTAATGGGGGGGTGTTATCTCTTTTGTCGAAAATCAGCCGTTTTTGCTCTAACATTAAATGCCACCAAATGGTATTTAATTAACTTCCCGGGGTGAAGAAACCCTCTTTGAGAACTCAGAGTGAGTAAATTGGCCATTTTCATGCACTTTTAACCATTCCATAAATCTTGTGTTTTGGGCCCCTGGAAGCATGAAAATCACTTTAAACATGCTAATTTTAGCTCTAACACTGATGATCCACCTACAAATGTGAACTGACGTTCAAAAATAAAACATTTGAAAACGGACCATTTTCCACATTTCTGAAGCATGACGTAATGGGGGGGTGTTATCTCTTTTGTGGAAAATCAGCCTTTTTTGCTCGAACATTAAATGCCTCCAAATGGTATTTATTTCACTTCCCGAGCCCCTGGAAGCATGAAAATCACTTTAAACATGCTAATTTTAGCTCTAACACTGATGATCCACCTACAAATGTGAACTGACGTTCAAAAATAAAACATTTGAAAACGGACCATTTTCCACATTTCTGAAGCATGACGTAAGGGGGGGGGTGTTATCTCTTTTGTCGAAAATCAGCCGTTTTTGCTCGAACATTAAATGCCTCCAAATGGTATTTAATTAACTTCCCGAGCCCCTGGAAGCATGAAAATCACTTTAAACATGCTAATTTTAGCTCTAACACTGATGATCCACCTACAAATGTGAACTGACGTTCAAAAATAAAACATTTGAAAACGGACCATTTTCCACATTTCTGAAGCATGACGTAATGGGGGGGTGTTATCTCTTTTGTCGAAAATCAGCCGTTTTTGCTCGAACATTAAATGCCTCCAAATGGTATTTAATTAACTTCCCGAGCCCCTGGAAGCATGAAAATCACTTTAAACATGCTAATTTTAGCTCTAACACTGATGATCCACCTACAAATGTGAACTGACGTTCAAAAATAAAACATTTGAAAACGGACCATTTTCCACATTTCTGAAGCATGACGTAATGGGGGGGTGTTATCTCTTTTGTCGAAAATCAGCCGTTTTTGCTCTAACATTAAATGCCTCCAAATGGTATTTAATTAACTTCCCGGGGTGAAGAAACCCTTTTTGAGAACTCAGAGTGAGTAAATTGGCCATTTTCATGCACTTTTAACCATTCCATAAATCTTGTGTTTTGGGCCCCTGGAAGCATGAAAATCACTTTAAACATGCTAATTTTAGCTCTAACACTGATGATCCACCTACAAATGTGAACTGACGTTCAAAAATAAAACATTTGAAAACGGACCATTTTCCACATTTCTGAAGCATGACGTAATGGGGGGGTGTTATCTCTTTTGTCGAAAATCAGCCGTTTTTGCTCGAACATTAAATGCCTCCAAATGGTATTTAATTAACTTCCCGGGGTGAAGAAACCCTTTTTGAGAACTCAGAGTGAGTAAATTGGCCATTTTCATGCACTTTTAACCATTCCATAAATCTTGTGTTTTGGGCCCCTGGAAGCATGAAAATCACTTTAAACATGCTAATTTTAGCTCTAACACTGATGATCCACCTACAAATGTGAACTGACGTTCAAAAATAAAACATTTGAAAACGGACCATTTTCCACATTTCTGAAGCATGACGTAATGGGGGGTGTTATCTCTTTTGTCGAAAATCAGCCATTTTTGCTCTAACATTAAATGCCTCCAAATGGTATTTAATTAACTTCCCGGGGTGAAGAAACCCTTTTTGAGAACTCAGAGTGAGTAAATTGGCCATTTTCATGCACTTTTAACCATTCCATAAATCTTGTGTTTTGGGCCCCTGGAAGCATGAAAATCACTTTAAACATGCTAATTTTAGCTCTAACACTGATGATCCACCTACAAATGTGAACTGACGTTCAAAAATAAAACATTTGAAAACGGACCATTTTCCACATTTCTGAAGCATGACGTAATGGGGGGGTGTTATCTCTTTTGTCGAAAATCAGCCGTTTTTGCTCGAACATTAAATGCCTCCAAATGGTATTTAATTAACTTCCCGGGGTGAAGAAACCCTTTTTGAGAACTCAGAGTGAGTAAATTGGCCATTTTCATGCACTTTTAACCATTCCATAAATCTTGTGTTTTGGGCTCCTGGAAGCATGAAAATCACTTTAAACATGCTAATTTTAGCTCTAACACTGATGATCCACCTACAAATGTGAACTGACGTTCAAAAATAAAACATTTGAAAACGGACCATTTTCCACATTTCTGAAGCATGACGTAATGGGGGGGTGTTATCTCTTTTGTCGAAAATCAGCCGTTTTTGCTCTAACATTAAATGCCTCCAAATGGTATTTAATTAACTTCCCGGGGTGAAGAAACCCTTTTTGAGAACTCAGAGTGAGTAAATTGGCCATTTTCATGCACTTTTAACCATTCCATAAATCTTGTGTTTTGGGCCCCTGGAAGCATGAAAATCACTTTAAACATGCTAATTTTAGCTCTAACACTGATGATCCACCTACAAATGTGAACTGACGTTCAAAAATAAAACATTTGAAAACGGACCATTTTCCCCATTTCTGAAGCATGACGTAATGGGGGGGTGTTATCTCTTTTGTCGAAAATCAGCCGTTTTTGCTCGAACATTAAATGCCTCCAAATGGTATTTAATTAACTTCCCGAGCCCCTGGAAGCATGAAAATCACTTTAAACATGCTAATTTTAGCTCTAACACTGATGATCCACCTACAAATGTGAACTGACGTTCAAAAATGAAACATTTGAAAACGGACCATTTTCCACATTTCTGAAGCATGACGTAATGGGGGGGTGTTATCTCTTTTGTCGAAAATCAGCCGTTTTTGCTCTAACATTAAATGCCACCAAATGGTATTTAATTAACTTCCCGGGGTGAAGAAACCCTCTTTGAGAACTCAGAGTGAGTAAATTGGCCATTTTCATGCACTTTTAACCATTCCATAAATCTTGTGTTTTGGGCCCCTGGAAGCATGAAAATCACTTTAAACATGCTAATTTTAGGCTCTAACACTGATGATCCACCTACAAATGTGAACTGACGTTCAAAAATAAAACATTTGAAAACGGACCATTTTCCACATTTCTGAAGCATGACGTAATGGGGGGGTGTTATCTCTTTTGTGGAAAATCAGCCTTTTTTGCTCGAACATTAAATGCCTCCAAATGGTATTTATTTCACTTCCCGAGCCCCTGGAAGCATGAAAATCACTTTAAACATGCTAATTTTAGCTCTAACACTGATGATCCACCTACAAATGTGAACTGACGTTCAAAAATAAAACATTTGAAAACGGACCATTTTCCACATTTCTGAAGCATGACGTAAGGGGGGGGTGTTATCTCTTTTGTCGAAAATCAGCCGTTTTTGCTCGAACATTAAATGCCTCCAAATGGTATTTAATTAACTTCCCGAGCCCCTGGAAGCATGAAAATCACTTTAAACATGCTAATTTTAGCTCTAACACTGATGATCCACCTACAAATGTGAACTGACGTTCAAAAATAAAACATTTGAAAACGGACCATTTTCCACATTTCTGAAGCATGACGTAATGGGGGGGTGTTATCTCTTTTGTCGAAAATCAGCCGTTTTTGCTCGAACATTAAATGCCTCCAAATGGTATTTAATTAACTTCCCGAGCCCCTGGAAGCATGAAAATCACTTTAAACATGCTAATTTTAGCTCTAACACTGATGATCCACCTACAAATGTGAACTGACGTTCAAAAATAAAACATTTGAAAACGGACCATTTTCCACATTTCTGAAGCATGACGTAATGGGGGGGTGTTATCTCTTTTGTCGAAAATCAGCCGTTTTTGCTCGAACATTAAATGCCTCCAAATGGTATTTAATTAACTTCCCGGGGTGAAGAAACCCTTTTTGAGAACTCAGAGTGAGTAAATTGGCCATTTTCATGCACTTTTAACCATTCCATAAATCTTGTGTTTTGGGCCCCTGGAAGCATGAAAATCACTTTAAACATGCTAATTTTAGCTCTAACACTGATGATCCACCTACAAATGTGAACTGACGTTCAAAAATAAAACATTTGAAAACGGACCATTTTCCACATTTCTGAAGCATGACGTAATGGGGGGGTGTTATCTCTTTTGTCGAAAATCAGCCATTTTTGCTCTAACATTAAATGCCTCCAAATGGTATTTAATTAACTTCCCGGGGTGAAGAAACCCTTTTTGAGAACTCAGAGTGAGTAAATTGGCCATTTTCATGCACTTTTAACCATTCCATAAATCTTGTGTTTTGGGCCCCTGGAAGCATGAAAATCACTTTAAACATGCTAATTTTAGCTCTAACACTGATGATCCACCTACAAATGTGAACTGACGTTCAAAAATAAAACATTTGAAAACGGACCATTTTCCACATTTCTGAAGCATGACGTAATGGGGGGTGTTATCTCTTTTGTCGAAAATCAGCCGTTTTTGCTCGAACATTAAATGCCTCCAAATGGTATTTAATTAACTTCCCGAGCCCCTGGAAGCATGAAAATCACTTTAAACATGCTAATTTTAGCTCTAACACTGATGATCCACCTACAAATGTGAACTGACGTTCAAAAATAAAACATTTGAAAACGGACCATTTTCCACATTTCTGAAGCATGACGTAATGGGGGGGTGTTATCTCTTTTGTCGAAAATCAGCCGTTTTTGCTCTAACATTAAATGCCTCCAAATGGTATTTAATTAACTTCCCGGGGTGAAGAAACCCTTTTTGAGAACTCAGAGTGAGTAAATTGGCCATTTTCATGCACTTTTAACCATTCCATAAATCTTGTGTTTTGGGCCCCTGGAAGCATGAAAATCGCTTTAAACATGCTAATTTTAGCTCTAACACTGATGATCCACCTACAAATGTGAACTGGCGTTCAAAAATAAAACATTTGAAAACGGACCATTTTCCACATTTCTGAAGCATGACGTAATGGGGGGGTGTTATCTCTTTTGTCGAAAATCAGCCGTTTTTGCTCGAACATTAAATGCCTCCAAATGGTATTTAATTAACTTCCCGAGCCCCTGGAAGCATGAAAATCACTTTAAACATGCTAATTTTAGCTCTAACACTGATGATCCACCTACAAATGTGAACTGACGTTCAAAAATAAAACATTTGAAAACGGACCATTTTCCACATTTCTGAAGCATGACGTAATGGGGGGTGTTATCTCTTTTGTCGAAAATCAGCCGTTTTTGCTCTAACATTAAATGCCTCCAAATGGTATTTAATTAACTTCCCGGGGTGAAGAAACCCTTTTTGAGAACTCAGAGTGAGTAAATTGGCCATTTTCATGCACTTTTAACCATTCCATAAATCTTGTGTTTTGGGCCCCTGGAAGCATGAAAATCACTTTAAACATGCTAATTTTAGCTCTAACACTGATGATCCACCTACAAATGTGAACTGACGTTCAAAAATAAAACATTTGAAAACGGACCATTTTCCACATTTCTGAAGCATGACGTAATGGGGGGGTGTTATCTCTTTTGTCGAAA
The DNA here is from genome assembly GCF_964263255.1 of Lissotriton vulgaris. NCBI lineage: Eukaryota > Metazoa > Chordata > Amphibia > Caudata > Salamandridae > Lissotriton > Lissotriton vulgaris. The sequence continues at coordinate 483,834 of NW_028240871.1, forward strand.
ATCAGCCGTTTTTGCTCGAACATTAAATGCCTCCAAATGGTATTTAATTAACTTCCCGGGGTGAAGAAACCCTTTTTGAGAACTCAGAGTGAGTAAATTGGCCATTTTCATGCACTTTTAACCATTCCATAAATCTTGTGTTTTGGGCCCCTGGAAGCATGAAAATCACTTTAAACATGCTAATTTTAACTCTAACACTGATGATCCACCTACAAATGTGAACTGACGTTCAAAAATAAAACATTTGAAAACGGACCATTTTCCCCATTTCTGAAGCATGACGTAATGGGGGGGTGTTATCTCTTTTGTCGAAAATCAGCCGTTTTTGCTCGAACATTAAATGCCTCCAAATGGTATTTAATTAACTTCCCGAGCCCCTGGAAGCATGAAAATCACTTTAAACATGCTAATTTTAGCTCTAACACTGATGATCCACCTACAAATGTGAACTGACGTTCAAAAATGAAACATTTGAAAACGGACCATTTTCCACATTTCTGAAGCATGACGTAATGGGGGGGTGTTATCTCTTTTGTCGAAAATCAGCCGTTTTTGCTCGAACATTAAATGCCTCCAAATGGTATTTAATTGACTTCCCGGGGTGAAGAAACCCTTTTTGAGAACTCAGAGTGAGTAAATTGGCCATTTTCATGCACTTTTAACCATTCCATAAATCTTGTGTTTTGGGCCCCTGGAAGCATGAAAATCACTTTAAACATGCTAATTTTAGCTCTAACACTGATGATCCACCTACAAATGTGAACTGACGTTCAAAAATAAAACATTTGAAAACGGACCATTTTCCACATTTCTGAAGCATGACGTAATGGGGGGGTGTTATCTCTTTTGTCGAAAATCAGCCGTTTTTGCTCGAACATTAAATGCCTCCAAATGGTATTTAATTAACTTCCCGGGGTGAAGAAACCCTTTTTGAGAACTCAGAGTGAGTAAATTGGCCATTTCATGCACTTTTAACCATTCCATAAATCTTGTGTTTTGGGCCCCTGGAAGCATGAAAATCACTTTAAACATGCTAATTTTAGCTCTAACACTGATGATCCACCTACAAATGTGAACTGACGTTCAAAAATAAAACATTTGAAAACGGACCATTTTCCACATTTCTGAAGCATGACGTAATGGGGGGGTGTTATCTCTTTTGTCGAAAATCAGCCATTTTTGCTCTAACATTAAATGCCTCCAAATGGTATTTAATTAACTTCCCGGGGTGAAGAAACCCTTTTTGAGAACTCAGAGTGAGTAAATTGGCCGTTTTCATGCACTTTTAACCATTCCATAATTCTTGTGTTTTGGGCCCCTGGAAGCATGAAAATCACTTTAAACATGCTAATTTTAGCTCTAACACTGATGATCCACCTACAAATGTGAACTGACGTTCAAAAATAAAACATTTGAAAACGGACCATTTTCCACATTTCTGAAGCATGACGTAATGGGGGGGTGTTATCTCTTTTGTCGAAAATCAGCCGTTTTTGCTCGAACATTAAATGCCTCCAAATGGTATTTAATTAACTTCCGAGCCCCTGGAAGCATGAAAATCACTTTAAACATGCTAATTTTAGCTCTAACACTGATGATCCACCTACAAATGTGAACTGACGTTCAAAAATAAAACATTTGAAAACGGACCATTTTCCACATTTCTGAAGCATGACGTAATGGGGGGGGTTATCTCTTTTGTCGAAAATCAGCCGTTTTTGCTCTAACATTAAATGCCTCCAAATGGTATTTAATTAACTTCCCGGGGTGAAGAACCCTTTTTGAGAACTCAGAGTGAGTAAATTGGCCATTTTCATGCACTTTTAACCATTCCATAAATCTTGTGTTTTGGGCCCCTGGAAGCATGAAAATCGCTTTAAACATGCTAATTTTAGCTCTAACACTGATGATCCACCTACAAATGTGAACTGACGTTCAAAATAAAACATTTGAAAACGGACCATTTTCCACATTTCTGAAGCATGACGTAATGGGGGGGTGTTATCTCTTTTGTCGAAAATCAGCCGTTTTGCTCGAACATTAAATGCCTCCAAATGGTATTTAATTAACTTCCCGAGCCCCTGGAAGCATGAAAATCACTTTAAACATGCTAATTTTAGCTCTAACACTGATGATCCACCTACAAATGTGAACTGACGTTCAAAAATAAAACATTTGAAAACGGACCATTTTCCACATTTCTGAAGCATGACGTAATGGGGGGTGTTATCTCTTTTGTCGAAAATCAGCCGTTTTTGCTCGAACATTAAATGCCTCCAAATGGTATTTAATTAACTTCCCGAGCCCCTGGAAGCATGAAAATCACTTTAAACATGCTAATTTTAGCTCTAACACTGATGATCCACCTACAAATGTGAACTGACGTTCAAAAATAAAACATTTGAAAACGGACCATTTTCCACATTTCTGAAGCATGACGTAATGGGGGGTGTTATCTCTTTTGTCGAAAATCAGCCGTTTTTGCTCTAACATTAAATGCCTCCAAATGGTATTTAATTAACTTCCCGGGGTGAAGAAACCCTTTTTGAGAACTCAGAGTGAGTAAATTGGCCATTTTCATGCACTTTTAACCATTCCATAAATCTTGTGTTTTGGGCCCCTGGAAGCATGAAAATCACTTTAAACATGCTAATTTTAGCTCTAACACTGATGATCCACCTACAAATGTGAACTGACGTTCAAAAATAAAACATTTGAAAACGGACCATTTTCCACATTTCTGAAGCATGACGTAATGGGGGGGTGTTATCTCTTTTGTCGAAAATCAGCCGTTTTTGCTCGAACATTAAATGCCTCCAAATGGTATTTAATTAACTTCCGGGGTGAAGAAACCCTTTTTGAGAACTCAGAGTGAGTAAATTGGCCATTTTCATGCACTTTTAACCATTCCATAAATCTTGTGTTTTGGGCCCCTGGAAGCATGAAAATCACTTTAAACATGCTAATTTTAACTCTAACACTGATGATCCACCTACAAATGTGAACTGACGTTCAAAAATAAAACATTTGAAAACGGACCATTTTCCCCATTTCTGAAGCATGACGTAATGGGGGGGGTGTTATCTCTTTTGTCGAAAATCAGCCGTTTTTGCTCGAACATTAAATGCCTCCAAATGGTATTTAATTAACTTCCCGAGCCCCTGGAAGCATGAAAATCACTTTAAACATGCTAATTTTAGCTCTAACACTGATGATCCACCTACAAATGTGAACTGACGTTCAAAAATGAAACATTTGAAAACGGACCATTTTCCACATTTCTGAAGCATGACGTAATGGGGGGGTGTTATCTCTTTTGTCGAAAATCAGCCGTTTTTGCTCGAACATTAAATGCCTCCAAATGGTATTTAATTAACTTCCCGAGCCCCTGGAAGCATGAAAATCACTTTAAACATGCTAATTTTAGCTCTAACACTGATGATCCACCTACAAATGTGAACTGACGTTAAAAAATAAAACATTTGAAAACGGACCATTTTCCACATTTCTGAAGCATGACGTAATGGGGGGGTGTTATCTCTTTTGTCGAAAATCAGCCGTTTTTGCTCTAACATTAAATGCCTCCAAATGGTATTTAATTAACTTCCCGGGGTGAAGAAACCCTTTTTGAGAACTCAGAGTGAGTAAATTGGCCATTTTCATGCACTTTTAACCATTCCATAAATCTTGTGTTTTGGGCCCCTGGAAGCATGAAAATCACTTTAAACATGCTAATTTTAGCTCTAACACTGATGATCCACCTACAAATGTGAACTGACGTTCAAAAATAAAACATTTGAAAACGGACCATTTTCCACATTTCTGAAGCATGACGTAATGGGGGGGTGTTATCTCTTTTGTCGAAAATCAGCCGTTTTTGCTCGAACATTAAATGCCTCCAAATGGTATTTAATTAACTTCCCGAGCCCCTGGAAGCATGAAAATCACTTTAAACATGCTAATTTTAGCTCTAACACTGATGATCCACCTACAAATGTGAACTGACGTTCAAAAATAAAACATTTGAAAACGGACCATTTTCCACATTTCTGAAGCATGACGTAATGGGGGGGTGTTATCTCTTTTGTCGAAAATCAGCCGTTTTTGCTCGAACATTAAATGCCTCCAAATGGTATTTAATTAACTTCCCGGGGTGAAGAAACCCTTTTTGAGAACTCAGAGTGAGTAAATTGGCCATTTTCATGCACTTTTAACCATTCCATAAATCTTGTGTTTTGGGCCCCTGGAAGCATGAAAATCACTTTAAACATGCTAATTTTAGCTCTAACACTGATGATCCACCTACAAATGTGAACTGACGTTCAAAAATAAAACATTTGAAAACGGACCATTTTCCACATTTCTGAAGCATGACGTAATGGGGGGGTGTTATCTCTTTTGTCGAAAATCAGCCATTTTTGCTCTAACATTAAATGCCTCCGAATGGTATTTAATTAACTTCCCGGGGTGAAGAAACCCTTTTTGAGAACTCAGAGTGAGTAAATTGGCCATTTTCATGCACTTTTAACCATTCCATAAATCTTGTGTTTTGGGCCCCTGGAAGCATGAAAATCACTTTAAACATGCTAATTTTAGCTCTAACACTGATGATCCACCTACAAATGTGAACTGACGTTCAAAAATAAAACATTTGAAAACGGACCATTTTCCACATTTCTGAAGCATGACGTAATGGGGGGGTGTTATCTCTTTTGTCGAAAATCAGCAGTTTTTGCTCGAACATTAAATGCCTCCAAATGGTATTTAATTAACTTCCCGAGCCCCTGGAAGCATGAAAATCACTTTAAACATGCTAATTTTAGCTCTAACACTGATGATCCACCTACAAATGTGAACTGACGTTCAAAAATAAAACATTTGAAAACGGACCATTTTCCACATTTCTGAAGCATGACGTAATGGGGGGGTGTTATCTCTTTTGTCGAAAATCAGCCGTTTTTGCTCTAACATTAAATGCCTCCAAATGGTATTTAATTAACTTCCCGGGGTGAAGAAACCCTTTTTGAGAACTCAGAGTGAGTAAATTGGCCATTTTCATGCACTTTTAACCATTCCATAAATCTTGTGTTTTGGGCCCCTGGAAGCATGAAAATCGCTTTAAACATGCTAATTTTAGCTCTAACACTGATGATCCACCTACAAATGTGAACTGACGTTCAAAAATAAAACATTTGAAAACGGACCATTTTCCACATTTCTGAAGCATGACGTAATGGGGGGGTGTTATCTCTTTTGTCGAAAATCAGCCGTTTTGCTCGAACATTAAATGCCTCCAAATGGTATTTAATTAACTTCCCGAGCCCCTGGAAGCATGAAAATCACTTTAAACATGCTAATTTTAGCTCTAACACTGATGATCCACCTACAAATGTGAACTGACGTTCAAAAATAAAACATTTGAAAACGGACCATTTTCCACATTTCTGAAGCATGACGTAATGGGGGGGTGTTATCTCTTTTGTCGAAAATCAGCCGTTTTTGCTCGAACATTAAATGCCTCCAAATGGTATTTAATTAACTTCCCGAGCCCCTGGAAGCATGAAAATCACTTTAAACATGCTAATTTTAGCTCTAACACTGATGATCCACCTACAAATGTGAACTGACGTTCAAAAATAAAACATTTGAAAACGGACCATTTTCCACATTTCTGAAGCATGACGTAATGGGGGGGTGTTATCTCTTTTGTCGAAAATCAGCCGTTTTTGCTCTAACATTAAATGCCTCCAAATGGTATTTAATTAACTTCCCGGGGTGAAGAAACCCTTTTTGAGAACTCAGAGTGAGTAAATTGGCCATTTTCATGCACTTTTAACCATTCCATAAATCTTGTGTTTTGGGCCCCTGGAAGCATGAAAATCACTTTAAACATGCTAATTTTAGCTCTAACACTGATGATCCACCTACAAATGTGAACTGACGTTCAAAAATAAAACATTTGAAAACGGACCATTTTCCACATTTCTGAAGCATGACGTAATGGGGGGGTGTTATCTCTTTTGTCGAAAATCAGCCGTTTTTGCTCGAACATTAAATGCCTCCAAATGGTATTTAATTAACTTCCCGGGGTGAAGAAACCCTTTTTGAGAACTCAGAGTGAGTAAATTGGCCATTTTCATGCACTTGTAACCATTCCATAAATCTTGTGTTTTGGGCTCCTGGAAGCATGAAAATCACTTTAAACATGCTAATTTTAGCTCTAACACTGATGATCCACCTACAAATGTGAACTGACGTTCAAAAATAAAACATTTGAAAACGGACCATTTTCCACATTTCTGAAGCATGACGTAATGGGGGGGTGTTATCTCTTTTGTCGAAAATCAGCCGTTTTTGCTCTAACATTAAATGCCTCCAAATGGTATTTAATTAACTTCCCGGGGTGAAGAAACCCTTTTTGAGAACTCAGAGTGAGTAAATTGGCCATTTTCATGCACTTTTAACCATTCCATAAATCTTGTGTTTTGGGCCCCTGGAAGCATGAAAATCACTTTAAACATGCTAATTTTAGCTCTAACACTGATGATCCACCTACAAATGTGAACTGACGTTCAAAAATAAAACATTTGAAAACGGACCATTTTCCCCATTTCTGAAGCATGACGTAATGGGGGGGTGTTATCTCTTTTGTCGAAAATCAGCCGTTTTTGCTCGAACATTAAATGCCTCCAAATGGTATTTAATTAACTTCCCGAGCCCCTGGAAGCATGAAAATCACTTTAAACATGCTAATTTTAGCTCTAACACTGATGATCCACCTACAAATGTGAACTGACGTTCAAAAATGAAACATTTGAAAACGGACCATTTTCCACATTTCTGAAGCATGACGTAATGGGGGGGTGTTATCTCTTTTGTCGAAAATCAGCCGTTTTTGCTCTAACATTAAATGCCACCAAATGGTATTTAATTAACTTCCCGGGGTGAAGAAACCCTCTTTGAGAACTCAGAGTGAGTAAATTGGCCATTTTCATGCACTTTTAACCATTCCATAAATCTTGTGTTTTGGGCCCCTGGAAGCATGAAAATCACTTTAAACATGCTAATTTTAGCTCTAACACTGATGATCCACCTACAAATGTGAACTGACGTTCAAAAATAAAACATTTGAAAACGGACCATTTTCCACATTTCTGAAGCATGACGTAATGGGGGGGTGTTATCTCTTTTGTGGAAAATCAGCCTTTTTTGCTCGAACATTAAATGCCTCCAAATGGTATTTATTTCACTTCCCGAGCCCCTGGAAGCATGAAAATCACTTTAAACATGCTAATTTTAGCTCTAACACTGATGATCCACCTACAAATGTGAACTGACGTTCAAAAATAAAACATTTGAAAACGGACCATTTTCCACATTTCTGAAGCATGACGTAAGGGGGGGGGGTGTTATCTCTTTTGTCGAAAATCAGCCGTTTTTGCTCGAACATTAAATGCCTCCAAATGGTATTTAATTAACTTCCCGAGCCCCTGGAAGCATGAAAATCACTTTAAACATGCTAATTTTAGCTCTAACACTGATGATCCACCTACAAATGTGAACTGACGTTCAAAAATAAAACATTTGAAAACGGACCATTTTCCACATTTCTGAAGCATGACGTAATGGGGGGGTGTTATCTCTTTTGTCGAAAATCAGCCGTTTTTGCTCGAACATTAAATGCCTCCAAATGGTATTTAATTAACTTCCCGAGCCCCTGGAAGCATGAAAATCACTTTAAACATGCTAATTTTAGCTCTAACACTGATGATCCACCTACAAATGTGAACTGACGTTCAAAAATAAAACATTTGAAAACGGACCATTTTCCACATTTCTGAAGCATGACGTAATGGGGGGGTGTTATCTCTTTTGTCGAAAATCAGCCGTTTTTGCTCTAACATTAAATGCCTCCAAATGGTATTTAATTAACTTCCCGGGGTGAAGAAACCCTTTTTGAGAACTCAGAGTGAGTAAATTGGCCATTTTCATGCACTTTTAACCATTCCATAAATCTTGTGTTTTGGGCCCCTGGAAGCATGAAAATCACTTTAAACATGCTAATTTTAGCTCTAACACTGATGATCCACCTACAAATGTGAACTGACGTTCAAAAATAAAACATTTGAAAACGGACCATTTTCCACATTTCTGAAGCATGACGTAATGGGGGGTGTTATCTCTTTTGTCGAAAATCAGCCATTTTTGCTCTAACATTAAATGCCTCCAAATGGTATTTAATTAACTTCCCGGGGTGAAGAAACCCTTTTTGAGAACTCAGAGTGAGTAAATTGGCCATTTTCATGCACTTTTAACCATTCCATAAATCTTGTGTTTTGGGCCCCTGGAAGCATGAAAATCACTTTAAACATGCTAATTTTAGCTCTAACACTGATGATCCACCTACAAATGTGAACTGACGTTCAAAAATAAAACATTTGAAAACGGACCATTTTCCACATTTCTGAAGCATGACGTAATGGGGGGGTGTTATCTCTTTTGTCGAAAATCAGCCGTTTTTGCTCGAACATTAAATGCCTCCAAATGGTATTTAATTAACTTCCCGAGCCCCTGGAAGCATGAAAATCACTTTAAACATGCTAATTTTAGCTCTAACACTGATGATCCACCTACAAATGTGAACTGACGTTCAAAAATAAAACATTTGAAAACGGACCATTTTCCACATTTCTGAAGCATGACGTAATGGGGGGGTGTTATCTCTTTTGTCGAAAATCAGCCGTTTTTGCTCTAACATTAAATGCCTCCAAATGGTATTTAATTAACTTCCCGGGGTGAAGAAACCCTTTTTGAGAACTCAGAGTGAGTAAATTGGCCATTTTCATGCACTTTTAACCATTCCATAAATCTTGTGTTTTGGGCCCCTGGAAGCATGAAAATCGCTTTAAACATGCTAATTTTAGTTCTAACACTGATGATCCACCTACAAATGTGAACTGACGTTCAAAAATAAAACATTTGAAAACGGACCATTTTCCACATTTCTGAAGCATGACGTAATGGGGGGGTGTTATCTCTTTTGTCGAAAATCAGCCGTTTTGCTCGAACATTAAATGCCTCCAAATGGTATTTAATTAACTTCCCGAGCCCCTGGAAGCATGAAAATCACTTTAAACATGCTAATTTTAGCTCTAACACTGATGATCCACCTACAAATGTGAACTGACGTTCAAAAATAAAACATTTCAAAACGGACCATTTTCCACATTTCTGAAGCATGACGTAATGGGGGGGTGTTATCTCTTTTGTCGAAAATCAGCCGTTTTTGCTCGAACATTAAATGCCTCCAAATGGTATTTAATTAACTTCCCGAGCCCCTGGAAGCATGAAAATCACTTTAAACATGCTAATTTTAGCTCTAACACTGATGATCCACCTACAAATGTGAACTGACGTTCAAAAATAAAACATTTGAAAACGGACCATTTTCCACATTTCTGAAGCATGACGTAATGGGGGGGTGTTATCTCTTTTGTCGAAAATCAGCCGTTTTTGCTCTAACATTAAATGCCTCCAAATGGTATTTAATTAACTTCCCGGGGTGAAGAAACCCTTTTTGAGAACTCAGAGTGAGTAAATTGGCCATTTTCATGCACTTTTAACCATTCCATAAATCTTGTGTTTTGGGCCCCTGGAAGCATGAAAATCACTTTAAACATGCTAATTTTAGCTCTAACACTGATGATCCACCTACAAATGTGAACTGACGTTCAAAAATAAAACATTTGAAAACGGACCATTTTCCACATTTCTGAAGCATGACGTAATGGGGGGGTGTTATCTCTTTTGTCGAAAATCAGCCGTTTTTGCTCGAACATTAAATGCCTCCAAATGGTATTTAATTAACTTCCCGGGGTGAAGAAACCCTTTTTGAGAACTCAGAGTGAGTAAATTGGCCATTTTCATGCACTTTTAACCATTCCATAAATCTTGTGTTTTGGGCTCCTGGAAGCATGAAAATCACTTTAAACATGCTAATTTTAGCTCTAACACTGATGATCCACCTACAAATGTGAACTGACGTTCAAAAATAAAACATTTGAAAACGGACCATTTTCCACATTTCTGAAGCATGACGTAATGGGGGGGTGTTATCTCTTTTGTCGAAAATCAGCCGTTTTTGCTCTAACATTAAATGCCTCCAAATGGTATTTAATTAACTTCCCGGGGTGAAGAAACCCTTTTTGAGAACTCAGAGTGAGTAAATTGGCCATTTTCATGCACTTTTAACCATTCCATAAATCTTGTGTTTTGGGCCCCTGGAAGCATGAAAATCACTTTAAACATGCTAATTTTAGCTCTAACACTGATGATCCACCTACAAATGTGAACTGACGTTCAAAAATAAAACATTTGAAAACGGACCATTTTCCCCATTTCTGAAGCATGACGTAATGGGGGGGTGTTATCTCTTTTGTCGAAAATCAGCCGTTTTTGCTCGAACATTAAATGCCTCCAAATGGTATTTAATTAACTTCCCGAGCCCCTGGAAGCATGAAAATCACTTTAAACATGCTAATTTTAGCTCTAACACTGATGATCCACCTACAAATGTGAACTGACGTTCAAAAATGAAACATTTGAAAACGGACCATTTTCCACATTTCTGAAGCATGACGTAATGGGGGGGTGTTATCTCTTTTGTCGAAAATCAGCCGTTTTTGCTCTAACATTAAATGCCACCAAATGGTATTTAATTAACTTCCCGGGGTGAAGAAACCCTCTTTGAGAACTCAGAGTGAGTAAATTGGCCATTTTCATGCACTTTTAACCATTCCATAAATCTTGTGTTTTGGGCCCCTGGAAGCATGAAAATCACTTTAAACATGCTAATTTTAGCTCTAACACTGATGATCCACCTACAAATGTGAACTGACGTTCAAAAATAAAACATTTGAAAACGGACCATTTTCCACATTTCTGAAGCATGACGTAATGGGGGGGTGTTATCTCTTTTGTCGAAAATCAGCCGTTTTTGCTCGAACATTAAATGCCTCCAAATGGTATTTAATTAACTTCCCGGGGTGAAGAAACCCTTTTTGAGAACTCAGAGTGAGTAAATTGGCCATTTTCATGCACTTTTAACCATTCCATAAATCTTGTGTTTTGGGCCCCTGGAAGCATGAAAATCACTTTAAACATGCTAATTTTAGCTCTAACACTGATGATCCACCTACAAATGTGAACTGACGTTCAAAAATAAAACATTTGAAAACGGACCATTTTCCACATTTCTGAAGCATGACGTAATGGGGGGGTGTTATCTCTTTTGTCGAAAATCAGCCATTTTTGCTCTAACATTAAATGCCTCCAAATGGTATTTAATTAACTTCCCGGGGTGAAGAAACCCTTTTTGAGAACTCAGAGTGAGTAAATTGGCCATTTTCATGCACTTTTAAGCATTCCATAAATCTTGTGTTTTGGGCCCCTGGAAGCATGAAAATCACTTTAAACATGCTAATTTTAGCTCTAACACTGATGATCCACCTACAAATGTGAACTGACGTTCAAAAATAAAACATTTGAAAACGGACCATTTTCCACATTTCTGAAGCATGACGTAATGGGGGGGGTGTTATCTCTTTTGTCGAAAATCAGCCGTTTTTGCTCGAACATTAAATGCCTCCAAATGGTATTTAATTAACTTCCCGAGCCCCTGGAAGCATGAAAATCACTTTAAACATGCTAATTTTAGCTCTAACACTGATGATCCACCTACAAATGTGAACTGACGTTCAAAAATAAAACATTTGAAAACTGACCATTTTCCACATTTCTGAAGCATGACGTAATGGGGGGGTGTTATCTCTTTTGTCGAAAATCAGCCGTTTTTGCTCGAACATTAAATGCCTCCAAATGGTATTTAATTAACTTCCCGGGGTGAAGAAACCCTTTTTGAGAACTCAGAGTGAGTAAATTGGCCATTTTCATGCACTTTTAACCATTCCATAAATCTTGTGTTTTGGGCCCCTGGAAGCATGAAAATCACTTTAAACATGCTAATTTTAGCTCTAACACTGATGATCCACCTACAAATGTGAACTGACGTTCAAAAATAAAACATTTGAAAACGGACCATTTTCCACATTTCTGAAGCATGACGTAATGGGGGGGTGTTATCTCTTTTGTCGAAAATCAGCCATTTTTGCTCTAACATTAAATGCCTCCAAATGGTATTTAATTAACTTCCCGGGGTGAAGAAACCCTTTTTGAGAACTCAGAGTGAGTAAATTGGCCATTTTCATGCACTTTTAACCATTCCATAAATCTTGTGTTTTGGGCCCCTGGAAGCATGAAAATCACTTTAAACATGCTAATTTTAGCTCTAACACTGATGATCCACCTACAAATGTGAACTGACGTTCAAAAATAAAACATTTGAAAACGGACCATTTTCCACATTTCTGAAGCATGACGTAATGGGGGGGTGTTATCTCTTTTGTCGAAAATCAGCCGTTTTTGCTCTAACATTAAATGCCTCCAAATGGTATTTAATTAACTTCCCGGGGTGAAGAAACCCTTTTTGAGAACTCAGAGTGAGTAAATTGGCCATTTTCATGCACTTTTAACCATTCCATAAATCTTGTGTTTTGGGCCCCTGGAAGCATGAAAATCGCTTTAAACATGCTAATTTTAGCTCTAACACTGATGATCCACCTACAAATGTGAACTGACGTTCAAAAATAAAACATTTGAAAACGGACCATTTTCCACATTTCTGAAGCATGACGTATTGGGGGGGTGTTATCTCTTTTGTCGAAAATCAGCCGTTTTGCTCGAACATTAAATGCCTCCAAATGGTATTTAATTAACTTCCCGAGCCCCTGGAAGCATGAAAATCACTTTAAACATGCTAATTTTAGCTCTAACACTGATGATCCACCTACAAATGTGAACTGACGTTCAAAAATAAAACATTTGAAAACGGACCATTTTCCACATTTCTGAAGCATGACGTAATGGGGGGGTGTTATCTCTTTTGTCGAAAATCAGCCGTTTTTGCTCGAACATTAAATGCCTCCAAATGGTATTTAATTAACTTCCCGAGCCCCTGGAAGCATGAAAATCACTTTAAACATGCTAATTTTAGCTCTAACACTGATGATCCACCTACAAATGTGAACTGACGTTCAAAAATAAAACATTTGAAAACGGACCATTTTCCACATTTCTGAAACATGACGTAATGGGGGGGTGTTATCTCTTTTGTCGAAAATCAGCCGTTTTTGCTCTAACATTAAATGCCTCCAAATGGTATTTAATTAACTTCCCGGGGTGAAGAAACCCTTTTTGAGAACTCAGAGTGAGTAAATTGGCCATTTTCATGCACTTTTAACCATTCCATAAATCTTGTGTTTTGGGCTCCTGGAAGCATGAAAATCACTTTAAACATGCTAATTTTAGCTCTAACACTGATGATCCACCTACAAATGTGAACTGACGTTCAAAAATAAAACATTTGAAAACGGACCATTTTCCACATTTCTGAAGCATGACGTAATGGGGGGGTGTTATCTCTTTTGTCGAAAATCAGCCGTTTTTGCTCTAACATTAAATGCCTCCAAATGGTATTTAATTAACTTCCCGGGGTGAAGAAACCCTTTTTGAGAACTCAGAGTGAGTAAATTGGCCATTTTCATGCACTTTTAACCATTCCATAAATCTTGTGTTTTGGGCTCCTGGAAGCATGAAAATCACTTTAAACATGCTAATTTTAGCTCTAACACTGATGATCCACCTACAAATGTGAACTGACGTTCAAAAATAAAACATTTGAAAACGGACCATTTTCCACATTTCTGAAGCATGACGTAATGGGGGGGTGTTATCTCTTTTGTCGAAAATCAGCCGTTTTTGCTCTAACATTAAATGCCTCCAAATGGTATTTAATTAACTTCCCGGGGTGAAGAAACCCTTTTTGAGAACTCAGAGTGAGTAAATTGGCCATTTTCATGCACTTTTAACCATTCCATAAATCTTGTGTTTTGGGCCCCTGGAAGCATGAAAATCACTTTAAACATGCTAATTTTAGCTCTAACACTGATGATCCACCTACAAATGTGAACTGACGTTCAAAAATAAAACATTTGAAAACGGACCATTTTCCACATTTCTGAAGCATGACGTAATGGGGGGGTGTTATCTCTTTTGTGGAAAATCAGCCTTTTTTGCTCGAACATTAAATGCCTCCAAATGGTATTTATTTCACTTCCCGAGCCCCTGGAAGCATGAAAATCACTTTAAACATGCTAATTTTAGCTCTAACACTGATGATCCACCTACAAATGTGAACTGACGTTCAAAAATAAAACATTTGAAAACGGACCATTTTCCACATTTCTGAAGCATGACGTAAGGGGGGGGGTGTTATCTCTTTTGTCGAAAATCAGCCGTTTTTGCTCGAACATTAAATGCCTCCAAATGGTATTTAATTAACTTCCCGAGCCCCTGGAAGCATGAAAATCACTTTAAACATGCTAATTTTAGCTCTAACACTGATGATCCACCTACAAATGTGAACTGACGTTCAAAAATAAAACATTTGAAAACGGACCATTTTCCACATTTCTGAAGCATGACGTAATGGGGGGGTGTTATCTCTTTTGTCGAAAATCAGCCGTTTTTGCTCGAACATTAAATGCCTCCAAATGGTATTTAATTAACTTCCCGAGCCCCTGGAAGCATGAAAATCACTTTAAACATGCTAATTTTAGCTCTAACACTGATGATCCACCTACAAATGTGAACTGGCGTTCAAAAATAAAACATTTGAAAACGGACCATTTTCCACATTTCTGAAGCATGACGTAATGGGGGGGTTTTATCTCTTTTGTCGAAAATCAGCCGTTTTTGCTCTAACATTAAATGCCTCCAAATGGTATTTAATTAACTTCCCGGGGTGAAGAAACCCTTTTTGAGAACTCAGAGTGAGTAAATTGGCCATTTTCATGCACTTTTAACCATTCCATAAATCTTGTGTTTTGGGCCCCTGGAAGCATGAAAATCACTTTAAACATGCTAATTTTAGCTCTAACACTGATGATCCACCTACAAATGTGAACTGACGTTCAAAAATAAAACATTTGAAAACGGACCATTTTCCACATTTCTGAAGCATGACGTAATGGGGGGGTGTTATCTCTTTTGTCGAAAATCAGCCGTTTTTGCTCGAACATTAAATGCCTCCAAATGGTATTTAATTAACTTCCCGGGGTGAAGAAACCCTTTTTGAGAACTCAGAGTGAGTAAATTGGCCATTTTCATGCACTTTTAACCATTCCATAAATCTTGTGTTTTGGGCCCCTGGAAGCATGAAAATCACTTTAAACATGCTAATTTTAGCTCTAACACTGATGATCCACCTACAAATGTGAACTGACGTTCAAAAATAAAACATTTGAAAACGGACCATTTTCCACATTTCTGAAGCATGACGTAATGGGGGGGGTGTTATCTCTTTTGTCGAAAATCAGCCGTTTTTGCTCTAACATTAAATGCCTCCAAATGGTATTTAATTAACTTCCCGAGCCCCTGGAAGCATGAAAATCACTTTAAACATGCTAATTTTAGCTCTAACACTGATGATCCACCTACAAATGTGAACTGACGTTCAAAAATAAAACATTTGAAAACGGACCATTTTCCACATTTCTGAAGCATGACGTAATGGGGGGGTGTTATCTCTTTAGTGGAAAATCAGCCGTTTTTGCTCGAACATTAAATGCCTCCAAATGGTATTTAATTAACTTCCCGAGCCCCTGGAAGCATGAAAATCACTTTAAACATGCTAATTTTAGCTCTAACACTGATGATCCACCTACAAATGTGAACTGTCGTTCAAAAATAAAACATTTGAAAACGGACCATTTTCCACATTTCTGAAGCATGACGTAATGGGGGGGTGTTATCTCTTTTGTCGAAAATCAGCCGTTTTTGCTCTAACATTAAATGCCTCCAAATGGTATTTAATTAACTTCCCGGGGTGAAGAAACCCTTTTTGAGAACTCAGAGTGAGTAAATTGGCCATTTTCATGCACTTTTAACCATTCCATAAATCTTGTGTTTTGGGCCCCTGGAAGCATGAAAATCACTTTAAACATGCTAATTTTAGCTCTAACACTGATGATCCACCTACAAATGTGAACTGACGTTCAAAAATAAAACATTTGAAAACGGACCATTTTCCACATTTCTGAAGCATGACGTAATGGGGGGGTGTTATCTCTTTTGTCGAAAATCAGCCGTTTTTGCTCTAACATTAAATGCCTCCAAATGGTATTTAATTAACTTCCCGGGGTGAAGAAACCCTTTTTGAGAACTCAGAGTGAGTAAATTGGCCATTTTCATGCACTTTTAACCATTCCATAAATCTTGTGTTTTGGGCCCCTGGAAGCATGAAAATCACTTTAAACATGCTAATTTTAGCTCTAACACTGATGATCCACCTACAAATGTGAACTGACGTTCAAAAATAAAACATTTGAAAACGGACCATTTTCCACATTTCTGAAGCATGACGTAATGGGGGGGTGTTATCTCTTTTGTCGAAAATCAGCCGTTTTTGCTCGAACATTAAATGCCTCCAAATGGTATTTAATTAACTTCCCGGGGTGAAGAAACCCTTTTTGAGAACTCAGAGTGAGTAAATTGGCCATTTTCATGCACTTTTAACCATTCCATAAATCTTGTGTTTTGGGCCCCTGGAAGCATGAAAATCACTTTAAACATGCTAATTTTAGCTCTAACACTGATGATCCACCTACAAATGTGAACTGACGTTCAAAAATAAAACATTTGAAAACGGACCATTTTCCACATTTCTGAAGCATGACGTAATGGGGGGGTGTTATCTCTTTTGTCGAAAATCAGCCGTTTTTGCTCGAACATTAAATGCCTCCAAATGGTATTTAATTAACTTCCTGAGCCCCTGGAAGCATGAAAATCACTTTAAACATGCTAATTTTAGCTCTAACACTGATGATCCACCTACAAATGTGAACTGACGTTCAAAAATAAAACATTTGAAAACGGACCATTTTCCACATTTCTGAAGCATGACGTAATGGGGGGGTGTTATCTCTTTTGTCGAAAATCAGCCGTTTTTGCTCTAACATTAAATGCCTCCAAATGGTATTTAATTAACTTCCCGGGGTGAAGAAACCCTTTTTGAGAACTCAGAGTGAGTAAATTGGCCATTTTCATGCACTTTTAACCATTCCATAAATCTTGTGTTTTGGGCCCCTGGAAGCATGAAAATCGCTTTAAACATGCTAATTTTAGCTCTAACACTGATGATCCACCTACAAATGTGAACTGACGTTCAAAAATAAAACATTTGAAAACGGACCATTTTCCACATTTCTGAAGCATGACGTAATGGGGGGGTGTTATCTCTTTTGTCGAAAATCAGCCGTTTTGCTCAAACATTAAATGCCTCCAAATGGTATTTAATTAACTTCCCGAGCCCCCGGAAGCATGAAAATCACTTTAAACATGCTAATTTTAGCTCTAACACTGATGATCCACCTACAAATGTGAACTGACGTTCAAAAATAAAACATTTGAAAACGGACCATTTTCCACATTTCTGAAGCATGACGTAATGGGGGGGTGTTATCTCTTATGTCGAAAATCAGCCGTTTTTGCTCGAACATTAAATGCCTCCAAATGGTATTTAATTAACTTCCCGAGCCCCTGGAAGCATGAAAATCACTTTAAACATGCTAATTTTAGCTCTAACACTGATGATCCACCTACAAATGTGAACTGACGTTCAAAAATAAAACATTTGAAAACGGACCATTTTCCACATTTCTGAAGCATGATGTAATGGGGGGGTGTTATCTCTTTTGTCGAAAATCAGCCGTTTTTGCTCTAACATTAAATGCCTCCAAATGGTATTTAATTAACTTCCCGGGGTGAAGAAACCCTTTTTGAGAACTCAGAGTGAGTAAATTGGCCATTTTCATGCACTTTTAACCATTCCATAAATCTTGTGTTTTGGGCCCCTGGAAGCATGAAAATCACTTTAAACATGCTAATTTTAGCTCTAACACTGATGATCCACCTACAAATGTGAACTGACGTTCAAAAATAAAACATTTGAAAACGGACCATTTTCCACATTTCTGAAGCATGACGTAATGGGGGGGTGTTATCTCTTTTGTTGAAAATCAGCCGTTTTTGCTCGAACATTAAATGCCTCCAAATGGTATTTAATTAACTTCCCGGGGTGAAGAAACCCTTTTTGAGAACTCAGAGTGAGTAAATTGGCCATTTTCATGCACTTTTAACCATTCCATAAATCTTGTGTTTTGGGCCCCTGGAAGCATGAAAATCACTTTAAACATGCTAATTTTAGCTCTAACACTGATGATCCACCTACAAATGTGAACTGACGTTCAAAAATAAAACATTTGAAAACGGACCATTTTCCACATTTCTGAAGCATGACGTAATGGGGGGGTGTTATCTCTTTTGTCAAAAATCAGCTGTTTTTGCTCGAACATTAAATGCCTCCAAATAGTATTTAATTAACTTCCCGAGCCCCTGGAAGCATGAAAATCACTTTAAACATGCTAATTTTAGATCTAACACTGATGATCCACCTACAAATGTGAACTGACGTTCAAAAATAAAACATTTGAAAACGGACCATTTTCCACATTTCTGAAGCATGACGTAATGGGGGGGTGTTATCTCTTTTGTCGAAAATCAGCCGTTTTTGCTCGAACATTAAATGCCTCCAAATGGTATTTAATTAACTTCCCGGGGTGAAGAAACCCTTTTTGAGAACTCAGAGTGAGTAAATTGGCCATTTTCATGCACTTTTAACCATTCCATAAATCTTGTGTTTTGGGCCCCTGGAAGCATGAAAATCACTTTAAACATGCTAATTTTAGCTCTAACACTGATGATCCACCTACAAATGTGAACTGACGTTCAAAAATAAAACATTTGAAAACGGACCATTTTCCACATTTCTGAAGCATGACGTAATGGGGGGGTGTTATCTCTTTTGTCGAAAATCAGCCGTTTTTGCTCTAACATTAAATGCCTCCAAATGGTATTTATTTCACTTCCCGAGCCCCTGGAAGCATGAAAATCACTTTAAACATGCTAATTTTAGCTCTAACACTGATGATCCACCTACAAATGTGAACTGACGTTCAAAAATAAAACATTTGAAAACGCACCATTTTCCACATTTCTGAAGCATGACGTAATGGGGGGGTGTTATCTCTTTTGTCGAAAATCAGCCGTTTTTGCTCGAACATTAAATGCCTCCAAATGGTATTTAATTAACTTCCCGAGCCCCTGGAAGCATGAAAATCACTTTAAACATGCTAATTTTAGCTCTAACACTGATGATCCACCTACAAATGTGAACTGACGTTCAAAAATAAAAGATTTGAAAACGGACCATTTTCCACATTTCTGAAGCATGACGTAATGGGGGGGTGTTATCTCTTTTGTCAAAAATCAGCCGTTTTTGCTCTAACATTAAATGCCTCCAAATGGTATTTAATTAACTTCCCGGGGTGAAGAAACCCTTTTTGAGAACTCAGAGTGAGTAAATTGGCCATTTTCATGCACTTTTAACCATTCCATAAATCTTGTGTTTTGGGCCCCTGGAAGCATGAAAATCACTTTAAACATGCTAATTGTAGCTCTAACACTGATGATCCACCTACAAATGTGAACTGACGTTCAAAAATAAAACATTTGAAAACGGACCATTTTCCACATTTCTGAAGCATGACGTAATGGGGGGGTGTTATCTCTTTTGTCGAAAATCAGCCGTTTTTGCTCGAACATTAAATGCCTCCAAATGGTATTTAATTAACTTCCCGAGCCCCTGGAAGCATGAAAATCACTTTAAACATGCTAATTTTAGCTCTAACACTGATGATCCACCTACAAATGTGAACTGACGTTCAAAAATAAAACATTTGAAAACGGACCATTTTCCACATTTCTGAAGCATGACGTAATGGGGGGGTGTTATCTCTTTTGTCAAAAATCAGCCGTTTTTGCTCTAACATTAAATGCCTCCAAATGGTATTTAATTAACTTCCCGGGGTGAAGAAACCCTTTTTGAGAACTCAGAGTGAGTAAATTGGCCATTTTCATGCACTTTTAACCATTCCATAAATCTTGTGTTTTGGGCCCCTGGAAGCATGAAAATCACTTTAAACATGCTAATTTTAGCTCTAACACTGATGATCCACCTACAAATGTGAACTGACGTTCAAAAATAAAACATTTGAAAACGGACCATTTTCCACATTTCTGAAGCATGACGTAATGGGGGGGTGTTATCTCTTTTGTCGAAAATCAGCCGTTTTTGCTCTAACATTAAATGCCTCCAAATGGTATTTAATTAACTTCCCGGGGTGAAGAAACCCTTTTTGAGAACTCAGAGTGAGTAAATTGGCCATTTTCATGCACTTTTAACCATTCCATAAATCTTGTGTTTTGGGCCCCTGGAAGCATGAAAATCACTTTAAACATGCTAATTTTAGCTCTAACACTGATGATCCACCTACAAATGTGAACTGACGTTCAAAAATAAAACATTTGAAAACGGACCATTTTTCACATTTCTGAAGCATGACGTAATGGGGGGGTGTTATCTCTTTTGTCGAAAATCAGCCGTTTTTGCTCGAACATTAAATGCCTCCAAATGGTATTTAATTAACTTCCCGAGCCCCTGGAAGCATGAAAATCACTTTAAACATGCTAATTTTAGCTCTAACACTGATGATCCACCTACAAATGTGAACTGACGTTCAAAAATAAAACATTTGAAAACGGACCATTTTCCACATTTCTGAAGCATGACGTAATGGGGGGGTGTTATCTCTTTTGTGGAAAATCAGCCTTTTTTGCTCGAACATTAAATGCCTCCAAATGGTATTTATTTCACTTCCCGAGCCCCTGGAAGCATGAAAATCACTTTAAACATGCTAATTTTAGCTCTAACACTGATGATCCACCTACAAATGTGAACTGACGTTCAAAAATAAAACATTTGAAAACGGACCATTTTCCACATTTCTGAAGCATGACGTAATGGGGGGGTGTTATCTCTTTTGTCGAAAATCAGCCGTTTTTGCTCGAACATTAAATGCCTCCAAATGGTATTTAATTAACTTCCCGGGGTGAAGAAACCCTTTTTGAGAACTCAGAGTGAGTAAATTGGCCATTTTCATGCACTTTTAACCATTCCATAAATCTTGTGTTTTGGGCCCCTGGAAGCATGAAAATCACTTTAAACATGCTAATTTTAGCTCTAACACTGATGATCCACCTACAAATGTGAACTGCCGTTCAAAAATAAAACATTTGAAAACTGACCATTTTCCACATTTCTGAAGCATGACGTAATGGGGGGGTGTTATCTCTTTTGTCGAAAATCAGCCGTTTTTGCTCGAACATTAAATGCCTCCAAATGGTATTTAATTAACTTCCCGGGGTGAAGAAACCCTTTTTGAGAACTCAGAGTGAGTAAATTGGCCATTTTCATGCACTTTTAACCATTCCATAAATCTTGTATTTTGGGCCCCTGGAAGCATGAAAATCACTTTAAACATGCTAATTTTAGCTCTAACACTGATGATCCACCTACAAATGTGAACTGACGTTCAAAAATAAAACATTTGAAAACGGACCATTTTCCACATTTCTGAAGCATGACGTAATGGGGGGGTGTTATCTCTTTTGTGGAAAATCAGCCTTTTTTGCTCGAACATTAAATGCCTCCAAATGGTATTTATTTCACTTCCCGAGCCCCTGGAAGCATGAAAATCACTTTAAACATGCTAATTTTAGCTCTAACACTGATGATCCACCTACAAATGTGAACTGACGTTCAAAAATAAAACATTTGAAAAAGGACCATTTTCCACATTTCTGAAGCATGACGTAATGGGGGGGTGTTATCTCTTTTGTCGAAAATCAGCCGTTTTTGCTCGAACATTAAATGCCTCCAAATGGTATTTAATTAACTTCCCGAGCCCCTGGAAGCATGAAAATCACTTTAAACATGCTAATTTTAGCTCTAACACTGATGATCCACCTACAAATGTGAACAGACGTTCAAAAATGAAACATTTGAAAACGGACCATTTTCCACATTTCTGAAGCATGACGTAATGGGGGGGTGTTATCTCTTTTGTCGAAAATCAGCCGTTTTTGCTCTAACATTAAATGCCTCCAAATGGTATTTAATTAACTTCCCGGGGTGAAGAAACCCTTTTTGAGAACTCAGAGTGAGTAAATTGGCCATTTTCATGCACTTTTAACCATTCCATAAATCTTGTGTTTTGGGCCCCTGGAAGCATGAAAATCACTTTAAACATGCTAATTTTAGCTCTAACACTGATGATCCACCTACAAATGTGAACTGCCGTTCAAAAATAAAACATTTGAAAACTGACCATTTTCCACATTTCTGAAGCATGACGTAATGGGGGGGTGTTATCTCTTTTGTCGAAAATCAGCCGTTTTTGCTCGAACATTAAATGCCTCCAAATGGTATTTAATTAACTTCCCGGGGTGAAGAAACCCTTTTTGAGAACTCAGAGTGAGTAAATTGGCCATTTTCATGCACTTTTAACCATTCCATAAATCTTGTATTTTGGGCCCCTGGAAGCATGAAAATCACTTTAAACATGCTAATTTTAGCTCTAACACTGATGATCCACCTACAAATGTGAACTGACGTTCAAAAATAAAACATTTGAAAACGGACCATTTTCCACATTTCTGAAGCATGACGTAATGGGGGGGTGTTATCTCTTTTGTGGAAAATCAGCCTTTTTTGCTCGAACATTAAATGCCTCCAAATGGTATTTATTTCACTTCCCGAGCCCCTGGAAGCATGAAAATCACTTTAAACATGCTAATTTTAGCTCTAACACTGATGATCCACCTACAAATGTGAACTGACGTTCAAAAATAAAACATTTGAAAACGGACCATTTTCCACATTTCTGAAGCATGACGTAATGGGGGGGTGTTATCTCTTTTGTCGAAAATCAGCCGTTTTTGCTCGAACATTAAATGCCTCCAAATGGTATTTAATTAACTTCCCGAGCCCCTGGAAGCATGAAAATCACTTTAAACATGCTAATTTTAGCTCTAACACTGATGATCCACCTACAAATGTGAACTGACGTTCAAAAATGAAACATTTGAAAACGGACCATTTTCCACATTTCTGAAGCATGACGTAATGGGGGGGTGTTATCTCTTTTGTCGAAAATCAGCCGTTTTTGCTCTAACATTAAATGCCTCCAAATGGTATTTAATTAACTTCCCGGGGTGAAGAAACCCTTTTTGAGAACTCAGAGTGAGTAAATTGGCCATTTTCATGCACTTTTAACCATTCCATAAATCTTGTGTTTTGGGCCCCTGGAAGCATGAAAATCACTTTAAACATGCTAATTTTAGCTCTAACACTGATGATCCACCTACAAATGTGAACTGACGTTCAAAAATAAAACATTTGAAAACGGACCATTTTCCACATTTCTGAAGTATGACGTAATGGGGGGGTGTTATCTCTTTTGTCGAAAATCAGCCGTTTTTGCTCGAACATTAAATGCCTCCAAATGGTATTTAATTAACTTCCCGAGCCCCTGGAAGCATGAAAATCACTTTAAACATGCTAATTTTAGCTCTAACACTGATGATCCACCTACAAATGTGAACTGACGTTCAAAAATAAAACATTTGAAAACGGACCATTTTCCACATTTCTGAAGCATGACGTAATGGGGGGGTGTTATCTCTTTTGTCGAAAATCAGCCGTTTTTGCTCGAACATTAAATGCCTCCAAATGGTATTTAATTAACTTCCCGGGGTGAAGAAACCCTTTTTGAGAACTCAGCGTGAGTAAATTGGCCATTTTCATGCACTTTTAACCATTCCATAAATCTTGTGTTTTGGGCCCCTGGAAGGATGAAAATCACTTTAAACATGCTAATTTTAGCTCTAACACTGATGATCCACCTACAAATGTGAACTGACGTTCAAAAATAAAACATTTGAAAACGGACCATTTTCCACATTTCTGAAGCATGACGTAATGGGGGGGTGTTATCTCTTTTGTCGAAAATCAGCCATTTTTGCTCGAACATTAAATGCCTCCAAATGGTATTTAATTAACTTCCCGAGCCCCTGGAAGCATGAAAATCACTTTAAACATGCTAATTTTAGCTCTAACACTGATGATCCACCTACAAATGTGAACTGACGTTCAAAAATAAAACATTTGAAAACGGACCATTTTCCACATTTCTGAAGCATGACGTAATGGGGGGGTGTTATCTCTTTTGTCGAAAATCAGCCGTTTTTGCTCGAACATTAAATGCCTCCAAATGGTATTTAATTAACTTCCCGAGCCCCTGGAAGCATGAAAATCACTTTAAACATGCTAATTTTAGCTCTAACACTGATGATCCACCTACAAATGTGAACTGACGTTCAAAAATGAAACATTTGAAAACGGACCATTTTCCACATTTCTGAAGCTTGACGTAATGGGGGGGTGTTATCTCTTATGTCGAAAATCAGCCGTTTTTGCTCGAACATTAAATGCCTCCAAATGGTATTTATTTAACTTCCCGGGGTGAAGAAACCCTTTTTGAGAACTCAGAGTGAGTAAATTGGCCATTTTCATGCACTTTTAACCATTCCATAAATCTTGTGTTTTGGGCCCCTGGAAGCATGAAAATCACTTTAAACATGCTAATTTTAGCTCTAACACTGATGATCCACCTACAAATGTGAACTGACGTTCAAAAATAAAACATTTGAAAACGGACCATTTTCCACATTTCTGAAGCATGACGTAATGGGGGGGTGTTATCTCTTTTGTCGAAAATCAGCCGTTTTTGCTCTAACATTAAATGCTTCCAAATGGTATTTAATTAACTTCCCGGGGTGAAGAAACCCTTTTTGAGAACTCAGAGTGAGTAAATTGGCCATTTTCATGCACTTTTAACCATTCCATAAATCTTGTGTTTTGGGCCCCTGGAAGCATGAAAATCACTTTAAACATGCTAATTTTAGCTCTAACACTGATGATCCACCTACAAATGTGAACTGACGTTCAAAAATAAAACATTTGAAAACGGACCATTTTCCACATTTCTGAAGCATGACGTAATGGGGGGGTGTTATCTCTTTTGTCGAAAATCAGCCGTTTTTGCTCTAACATTAAATGCCTCCAAATGGTATTTAATTAACTTCCCGAGCCCCTGGAAGCATGAAAATCACTTTAAACATGCTAATTTTAGCTCTAACACTGATGATCCACCTACAAATGTGAACTGACGTTCAAAAATAAAACATTTGAAAACGGACCATTTTCCACATTTCTGAAGCATGACGTAATGGGGGGGTGTTATCTCTTTTGTGGAAAATCAGCCTTTTTTGCTCGAACATTAAATGCCTCCAAATGGTATTTATTTCACTTCCCGAGCCCCTGGAAGCATGAAAATCACTTTAAACATGCTAATTTTAGCTCTAACACTGATGATCCACCTACAAATGTGAACTGACGTTCAAAAATAAAACATTTGAAAACGGACCATTTTCCACATTTCTGAAGCATGACGTAATGGGGGGGTGTTATCTCTTTTGTCGAAAATCAGCCGTTTTTGCTCTAACATTAAATGCTTCCAAATGGTATTTAATTAACTTCCCGGGGTGAAGAAACCCTTTTTGAGAACTCAGAGTGAGTAAATTGGCCATTTTCATGCACTTTTAACCATTCCATAAATCTTGTGTTTTGGGCCCCTGGAAGCATGAAAATCACTTTAAACATGCTAATTTTAGCTCTAACACTGATGATCCACCTACAAATGTGAACTGACGTTCAAAAATAAAACATTTGAAAACGGACCATTTTCCACATTTCTGAAGCATGACGTAATGGGGGGGTGTTATCTCTTTTGTCGAAAATCAGCCGTTTTTGCTCTAACATTAAATGCCTCCAAATGGTATTTAATTAACTTCCCGAGCCCCTGGAAGCATGAAAATCACTTTAAACATGCTAATTTTAGCTCTAACACTGATGATCCACCTACAAATGTGAACTGACGTTCAAAAATAATACATTTGAAAACGGACCATTTTCCACATTTCTGAAGCATGACGTAATGGGGGGGTGTTATCTCTTTTGTGGAAAATCAGCCTTTTTTGCTCGAACATTAAATGCCTCCAAATGGTATTTATTTCACTTCCCGAGCCCCTGGAAGCATGAAAATCACTTTAAACATGCTAATTTTAGCTCTAACACTGATGATCCACCTACAAATGTGAACTGACGTTCAAAAATAAAACATTTGAAAACGGACCATTTTCCACATTTCTGAAGCATGACGTAATGGGGGGGTGTTATCTCTTTTGTCGAAAATCAGCCGTTTTTGCTCGAACATTAAATGCCTCCAAATGGTATTTAATTAACTTCCCGAGCCCCTGGAAGCATGAAAATCACTTTAAACATGCTAATTTTAGCTCTAACACTGATGATCCACCTACAAATGTGAACTGACGTTCAAAAATGAAACATTTGAAAACGGACCATTTTCCACATTTCTGAAGCATGACGTAATGGGGGGGTGTTATCTCTTTTGTCGAAAATCAGCCGTTTTTGCTCTAACATTAAATGCCTCCAAATGGTATTTAATTAACTTCCCGGGGTGAAGAAACCCTTTTTGAGAACTCAGAGTGAGTAAATTGGCCATTTTCATGCACTTTTAACCATTCCATAAATCTTGTGTTTTGGGCCCCTGGAAGCATGAAAATCACTTTAAACATGCTAATTTTAGCTCTAACACTGATGATCCACCTACAAATGTGAACTGCCGTTCAAAAATAAAACATTTGAAAACTGACCATTTTCCACATTTCTGAAGCATGACGTAATGGGGGGGGTGTTATCTCTTTTGTCGAAAATCAGCCGTTTTTGCTCGAACATTAAATGCCTCCAAATGGTATTTAATTAACTTCCCGGGGTGAAGAAACCCTTTTTGAGAACTCAGAGTGAGTAAATTGGCCATTTTCATGCACTTTTAACCATTCCATAAATCTTGTGTTTTGGGCCCCTGGAAGGATGAAAATCACTTTAAACATGCTAATTTTAGCTCTAACACTGATGATCCACCTACAAATGTGAACTGACGTTCAAAAATAAAACATTTGAAAACGGACCATTTTCCACATTTCTGAAGCATGACGTAATGGGGGGGTGTTATCTCTTTTGTCGAAAATCAGCCATTTTTGCTCGAACATTAAATGCCTCCAAATGGTATTTAATTAACTTCCCGAGCCCCTGGAAGCATGAAAATCACTTTAAACATGCTAATTTTAGCTCTAACACTGATGATCCACCTACAAATGTGAACTGACGTTCAAAAATAAAACATTTGAAAACGGACCATTTTCCACATTTCTGAAGCATGACGTAATGGGGGGGTGTTATCTCTTTTGTCGAAAATCAGCCGTTTTTGCTCGAACATTAAATGCCTCCAAATGGTATTTAATTAACTTCCCGAGCCCCTGGAAGCATGAAAATCACTTTAAACATGCTAATTTTAGCTCTAACACTGATGATCCACCTACAAATGTGAACTGACGTTCAAAAATGAAACATTTGAAAACGGACCATTTTCCACATTTCTGAAGCTTGACGTAATGGGGGGGTGTTATCTCTTATGTCGAAAATCAGCCGTTTTTGCTCGAACATTAAATGCCTCCAAATGGTATTTATTTAACTTCCCGGGGTGAAGAAACCCTTTTTGAGAACTCAGAGTGAGTAAATTGGCCATTTTCATGCACTTTTAACCATTCCATAAATCTTGTGTTTTGGGCCCCTGGAAGCATGAAAATCACTTTAAACATGCTAATTTTAGCTCTAACACTGATGATCCACCTACAAATGTGAACTGACGTTCAAAAATAAAACATTTGAAAACGGACCATTTTCCACATTTCTGAAGCATGACGTAATGGGGGGGTGTTATCTCTTTTGTCGAAAATCAGCCGTTTTTGCTCTAACATTAAATGCTTCCAAATGGTATTTAATTAACTTCCCGGGGTGAAGAAACCCTTTTTGAGAACTCAGAGTGAGTAAATTGGCCATTTTCATGCACTTTTAACCATTCCATAAATCTTGTGTTTTGGGCCCCTGGAAGCATGAAAATCACTTTAAACATGCTAATTTTAGCTCTAACACTGATGATCCACCTACAAATGTGAACTGACGTTCAAAAATAAAACATTTGAAAACGGACCATTTTCCACATTTCTGAAGCATGACGTAATGGGGGGGTGTTATCTCTTTTGTCGAAAATCAGCCGTTTTTGCTCTAACATTAAATGCCTCCAAATGGTATTTAATTAACTTCCCGAGCCCCTGGAAGCATGAAAATCACTTTAAACATGCTAATTTTAGCTCTAACACTGATGATCCACCTACAAATGTGAACTGACGTTCAAAAATAAAACATTTGAAAACGGACCATTTTCCACATTTCTGAAGCATGACGTAATGGGGGGGTGTTATCTCTTTTGTGGAAAATCAGCCTTTTTTGCTCGAACATTAAATGCCTCCAAATGGTATTTATTTCACTTCCCGAGCCCCTGGAAGCATGAAAATCACTTTAAACATGCTAATTTTAGCTCTAACACTGATGATCCACCTACAAATGTGAACTGACGTTCAAAAATAAAACATTTGAAAACGGACCATTTTCCACATTTCTGAAGCATGACGTAATGGGGGGGTGTTATCTCTTTTGTCGAAAATCAGCCGTTTTTGCTCTAACATTAAATGCTTCCAAATGGTATTTAATTAACTTCCCGGGGTGAAGAAACCCTTTTTGAGAACTCAGAGTGAGTAAATTGGCCATTTTCATGCACTTTTAACCATTCCATAAATCTTGTGTTTTGGGCCCCTGGAAGCATGAAAATCACTTTAAACATGCTAATTTTAGCTCTAACACTGATGATCCACCTACAAATGTGAACTGACGTTCAAAAATAAAACATTTGAAAACGGACCATTTTCCACATTTCTGAAGCATGACGTAATGGGGGGGTGTTATCTCTTTTGTCGAAAATCAGCCGTTTTTGCTCTAACATTAAATGCCTCCAAATGGTATTTAATTAACTTCCCGAGCCCCTGGAAGCATGAAAATCACTTTAAACATGCTAATTTTAGCTCTAACACTGATGATCCACCTACAAATGTGAACTGACGTTCAAAAATAATACATTTGAAAACGGACCATTTTCCACATTTCTGAAGCATGACGTAATGGGGGGGTGTTATCTCTTTTGTGGAAAATCAGCCTTTTTTGCTCGAACATTAAATGCCTCCAAATGGTATTTATTTCACTTCCCGAGCCCCTGGAAGCATGAAAATCACTTTAAACATGCTAATTTTAGCTCTAACACTGATGATCCACCTACAAATGTGAACTGACGTTCAAAAATAAAACATTTGAAAACGGACCATTTTCCACATTTCTGAAGCATGACGTAATGGGGGGGTGTTATCTCTTTTGTCGAAAATCAGCCGTTTTTGCTCGAACATTAAATGCCTCCAAATGGTATTTAATTAACTTCCCGAGCCCCTGGAAGCATGAAAATCACTTTAAACATGCTAATTTTAGCTCTAACACTGATGATCCACCTACAAATGTGAACTGACGTTCAAAAATGAAACATTTGAAAACGGACCATTTTCCACATTTCTGAAGCATGACGTAATGGGGGGGTGTTATCTCTTTTGTCGAAAATCA
The DNA here is from genome assembly GCF_964263255.1 of Lissotriton vulgaris. Lineage (NCBI taxonomy): Eukaryota > Metazoa > Chordata > Amphibia > Caudata > Salamandridae > Lissotriton > Lissotriton vulgaris. Next base: position 513,673 of record NW_028240871.1, read on the forward strand.
GCCGTTTTTGCTCTAACATTAAATGCCTCCAAATGGTATTTAATTAACTTCCCGGGGTGAAGAAACCCTTTTTGAGAACTCAGAGTGAGTAAATTGGCCATTTTCATGCACTTTTAACCATTCCATAAATCTTGTGTTTTGGGCCCCTGGAAGCATGAAAATCACTTTAAACATGCTAATTTTAGCTCTAACACTGATGATCCACCTACAAATGTGAACTGCCGTTCAAAAATAAAACATTTGAAAACTGACCATTTTCCACATTTCTGAAGCATGACGTAATGGGGGGGGTGTTATCTCTTTTGTCGAAAATCAGCCGTTTTTGCTCGAACATTAAATGCCTCCAAATGGTATTTAATTAACTTCCCGGGGTGAAGAAACCCTTTTTGAGAACTCAGAGTGAGTAAATTGGCCATTTTCATGCACTTTTAACCATTCCATAAATCTTGTATTTTGGGCCCCTGGAAGCATGAAAATCACTTTAAACATGCTAATTTTAGCTCTAACACTGATGATCCACCTACAAATGTGAACTGACGTTCAAAAATAAAACATTTGAAAACGGACCATTTTCCACATTTCTGAAGCATGACGTAATGGGGGGGTGTTATCTCTTTTGTGGAAAATCAGCCTTTTTTGCTCGAACATTAAATGCCTCCAAATGGTATTTATTTCACTTCCCGAGCCCCTGGAAGCATGAAAATCACTTTAAACATGCTAATTTTAGCTCTAACACTGATGATCCACCTACAAATGTGAACTGACGTTCAAAAATAAAACATTTGAAAACGGACCATTTTCCACATTTCTGAAGCATGACGTAATGGGGGGGTGTTATCTCTTTTGTCGAAAATCAGCCGTTTTTGCTCGAACATTAAATGCCTCCAAATGGTATTTAATTAACTTCCCGAGCCCCTGGAAGCATGAAAATCACTTTAAACATGCTAATTTTAGCTCTAACACTGATGATCCACCTACAAATGTGAACTGACGTTCAAAAATGAAACATTTGAAAACGGACCATTTTCCACATTTCTGAAGCATGACGTAATGGGGGGTGTTATCTCTTTTGTCGAAAATCAGCCGTTTTTGCTCGAACATTAAATGCCTCCAAATGGTATTTAATTAACTTCCCGAGCCCCTGGAAGCATGAAAATCACTTTAAACATGCTAATTTTAGCTCTAACACTGATGATCCACCTACAAATGTGAACTGACGTTCAAAAATGAAACATTTGAAAACGGACCATTTTCCACATTTCTGAAGCATGACGTAATGGGGGGGTGTTATCTCTTTTGTCGAAAATCAGCCGTTTTTGCTCTAACATTAAATGCCTCCAAATGGTATTTAATTAACTTCCCGGGGTGAAGAAACCCTTTTTGAGAACTCAGAGTGAGTAAATTGGCCATTTTCATGCACTTTTAACCATTCCATAAATCTTGTGTTTTGGGCCCCTGGAAGCATGAAAATCACTTTAAACATGCTAATTTTAGCTCTAACACTGATGATCCACCTACAAATGTGAACTGCCGTTCAAAAATAAAACATTTGAAAACTGACCATTTTCCACATTTCTGAAGCATGACGTAATGGGGGGGTGTTATCTCTTTTGTCGAAAATCAGCCGTTTTTGCTCGAACATTAAATGCCTCCAAATGGTATTTAATCAACTTCCCGGGGTGAAGAAACCCTTTTTGAGAACTCAGAGTGAGTAAATTGGCCATTTTCATGCACTTTTAACCATTCCATAAATCTTGTATTTTGGGCCCCTGGAAGCATGAAAATCACTTTAAACATGCTAATTTTAGCTCTAACACTGATGATCCACCTACAAATGTGAACTGACGTTCAAAAATAAAACATTTGAAAACGGACCATTTTCCACATTTCTGAAGCATGACGTAATGGGGGGGTGTTATCTCTTTTGTGGAAAATCAGCCTTTTTTGCTCGAACATTAAATGCCTCCAAATGGTATTTATTTCACTTCCCGAGCCCCTGGAAGCATGAAAATCACTTTAAACATGCTAATTTTAGCTCTAACACTGATGATCCACCTACAAATGTGAACTGACGTTCAAAAATAAAACATTTGAAAACGGACCATTTTCCACATTTCTGAAGCATGACGTAATGGGGGGGTGTTATCTCTTTTGTCGAAAATCAGCCGTTTTTGCTCGAACATTAAATGCCTCCAAATGGTATTTAATTAACTTCCCGAGCCCCTGGAAGCATGAAAATCACTTTAAACATGCTAATTTTAGCTCTAACACTGATGATCCACCTACAAATGTGAACTGACGTTCAAAAATGAAACATTTGAAAACGGACCATTTTCCACATTTCTGAAGCATGACGTAATGGGGGGGTGTTATCTCTTTTGTCGAAAATCAGCCGTTTTTGCTCTAACATTAAATGCCTCCAAATGGTATTTAATTAACTTCCCGGGGTGAAGAAACCCTTTTTGAGAACTCAGAGTGAGTAAATTGGCCATTTTCATGCACTTTTAACCATTCCATAAATCTTGTGTTTTGGGCCCCTGGAAGCATGAAAATCACTTTAAACATGCTAATTTTAGCTCTAACACTGATGATCCACCTACAAATGTGAACTGACGTTCAAAAATAAAACATTTGAAAACGGACCATTTTCCACATTTCTGAAGCATGACGTAATGGGGGGGTGTTATCTCTTTTGTCGAAAATCAGCCGTTTTTGCTCGAACATTAAATGCCTCCAAATGGTATTCAATTAACTTCCCGAGCCCCTGGAAGCATGAAAATCACTTTAAACATGCTAATTTTAGCTCTAACACTGATGATCCACCTACAAATGTGAACTGACGTTCAAAAATAAAACATTTGAAAACGGACCATTTTCCACATTTCTGAAGCATGACGTAATGGGGGGGTGTTATCTCTTTTGTCGAAAATCAGCCGTTTTTGCTCGAACATTAAATGCCTCCAAATGGTATTTAATTAACTTCCCGAGCCCCTGGAAGCATGAAAATCACTTTAAACATGCTAATTTTAGCTCTAACACTGATGATCCACCTACAAATGTGAACTGACGTTCAAAAATGAAACATTTGAAAACGGACCATTTTCCACATTTCTGAAGCATGACGTAATGGGGGGGGTGTTATCTCTTTTGTCGAAAATCAGCCGTTTTTGATCTAACATTAAATGCCTCCAAATGGTATTTAATTAACTTCCCGGGGTGAAGAAACCCTTTTTGAGAACTCAGAGTGAGTAAATTGGCCATTTTCATGCACTTTTAACCATTCCATAAATCTTGTGTTTTGGGCCCCTGGAAGCATGAAAATCACTTTAAACATGCTAATTTTAGCTCTAACACTGATGATCCACCTACAAATGTGAACTGACGTTCAAAAATAAAACATTTGAAAACGGACCATTTTCCACATTTCTGAAGCATGACGTAATGGGGGGGTGTTATCTCTTTTGTCGAAAATCAGCCGTTTTTGCTCGAACATTAAATGCCTCCAAATGGTATTTAATTAACTTCCCGGGGTGAAGAAACCCTTTTTGAGAACTCAGAGTGAGTAAATTGGCCATTTTCATGCACTTTTAACCATTGAATAAATATTGTGTTTTGGGCCCCTGGAAGCATGAAAATCACTTTAAACATGCTAATTTTAGCTCTAACACTGATGATCCACCTACAAATGTGAACTGACGTTCAAAAATAAAACATTTGAAAACGGACCATTTTCCACATTTCTGAAGCATGACGTAATGGGGGGGTGTTATCTCTTTTGTCGAAAATCAGCCGTTTTTGCTCGAACATTAAATGCCTCCAAATGGTATTTAATTAACTTCCCGGGGTGAAGAAACCCTTTTTGAGAACTCAGAGTGAGTAAATTGGCCATTTTCATGCACTTTTAACCATTCCATAAATCTTGTGTTTTGGGCTCCTGGAAGCATGAAAATCACTTTAAACATGCTAATTTTAGCTCTAACACTGATGATCCACCTACAAATGTGAACTGACGTTCAAAAATAAAACATTTGAAAACGGACCATTTTCCACATTTCTGAAGCATGACGTAATGGGGGGGTGTTATCTCTTTTGTCGAAAATCAGCCGTTTTTGCTCGAACATTAAATGCCTCCAAATGGTATTTAATTAACTTCCCGAGCCCCTGGAAGCATGAAAATCACTTTAAACATGCTAATTTTAGCTCTAACACTGATGATCCACCTACAAATGTGAACTGACGTTCAAAAATGAAACATTTGAAAACGGACCATTTTCCACATTTCTGAAGCTTGACGTAATGGGGGGGTGTTATCTCTTTTGTCGAAAATCAGCCGTTTTTGCTCTAACATTAAATGCCTCCAAATGGTATTTAATTAACTTCCCGGGGTGAAGAAACCCTTTTTGAGAACTCAGAGTGAGTAAATTGGCCATTTTCATGCACTTTTAACCATTCCATAAATCTTGTGTTTTGGGCCCCTGGAAGCATGAAAATCACTTTAAACATGCTAATTTTAGCTCTAACACTGATGATCCACCTACAAATGTGAAGTGACGTTCAAAAATAAAACATTTGAAAACGGACCATTTTCCACATTTCTGAAGCATGACGTAATGGGGAGGTGTTATCTCTTTTGTCGAAAATCAGCCGTTTTTGCTCGAACATTAAATGCCTCCAAATGGTATTTAATTAACTTCCCGAGCCCCTGGAAGCATGAAAATCACTTTAAACATGCTAATTTTAGCTCTAACACTGATGATCCACCTACAAATGTGAACTGACGTTCAAAAATAAAACATTTGAAAACGGACCATTTTCCACATTTCTGAAGCATGACGTAATGGGGGGGTGTTATCTCTTTTGTCGAAAATCAGCCGTTTTTGCTCGAACATTAAATGCCTCCAAATGGTATTTAATTAACTTCCCGGGGTGAAGAAACCCTTTTTGAGAACTCAGCGTGAGTAAATTGGCCATTTTCATGCACTTTTAACCATTCCATAAATCTTGTGTTTTGGGCCCCTGGAAGGATGAAAATCACTTTAAACATGCTAATTTTAGCTCTAACACTGATGATCCACCTACAAATGTGAACTGACGTTCAAAAATAAAACATTTGAAAACGGACCATTTTCCACATTTCTGAAGCATGACGTAATGGGGGGGTGTTATCTCTTTTGTCGAAAATCAGCCGTTTTTGCTCGAACATTAAATGCCTCCAAATGGTATTTAATTAACTTCCCGAGCCCCTGGAAGCATGAAAATCACTTTAAACATGCTAATTTTAGCTCTAACACCGATGATCCACCTACAAATGTGAACTGACGTTCAAAAATGAAACATTTGAAAACGGACCATTTTCCACATTTCTGAAGCATGACGTAATGGGGGGGTGTTATCTCTTTTGTCGAAAATCAGCCGTTTTTGATCTAACATTAAATGCCTCCAAATGGTATTTAATTAACTTCCCGGGGTGAAGAAACCCTTTTTGAGAACTCAGAGTGAGTAAATTGGCCATTTTCATGCACTTTTAACCATTCCATAAATCTTGTGTTTTGGGCCCCTGGAAGCATGAAAATCACTTTAAACATGCTAATTTTAGCTCTAACACTGATGATCCACCTACAAATGTGAACTGACGTTCAAAAATAAAACATTTGAAAACGGACCATTTTCCACATTTCTGAAGCATGACGTAATGGGGGGGTGTTATCTCTTTTGTCGAAAATCAGCCGTTTTTGCTCGAACATTAAATGCCTCCAAATGGTATTTAATTAACTTCCCGGGGTGAAGAAACCCTTTTTGAGAACTCAGAGTGAGTAAATTGGCCATTTTCATGCACTTTTAACCATTCCATAAATCTTGTGTTTTGGGCCCCTGGAAGCATGAAAATCACTTTAAACATGCTAATTTTAGCTCTAACACTGATGATCCACCTACAAATGTGAACTGACGTTCAAAAATAAAACATTTGAAAACGGACCATTTTCCACATTTCTGAAGCATGACGTAATGGGGGGGTGTTATCTCTTTTGTCGAAACTCAGCCGTTTTTGCTCTAACATTAAATGCCTCCAAATGGTATTTAATTAACTTCCCGGGGTGAAGAAACCCTTTTTGAGAACTCAGAGTGAGTAAATTGGCCATTTTCATGCACTTTTAACCATTCCATAAATCTTGTGTTTTGGGCCCCTGGAAGCATGAAAATCACTTTAAACATGCTAATTTTAGCTCTAACACTGATGATCCACCTACAAATGTGAACTGACGTTCAAAAATAAAACATTTGAAAACGGACCATTTTCCACATTTCTGAAGCATGACGTAATGGGGGGGTGTTATCTCTTTTGTCGAAAATCAGCCGTTTTTGCTCGAACATTAAATGCCTCCAAATGGTATTTAATTAACTTCCCGGGGTGAAGAAACCCTTTTTGAGAACTCAGCGTGAGTAAATTGGCCATTTTCATGCACTTTTAACCATTCCATAAATCTTGTGTTTTGGGCCCCTGGAAGGATGAAAATCACTTTAAACATGCTAATTTTAGCTCTAACACTGATGATCCACCTACAAATGTGAACTGACGTTCAAAAATAAAACATTTGAAAACGGACCATTTTCCACATTTCTGAAGCATGACGTAATGGGGGGGTGTTATCTCTTTTGTCGAAAATCAGCCATTTTTGCTCGAACATTAAATGCCTCCAAATGGTATTTAATTAACTTCCCGAGCCCCTGGAAGCATGAAAATCACTTTAAACATGCTAATTTTAGCTCTAACACTGATGATCCACCTACAAATGTGAACTGACGTTCAAAAATAAAACATTTGAAAACGGACCATTTTCCACATTTCTGAAGCATGACGTAATGGGGGGGTGTTATCTCTTTTGTCGAAAATCAGCCGTTTTTGCTCGAACATTAAATGCCTCCAAATGGTATTTAATTAACTTCCCGAGCCCCTGGAAGCATGAAAATCACTTTAAACATGCTAATTTTAGCTCTAACACTGATGATCCACCTACAAATGTGAACTGACGTTCAAAAATGAAACATTTTAAAACGGACCATTTTCCACATTTCTGAAGCTTGACGTAATGGGGGGGTGTTATCTCTTTTGTCGAAAATCAGCCGTTTTTGCTCTAACATTAAATGCCTCCAAATGGTATTTAATTAACTTCCCGGGGTGAAGAAACCCTTTTTGAGAACTCAGAGTGAGTAAATTGGCCATTTTCATGCACTTTTAACCATTCCATAAATCTTGTGTTTTGGGCCCCTGGAAGCATGAAAATCACTTTAAACATGCTAATTTTAGCTCTAACACTGATGATCCACCTACAAATGTGAACTGACGTTCAAAAATAAAACATTTGAAAACGGACCATTTTCCACATTTCTGAAGCATGACGTAATGGGGGGGTGTTATCTCTTTTGTCGAAAATCAGCCGTTTTTGCTCGAACATTAAATGCCTCCAAATGGTATTTATTTAACTTCCCGGGGTGAAGAAACCCTTTTTGAGAACTCAGAGTGAGTAAATTGACCATTTTCATGCACTTTTAACCATTCCATAAATCTTGTGTTTTGGGCCCCTGGAAGCATGAAAATCACTTTAAACATGCTAATTTTAGCTCTAACACTGATGATCCACCTACAAATGTGAACTGACGTTCAAAAATAAAACATTTGAAAACGGACCATTTTCCACATTTCTGAAGCATGACGTAATGGGGGGGTGTTATCTCTTTTGTCGAAAATCAGCCGTTTTTGCTCTAACATTAAATGCTTCCAAATGGTATTTAATTAACTTCCCGGGGTGAAGAAACCCTTTTTGAGAACTCAGAGTGAGTAAATTGGCCATTTTCATGCACTTTTAACCATTCCATAAATCTTGTGTTTTGGGCCCCTGGAAGCATGAAAATCACTTTAAACATGCTAATTTTAGCTCTAACACTGATGATCCACCTACAAATGTGAACTGACGTTCAAAAATAAAACATTTGAAAACGGACCATTTTCCACATTTCTGATGCATGACGTAATGGGGGGGTGTTATCTCTTTTGTCGAAAATCAGCCGTTTTTGCTCTAACATTAAATGCCTCCAAATGGTATTTAATTAACTTCCCGAGCCCCTGGAAGCATGAAAATCACTTTAAACATGCTAATTTTAGCTCTAACACTGATGATCCACCTACAAATGTGAACTGACGTTCAAAAATAAAACATTTGAAAACGGACCATTTTCCACATTTCTGAAGCATGACGTAATGGGGGGGTGTTATCTCTTTTGTCGAAAATCAGCCGTTTTTGCTCGAACATTAAATGCCTCCAAATGGTATTTAATTAACTTCCCGAGCCCCTGGAAGCATGAAAATCACTTTAAACATGCTAATTTTAGCTCTAACACTGATGATCCACCTACAAATGTGAACTGACGTTCAAAAATGAAACATTTGAAAACTGACCATTTTCCACATTTCTGAAGCATGACGTAATGGGGGGGTGTTATCTCTTTTGTCGAAAATCAGCCGTTTTTGCTCTAACATTAAATGCCTCCAAATGGTATTTAATTAACTTCCCGGGGTGAAGAAACCCTTTTTGAGAACTCAGAGTGAGTAAATTGGCCATTTTCATGCACTTTTAACCATTCCATAAATCTTGTGTTTTGGGCCCCTGGAAGCATGAAAATCACTTTAAACATGCTAATTTTAGCTCTAACACTGATGATCCACCTACAAATGTGAACTGACGTTAAAAAATAAAACATTTGAAAACGGACCATTTTCCACATTTCTGAAGCATGACGTAATGGGGGGTGTTATCTCTTTTGTCGAAAATCAGCCATTTTTGCTCGAACATTAAATGCCTCCAAATGGTATTTAATTAACTTCCCGGGGTGAAGAAACCCTTTTTGAGAACTCAGAGTGAGTAAATTGGCCATTTTCATGCACTTTTAACCATTCCATAAATCTTGTGTTTTGGGCCCCTGGAAGCATGAAAATCACTTTAAACATGCTAATTTTAGCTCTAACACTGATGATCCACCTACAAATGTGAACTGACGTTCAAAAATAAAACATTTGAAAACGGACCATTTTCCACATTTCTGAAGCATGACGTAATGGGGGGGTGTTATCTCTTTTGTCGAAAATCAGCCGTTTTTGCTCGAACATTAAATGCCTCCAAATGGTATTTAATTAACTTCCCGGGGTGAAGAAACCCTTTTTGAGAACTCAGAGTGAGTAAATTGGCCATTTTCATGCACTTTTAACCATTCCATAAATCTTGTGTTTTGGGCTCCTGGAAGCATGAAAATCACTTTAAACATGCTAATTTTAGCTCTAACACTGATGATCCACCTACAAATGTGAACTGACGTTCAAAAATAAAACATTTGAAAACGGACCATTTTCCACATTTCTGAAGCATGACGTAATGGGGGGGTGTTATCTCTTTTGTCGAAAATCAGCCGTTTTTGCTCGAACATTAAATGCCTCCAAATGGTATTTAATTAACTTCCCGAGCCCCTGGAAGCATGAAAATCACTTTAAACATGCTAATTTTAGCTCTAACACTGATGATCCACCTACAAATGTGAACTGACGTTCAAAAATGAAACATTTGAAAACGGACCATTTTCCACATTTCTGAAGCTTGACGTAATGGGGGGGTGTTATCTCTTTTGTCGAAAATCAGCCGTTTTTGCTCTAACATTAAATGCCTCCAAATGGTATTTAATTAACTTCCCGGGGTGAAGAAACCCTTTTTGAGAACTCAGAGTGAGTAAATTGGCCATTTTCATGCACTTTTAACCATTCCATAAATCTTGTGTTTTGGGCCCCTGGAAGCATGAAAATCACTTTAAACATGCTAATTTTAGCTCTAACACTGATGATCCACCTACAAATGTGAAGTGACGTTCAAAAATAAAACATTTGAAAACGGACCATTTTCCACATTTCTGAAGCATGACGTAATGGGGGGGTGTTATCTCTTTTGTCGAAAATCAGCCGTTTTTGCTCGAACATTAAATGCCTCCAAATGGTATTTATTTAACTTCCCGGGGTGAAGAAACCCTTTTTGAGAACTCAGAGTGAGTAAATTGGCCATTTTCATGCACTTTTAACCATTCCATAAATCTTGTGTTTTGGGCCCCTGGAAGCATGAAAATCACTTTAAACATGCTAATTTTAGCTCTAACACTGATGATCCACCTACAAATGTGAACTGACGTTCAAAAATAAAACATTTGAAAACGGACCATTTTCCACATTTCTGAAGCATGACGTAATGGGGGGGTGTTATCTCTTTTGTCGAAAATCAGCCGTTTTTGCTCTAACATTAAATGCTTCCAAATGGTATTTAATTAACTTCCCGGGGTGAAGAAACCCTTTTTGAGAACTCAGAGTGAGTAAATTGGCCATTTTCATGCACTTTTAACCATTCCATAAATCTTGTGTTTTGGGCCCCTGGAAGCATGAAAATCACTTTAAACATGCTAATTTTAGCTCTAACACTGATGATCCACCTACAAATGTGAACTGACGTTCAAAAATAAAACATTTGAAAACGGACCATTTTCCACATTTCTGAAGCATGACGTAATGGGGGGGTGTTATCTCTTTTGTCGAAAATCAGCCGTTTTTGCTCTAACATTAAATGCCTCCAAATGGTATTTAATTAACTTCCCGAGCCCCTGGAAGCATGAAAATCACTTTAAACATGCTAATTTTAGCTCTAACACTGATGATCCACCTACAAATGTGAACTGACGTTCAAAAATGAAACATTTGAAAACGGACCATTTTCCACATTTCTGAAGCTTGACGTAATGGGGGGGTGTTATCTCTTTTGTCGAAAATCAGCCGTTTTTGCTCTAACATTAAATGCCTCCAAATGGTATTTAATTAACTTCCCGGGGTGAATAAACCCTTTTTGAGAACTCAGAGTGAGTAAATTGGCCATTTTCATGCACTTTTAACCATTCCATAAATCTTGTGTTTTGGGCCCCTGGAAGCATGAAAATCACTTTAAACATGCTAATTTTAGCTCTAACACTGATGATCCACCTACAAATGTGAAGTGACGTTCAAAAATAAAACATTTGAAAACGGACCATTTTCCACATTTCTGAAGCATGACGTAATGGGGGGGTGTTATCTCTTTTGTCGAAAATCAGCCGTTTTTGCTCGAACATTAAATGCCTCCAAATGGTATTTATTTAACTTCCCGGGGTGAAGAAACCCTTTTTGAGAACTCAGAGTGAGTAAATTGGCCATTTTCATGCACTTTTAACCATTCCATAAATCTTGTGTTTTGGGCCCCTGGAAGCATGAAAATCACTTTAAACATGCTAATTTTAGCTCTAACACTGATGATCCACCTACAAATGTGAACTGACGTTCAAAAATAAAACATTTGAAAACGGACCATTTTCCACATTTCTGAAGCATGACGTAATGGGGGGGTGTTATCTCTTTTGTCGAAAATCAGCCGTTTTTGCTCTAACATTAAATGCTTCCAAATGGTATTTAATTAACTTCCCGGGGTGAAGAAACCCTTTTTGAGAACTCAGAGTGAGTAAATTGGCCATTTTCATGCACTTTTAACCATTCCATAAATCTTGTGTTTTGGGCCCCTGGAAGCATGAAAATCACTTTAAACATGCTAATTTTAGCTCTAACACTGATGATCCACCTACAAATGTGAACTGACGTTCAAAAATAAAACATTTGAAAACGGACCATTTTCCACATTTCTGAAGCATGACGTAATGGGGGGGTGTTATCTCTTTTGTCGAAAATCAGCCGTTTTTGCTCTAACATTAAATGCCTCCAAATGGTATTTAATTAACTTCCCGAGGCCCTGGAAGCATGAAAATCACTTTAAACATGCTAATTTTAGCTCTAACACTGATGATCCACCTACAAATGTGAACTGACGTTCAAAAATAAAACATTTGAAAACGGACCATTTTCCACATTTCTGAAGCATGACGTAATGGGGGGGTGTTATCTCTTTTGTCGAAAATCAGCCGTTTTTGCTCGAACATTAAATGCCTCCAAATGGTATTTAATTAACTTCCCGAGCCCCTGGAAGCATGAAAATCACTTTAAACATGCTAATTTTAGCTCTAACACTGATGATCCACCTACAAATGTGAACTGACGTTCAAAAATAAAACATTTGAAAACGGACCATTTTCCACATTTCTGAAGCATGACGTAATGGGGGGGTGTTATCTCTTTTGTCGAAAATCAGCCGTTTTTGCTCGAACATTAAATGCCTCCAAATGGTATTTAATTAACTTCCCGGGGTGAAGAAACCCTTTTTGAGAACTCAGCGTGAGTAAATTGGCCATTTTCATGCACTTTTAACCATTCCATAAATCTTGTGTTTTGGGCCCCTGGAAGGATGAAAATCACTTTAAACATGCTAATTTTAGCTCTAACACTGATGATCCACCTACAAATGTGAACTGACGTTCAAAAATAAAACATTTGAAAACGGACCATTTTCCACATTTCTGAAGCATGACGTAATGGGGGGGTGTTATCTCTTTTGTCGAAAATCAGCCGTTTTTGCTCGAACATTAAATGCCTCCAAATGGTATTTAATTAACTTCCCGAGCCCCTGGAAGCATGAAAATCACTTTAAACATGCTAATTTTAGCTCTAACACCGATGATCCACCTACAAATGTGAACTGACGTTCAAAAATGAAACATTTGAAAACGGACCATTTTCCACATTTCTGAAGCATGACGTAATGGGGGGGTGTTATCTCTTTTGTCGAAAATCAGCCGTTTTTGATCTAACATTAAATGCCTCCAAATGGTATTTAATTAACTTCCCGGGGTGAAGAAACCCTTTTTGAGAACTCAGAGTGAGTAAATTGGCCATTTTCATGCACTTTTAACCATTCCATAAATCTTGTGTTTTGGGCCCCTGGAAGCATGAAAATCACTTTAAACATGCTAATTTTAGCTCTAACACTGATGATCCACCTACAAATGTGAACTGACGTTCAAAAATAAAACATTTGAAAACGGACCATTTTCCACATTTCTGAAGCATGACGTAATGGGGGGGTGTTATCTCTTTTGTCGAAAATCAGCCGTTTTTGCTCGAACATTAAATGCCTCCAAATGGTATTTAATTAACTTCCCGGGGTGAAGAAACCCTTTTTGAGAACTCAGAGTGAGTAAATTGGCCATTTTCATGCACTTTTAACCATTCCATAAATCTTGTGTTTTGGGCCCCTGGAAGCATGAAAATCACTTTAAACATGCTAATTTTAGCTCTAACACTGATGATCCACCTACAAATGTGAACTGACGTTCAAAAATAAAACATTTGAAAACGGACCATTTTCCACATTTCTGAAGCATGACGTAATGGGGGGGTGTTATCTCTTTTGTCAAAACTCAGCCGTTTTTGCTCTAACATTAAATGCCTCCAAATGGTATTTAATTAACTTCCCGGGGTGAAGAAACCCTTTTTGAGAACTCAGAGTGAGTAAATTGGCCATTTTCATGCACTTTTAACCATTCCATAAATCTTGTGTTTTGGACCCCTGGAAGCATGAAAATCACTTTAAACATGCTAATTTTAGCTCTAACACTGATGATCCACCTACAAATGTGAACTGACGTTCAAAAATAAAACATTTGAAAACGGACCATTTTCCACATTTCTGAAGCATGACGTAATGGGGGGGTGTTATCTCTTTTGTCGAAAATCAGCCGTTTTTGCTCGAACATTAAATGCCTCCAAATGGTATTTAATTAACTTCCCGAGCCCCTGGAAGCATGAAAATCACTTTAAACATGCTAATTTTAGCTCTAACACTGATGATCCACCTACAAATGTGAACTGACGTTCAAAAATGAAACATTTTAAAACGGACCATTTTCCACATTTCTGAAGCTTGACGTAATGGGGGGGTGTTATCTCTTTTGTCGAAAATCAGCCGTTTTTGCTCTAACATTAAATGCCTCCAAATGGTATTTAATTAACTTCCCGGGGTGAAGAAACCCTTTTTGAGAACTCAGAATGAGTAAATTGGCCATTTTCATGCACTTTTAACCATTCCATAAATCTTGTGTTTTGGGCCCCTGGAAGCATGAAAATCACTTTAAACATGCTAATTTTAGCTCTAACACTGATGATCCACCTACAAATGTGAACTGACGTTCAAAAATAAAACATTTGAAAACGGACCATTTTCCACATTTCTGAAGCATGACGTAATGGGGGGGTGTTATCTCTTTTGTCGAAAATCAGCCGTTTTTGCTCGAACATTAAATGCCTCCAAATGGTATTTATTTAACTTCCCGGGGTGAAGAAACCCTTTTTGAGAACTCAGAGTGAGTAAATTGGCCATTTTCATGCACTTTTAACCATTCCATAAATCTTGTGTTTTGGGCCCCTGGAAGCATGAAAATCACTTTAAACATGCTAATTTTAGCTCTAACACTGATGATCCACCTACAAATGTGAACTGACGTTCAAAAATAAAACATTTGAAAACGGACCATTTTCCACATTTCTGAAGCATGACGTAATGGGGGGGTGTTATCTCTTTTGTCGAAAATCAGCCGTTTTTGCTCGAACATTAAATGCCTCCAAATGGTATTTAATTAACTTCCCGGGGTGAAGAAACCCTTTTTGAGAACTCAGAGTGAGTAAATTGGCCATTTTCATGCACTTTTAACCATTCCATAAATCTTGTGTTTTGGGCCCCTGGAAGCATGAAAATCACTTTAAACATGCTAATTTTAGCTCTAACACTGATGATCCACCTACAAATGTGAACTGACGTTCAAAAATAAAACATTTGAAAACGGACCATTTTCCACATTTCTGAAGCATGACGTAATGGGGGGGTGTTATCTCTTTTGTCGAAAATCAGCCGTTTTTGCTCGAACATTAAATGCCTCCAAATGGTATTTAATTAACTTCCCGAGCCCCTGGAAGCATGAAAATCACTTTAAACATGCTAATTTTAGCTCTAACACTGATGATCCACCTACAAATGTGAACTGACGTTCAAAAATGAAACATTTGAAAACTGACCATTTTCCACATTTCTGAAGCATGACGTAATGGGGGGGTGTTATCTCTTTTGTCGAAAATCAGCCGTTTTTGCTCTAACATTAAATGCCTCCAAATGGTATTTAATTAACTTCCCGGGGTGAAGAAACCCTTTTTGAGAACTCAGAGTGAGTAAATTGGCCATTTTCATGCACTTTTAACCATTCCATAAATCTTGTGTTTTGGGCCCCTGGAAGCATGAAAATCACTTTAAACATGCTAATTTTAGCTCTAACACTGATGATCCACCTACAAATGTGAACTGACGTTAAAAAATAAAACATTTGAAAACGGACCATTTTCCACATTTCTGAAGCATGACGTAATGGGGGGTGTTATCTCTTTTGTCGAAAATCAGCCATTTTTGCTCGAACATTAAATGCCTCCAAATGGTATTTAATTAACTTCCCGGGGTGAAGAAACCCTTTTTGAGAACTCAGAGTGAGTAAATTGGCCATTTTCATGCACTTTTAACCATTCCATAAATCTTGTGTTTTGGGCCCCTGGAAGCATGAAAATCACTTTAAACATGCTAATTTTAGCTCTAACACTGATGATCCACCTACAAATGTGAACTGACGTTCAAAAATAAAACATTTGAAAACGGACCATTTACCACATTTCTGAAGCATGACGTAATGGGGGGGTGTTATCTCTTTTGTCGAAAATCAGCCGTTTTTGCTCGAACATTAAATGCCTCCAAATGGTATTTAATTAACTTCCCGGGGTGAAGAAACCCTTTTTGAGAACTCAGAGTGAGTAAATTGGCCATTTTCATGCACTTTTAACCATTCCATAAATCTTGTGTTTTGGGCTCCTGGAAGCATGAAAATCACTTTAAACATGCTAATTTTAGCTCTAACACTGATGATCCACCTACAAATGTGAACTGACGTTCAAAAATAAAACATTTGAAAACGGACCATTTTCCCCATTTCTGAAGCATGACGTAATGGGGGGGTGTTATCTCTTTTGTCGAAAATCAGCCGTTTTTGCTCGAACATTAAATGCCTCCAAATGGTATTTAATTAACTTCCCGAGCCCCTGGAAGCATGAAAATCACTTTAAACATGCTAATTTTAGCTCTAACACTGATGATCCACCTACAAATGTGAACTGACGTTCAAAAATAAAACATTTGAAAACGGACCATTTCCCACATTTCTGAAGCATGACGTAATGGGGGGGTGTTATCTCTTTTGTCGAAAATCAGCCGTTTTTGCTCGAACATTAAATGCCTCCAAATGGTATTTAATTAACTTCCCGAGCCCCTGGAAGCATGAAAATCATTTTAAACATGGTAATTTTAGCTCTAACACTGATGATCCACCTACAAATGTGAACTGACGTTCAAAAATGAAACATTTTAAAACGGACCATTTTCCACATTTCTGAAGCTTGACGTAATGGGGGGGTGTTATCTCTTTTGTCGAAAATCAGCCGTTTTTGCTCTAACATTAAATGCCTCCAAATGGTATTTAATTAACTTCCCGGGGTGAAGAAACCCTTTTTGAGAACTCAGAGTGAGTAAATTGGCCATTTTCATGCACTTTTAACCATTCCATAAATCTTGTGTTTTGGGCCCCTGGAAGCATGAAAATCACTTTAAACATGCTAATTTTAGCTCTAACACTGATGATCCACCTACAAATGTGAACTGACGTTCAAAAATAAAACATTTGAAAACGGACCATTTTCCACATTTCTGAAGCATGACGTAATGGGGGGGTGTTATCTCTTTTGTCGAAAATCAGCCGTTTTTGCTCGAACATTAAATGCCTCCAAATGGTATTTATTTAACTTCCCGGGGTGAAGAAACCCTTTTTGAGAACTCAGAGTGAGTAAATTGGCCATTTTCATGCACTTTTAACCATTCCATAAATCTTGTGTTTTGGGCCCCTGGAAGCATGAAAATCACTTTAAACATGCTAATTTTAGCTCTAACACTGATGATCCACCTACAAATGTGAACTGACGTTCAAAAATAAAACATTTGAAAACGGACCATTTTCCACATTTCTGAAGCATGACGTAATGGGGGGGTGTTATCTCTTTTGTCGAAAATCAGCCGTTTTTGCTCTAACATTAAATGCTTCCAAATGGTATTTAATTAACTTCCCGGGGTGAAGAAACCCTTTTTGAGAACTCAGAGTGAGTAAATTGGCCATTTTCATGCACTTTTAACCATTCCATAAATCTTGTGTTTTGGGCCCCTGGAAGCATGAAAATCACTTTAAACATGCTAATTTTAGCTCTAACACTGATGATCCACCTACAAATGTGAACTGACGTTCAAAAATAAAACATTTGAAAACGGACCATTTTCCACATTTCTGATGCATGACGTAATGGGGGGGTGTTATCTCTTTTGTCGAAAATCAGCCGTTTTTGCTCTAACATTAAATGCCTCCAAATGGTATTTAATTAACTTCCCGAGCCCCTGGAAGCATGAAAATCACTTTAAACATGCTAATTTTAGCTCTAACACTGATGATCCACCTACAAATGTGAACTGACGTTCAAAAATAAAACATTTGAAAACGGACCATTTTCCACATTTCTGAAGCATGACGTAATGGGGGGGTGTTATCTCTTTTGTCGAAAATCAGCCGTTTTTGCTCGAACATTAAATGCCTCCAAATGGTATTTAATTAACTTCCCGAGCCCCTGGAAGCATGAAAATCACTTTAAACATGCTAATTTTAGCTCTAACACTGATGATCCACCTACAAATGTGAACTGACGTTCAAAAATGAAACATTTGAAAACTGACCATTTTCCACATTTCTGAAGCATGACGTAATGGGGGGGTGTTATCTCTTTTGTCGAAAATCAGCCGTTTTTGCTCTAACATTAAATGCCTCCAAATGGTATTTAATTAACTTCCCGGGGTGAAGAAACCCTTTTTGAGAACTCAGAGTGAGTAAATTGGCCATTTTCATGCACTTTTAACCATTCCATAAATCTTGTGTTTTGGGCCCCTGGAAGCATGAAAATCACTTTAAACATGCTAATTTTAGCTCTAACACTGATGATCCACCTACAAATGTGAACTGACGTTAAAAAATAAAACATTTGAAAACGGACCATTTTCCACATTTCTGAAGCATGACGTAATGGGGGGTGTTATCTCTTTTGTCGAAAATCAGCCGTTTTTGCTCGAACATTAAATGCCTCCAAATGGTATTTAATTAACTTCCCGGGGTGAAGAAACCCTTTTTGAGAACTCAGAGTGAGTAAATTGGCCATTTTCATGCACTTTTAACCATTCCATAAATCTTGTGTTTTGGGCCCCTGGAAGCATGAAAATCACTTTAAACATGCTAATTTTAGCTCTAACACTGATGATCCACCTACAAATGTGAACTGACGTTCAAAAATAAAACATTTGAAAACGGACCATTTTCCACATTTCTGAAGCATGACGTAATGGGGGGGTGTTATCTCTTTTGTCGAAAATCAGCCGTTTTTGCTCGAACATTAAATGCCTCCAAATGGTATTTAATTAACTTCCCGGGGTGAAGAAACCCTTTTTGAGAACTCAGAGTGAGTAAATTGGCCATTTTCATGCACTTTTAACCATTCCATAAATCTTGTGTTTTGGGCTCCTGGAAGCATGAAAATCACTTTAAACATGCTAATTTTAGCTCTAACACTGATGATCCACCTACAAATGTGAACTGACGTTCAAAAATAAAACATTTGAAAACGGACCATTTTCCCCATTTCTGAAGAATGACGTAATGGGGGGGTGTTATCTCTTTTGTCGAAAATCAGCCGTTTTTGCTCGAACATTAAATGCCTCCAAATGGTATTTAATTAACTTCCCGAGCCCCTGGAAGCATGAAAATCACTTTAAACATGCTAATTTTAGCTCTAACACTGATGATCCACCTACAAATGTGAACTGACGTTCAAAAATAAAACATTTGAAAACGGACCATTTTCCACATTTCTGAAGCATGACGTAATGGGGGGGTGTTATCTCTTTTGTCGAAAATCAGCCGTTTTTGCTCTAACATTAAATGCCTCCAAATGGTATTTAATTAACTTCCTGGGGTGAAGAAACCCTTTTTGAGAACTCAGAGTGAGTAAATTGGCCATTTTCATGCACTTTTAACCATTCCATAAATCTTGTGTTTTGGGCCCCTGGAAGCATGAAAATCACTTTAAACATGCTAATTTTAGCTCTAACACTGATGATCCACCTACAAATGTGAACTGACGTTCAAAAATAAAACATTTGAAAACGGACCATTTTCCACATTTCTGAAGCATGACGTAATGGGGGGGTGTTATCGCTTTTGTCGAAAATCAGCCGTTTTTGCTCGAACATTAAATGCCTCCAAATGGTATTTAATTAACTTCCCGGGGTGAAGAAACCCTTTTTGAGAACTCAGAGTGAGTAAATTGGCCATTTTCATGCACTTTTAACCATTCCATAAATCTTGTGTTTTGGGCCCCTGGAAGCATGAAAATCACTTTAAACATGCTAATTTTAGCTCTAACACTGATGATCCACCTACAAATGTGAACTGACGTTCAAAAATAAAACATTTGAAAACGGACCATTTTCCACATTTCTGAAGCATGACGTAATGGGGGGGGTGTTATCTCTTTTGTCGAAAATCAGCCGTTTTTGCTTTAACATTAAATGCCTCCAAATGGTATTTAATTAACTTCCCGGGGTGAAGAAACCCTTTTTGAGAACTCAGAGTGAGTAAATTGGCCATTTTCATGCACTTTTAACCATTCCATAAATCTTGTGTTTTGGGCCCCTGGAAGCATGAAAATCACTTTAAACATGCTAATTTTAGCTCTAACACTGATGATCCACCTACAAATGTGAACTGACGTTCAAAAATAAAACATTTGAAAACGGACCATTTTCCACATTTCTGAAGAATGACGTAATGGGGGGGTGTTATCTCTTTTGTGGAAAATCAGCCTTTTTTGCTCGAACATTAAATGCCTCCAAATGGTATTTATTTCACTTCCCGAGCCCCTGGAAGCATGAAAATCACTTTAAACATGCTAATTTTAGCTCTAACACTGATGATCCACCTACAAATGTGAACTGACGTTCAAAAATAAAACATTTGAAAACGGACCATTTTCCACATTTCTGAAGCATGACGTAATGGGGGGGTGTTATCGCTTTTGTCGAAAATCAGCCGTTTTTGCTCGAACATTAAATGCCTCCAAATGGTATTTAATTAACTTCCCGGGGTGAAGAAACCCTTTTTGAGAACTCAGAGTGAGTAAATTGGCCATTTTCATGCACTTTTAACCATTCCATAAATCTTGTGTTTTGGGCCCCTGGAAGCATGAAAATCACTTTAAACATGCTAATTTTAGCTCTAACACTGATGATCCACCTACAAATGTGAACTGACGTTCAAAAATAAAACATTTGAAAACGGACCATTTTCCACATTTCTGAAGCATGACGTAATGGGGGGGTGTTATCTCTTTTGTCGAAAATCAGCCGTTTTTGCTCTAACATTAAATGCCTCCAAATGGTATTTAATTAACTTCCCGGGGTGAAGAAACCCTTTTTGAGAACTCAGAGTGAGTAAATTGGCCATTTTCATGCACTTTTAACCATTCCATAAATCTTGTGTTTTGGGCCCCTGGAAGCATGAAAATCACTTTAAACATGCTAATTTTAGCTCTAACACTGATGATCCACCTACAAATGTGAACTGACGTTCAAAAATAAAACATTTGAAAACGGACCATTTTCCACATTTCTGAAGAATGACGTAATGGGGGGGTGTTATCTCTTTTGTGGAAAATCAGCCTTTTTTGCTCGAACATTAAATGCCTCCAAATGGTATTTATTTCACTTCCCGAGCCCCTGGAAGCATGAAAATCACTTTAAACATGCTAATTTTAGCTCTAACACTGATGATCCACCTACAAATGTGAACTGACGTTCAAAAATAAAACATTTGAAAACGGACCATTTTCCACATTTCTGAAGCATGACGTAATGGGGGGGTGTTATCTCTTTTGTCGAAAATCAGCCGTTTTTGCTCGAACATTAAATGCCTCCAAATGGTATTTAATTAACTTCCCGGGGTGAAGAAACCCTTTTTGAGAACTCAGAGTGAGTAAATTGGCCATTTTCATGCACTTTTAACCATTCCATAAATCTTGTGTTTTGGGCCCCTGGATGCATGAAAATCACTTTAAACATGCTAATTTTAGCTCTAACACTGATGATTCACCTACAAATGTGAACTGACGTTCAAAAATAAAACATTTGAAAACGGACCATTTTCCACATTTCTGAAGCATGACGTAATGGGGGGGTGTTATCTCTTTTGTCGAAAATCAGCCGTTTTTGCTTTAACATTAAATGCCTCCAAATGGTATTTAATTAACTTCCCGGGGTGAAGAAACCCTTTTTGAGAACTCAGAGTGAGTAAATTGGCCATTTTCATGCACTTTTAACCATTCCATAAATCTTGTGTTTTGGCCCCCTGGAAGCATGAAAATCACTTTAAACATGCTAATTTTAGCTCTAACACTGATGATCCACCTACAAATGTGAACTGACGTTAAAAAATGAAACATTTGAAAACGGACCATTTTCCACATTTCTGAAGCATGACGTAATGGGGGGTGTTATCTCTTTTGTCGAAAATCAGCCGTTTTTGCTCTAACATTAAATGCCTCCAAATGGTATTTAATTAACTTCCCGGGGTGAAGAAACCCTTTTTGAGAACTCAGAGTGAGTAAATTGGCCATTTTCATGCACTTTTAACCATTCCATAAATCTTGTGTTTTGGGCCCCTGGAAGCATGAAAATCACTTTAAACATGCTAATTTTAGCTCTAACACTGATGATCCACCTACAAATGTGAACTGACGTTCAAAAATAAAACATTTGAAAACGGACCATTTTCCACATTTCTGAAGCATGACGTAATGGGGGGGTGTTATCTCTTTTGTGGAAAATCAGCCTTTTTTGCCTGAACATTAAATGCCTCCAAATGGTATTTATTTCACTTCCTGAGCCCCTGGAAGCATGAAAATCACTTTAAACATGCTAATTTTAGCTCTAACACTGATGATCCACCTACAAATGTGAACTGACGTTCAAAAATAAAACATTTGAAAACGGACCATTTTCCACATTTCTGAAGCATGACGTAATGGGGGGGTGTTATCTCTTTTGTCGAAAATCAGCCGTTTTTGCTCGAACATTAAATGCCTCCAAATGGTATTTAATTAACTTCCCGGGGTGAAGAAACCCTTTTTGAGAACTCAGAGTGAGTAAATTGGCCATTTTCATGCACTTTTAACCATTCCATAAATCTTGTGTTTTGGGCCCCTGGAAGCATGAAAATCACTTTAAACATGCTAATTTTAGCTCTAACACTGATGATCCACCTACAAATGTGAACTGACGTTAAAAAATAAAACATTTGAAAACGGACCATTTTCCACATTTCTGAAGCATGACGTAATGGGGGGGGTGTTATCTCTTTTGTGGAAAATCAGCCTTTTTTGCTCGAACATTAAATGCCTCCAAATGGTATTTATTTCACTTCCCAAGCCCCTGGAAGCATGAAAATCACTTTAAACATGCTAATTTTAGCTCTAACACTGATGATCCACCTACAAATGTGAACTGACGTTCAAAAATAAAACATTTGAAAACGGACCATTTTCCACATTTCTGAAGCATGACGTAATGGGGGGGTGTTATCTCTTTTGTCGAAAATCAGCCGTTTTTGCTCGAACATTAAATGCCTCCAAATGGTATTTAATTAACTTCCCGAGCCCCTGGAAGCATGAAAATCACTTTAAACATGCTAATTTTAGCTCTAACACTGATGATCCACCTACAAATGTGAACTGACGTTCAAAAATGAAACATTTGAAAACGGACCATTTTCCACATTTCTGAAGCATGACGTAATGGGGGGGTGTTATCTCTTTTGTCGAAAATCAGCAGTTTTTGCTCTAACATTAAATGCCTCCAAATGGTATTTAATTAACTTCCCGGGGTGAAGAAACCCTTTTTGAGAACTCAGAGTGAGTAAATTGGCCATTTTCATGCACTTTTAACCATTCCATAAATCTTGTGTTTTGGGCCCCTGGAAGCATGAAAATCACTTTAAACATGCTAATTTTAGCTCTAACACTGATGATCCACCTACAAATGTGAACTGACGTTCAAAAATAAAACATTTGAAAACGGACCATTTTCCACATTTCTGAAGCATGACGTAATGGGGGGGTGTTATCTCTTTTGTTGAAAATCAGCCGTTTTTGCTCGAACATTAAATGCCTCCAAATGGTATTTAATTAACTTCCCGGGGTGAAGAAACCCTTTTTGAGAACTCAGAGTGAGTAAATTGGCCATTTTCATGCACTTTTAACCATTCCATAAATCTTGTGTTTTGGGCCCCTGGAAGCATGAAAATCACTTTAAACATGCTAATTTTAGCTCTAACACTGATGATCCACCTACAAATGTGAACTGACGTTCAAAAATAAAACATTTGAAAACGGACCATTTTCCACATTTCTGAAGCATGACGTAATGGGGGGGTGTTATCTCTTGTGGAAAATCAGCCTTTTTTGCTCGAACATTAATTGCCTCCAAATGGTATTTATTTCACTTCCCGAGCCCCTGGAAGCATGAAAATCACTTTAAACATGCTAATTTTAGCTCTAACACTGATGATCCACCTACAAATGTGAACTGACGTTCAAAAATAAAACATTTGAAAACGGACCATTTTCCACATTTCTGAAGCATGACGTAATGGGGGGGTGTTATCTCTTTTGTCGAAAATCAGCCGTTTTTGCTCGAACATTAAATGCCTCCAAATGGTATTTAATTAACTTCCCGGGGTGAAGAAACCCTTTTTGAGAACTCAGAGTGAGTAAATTGGCCATTTTCATGCACTTTTAACCATTCCATAAATCTTGTGTTTTGGGCCCCTGGAAGCATGAAAATCACTTTAAACATGCTAATTTTAGCTCTAACACTGATGATCCACCTACAAATGTGAACTGACGTTCAAAAATAAAACATTTGAAAACGGACCATTTTCCACATTTCTGAAGCATGACGTAATGGGGGGGTGTTATCTCTGTTGTCGAAAATCAGCCGTTTTTGCTCGAACATTAAATGCCTCCAAATGGTATTTAATTAACTTCCCGGGGTGAAGAAACCCTTTTTGAGAACTCAGAGTGAGTAAATTGGCCATTTTCATGCACTTTTAACCATTCCATAAATCTTGTGTTTTGGGCTCCTGGAAGCATGAAAATCACTTTAAACATGCTAATTTTAGCTCTAACACTGATGATCCACCTACAAATGTGAACTGACGTTCAAAAATAAAACATTTGAAAACGGACCATTTTCCACATTTCTGAAGCATGACGTAATGGGGGGGTGTTATCTCTTTTGTCAAAAATCAGCCGTTTTTGCTCTAACATTAAATGCCTCCAAATGGTATTTAATTAACTTCCCGGGGTGAAGAAACCCTTTTTGAGAACTCAGAGTGAGTAAATTGGCCATTTTCATGCACTTTTAACCATTCCATAAATCTTGTGTTTTGGGCCCCTGGAAGCATGAAAATCACTTTAAACATGCTAATTTTAGCTCTAACACTGATGATCCACCTACAAATGTGAACTGACGTTCAAAAATAAAACATTTGAAAACGGACCATTTTCCCCATTTCTGAAGCATGACGTAATGGGGGGGTGTTATCTCTTTTGTCGAAAATCAGCCGTTTTTGCTCGAACATTAAATGCCTCCAAATGGTATTTAATTAACTTCCCGAGCCCCTGGAAGCATGAAAATCACTTTAAACATGCTAATTTAAGCTCTAACACTGATGATCCACCTACAAATGTGAACTGACGTTCAAAAATGAAACATTTGAAAACGGACCATTTTCCAAATTTCTGAAGCATGACGTAATGGGGGGGTGTTATCTCTTTTGTCGAAAATCAGCCGTTTTTGCTCTAACATTAAATGCCTCCAAATGGTATTTAATTAACTTCCCGGGGTGAAGAAACCCTTTTTGAGAACTCAGAGTGAGTAAATTGGCCATTTTCATGCACTTTTAACCATTCCATAAATCTTGTGTTTTGGGCCCCTGGAAGCATGAAAATCACTTTAAACATGCTAATTTTAGCTCTAACACTGATGATCCACCTACAAATGTGAACTGACGTTCAAAAATAAAACATTTGAAAACGGACCATTTTCCACATTTCTGAAGCATGACGTAATGGGGGGGTGTTATCTCTTTTGTGGAAAATCAGCCTTTTTTGCTCGAACATTAAATGCCTCCAAATGGTATTTATTTCACTTCCCGAGCCCCTGGAAGCATGAAAATCACTTTAAACATGCTAATTTTAGCTCTAACACTGATGATCCACCTACAAATGTGAACTGACGTTCAAAAATAAAACATTTGAAAACGGACCATTTTCCACATTTCTGAAGCATGACGTAATGGGGGGGTGTTATCTCTTTTGTCGAAAATCAGCCGTTTTTGCTCGAACATTAAATGCCTCCAAATGGTATTTAATTAACTTCCCGAGCCCCTGGAAGCATGAAAATCACTTTAAACATGCTAATTTTAGCTCTAACACTGATGATCCACCTACAAATGTGAACTGACGTTCAAAAATAAAACATTTGAAAACGGACCATTTTCCACATTTCTGAAGCATGACGTAATGGGGGGGTGTTATCTCTTTTGTCGAAAATCAGCCGTTTTTGCTCGAACATTAAATGCCTCCAAATGGTATTTAATTAACTTCCCGAGCCCCTGGAAGCATGAAAATCACTTTAAACATGCTAATTTTAGCTCTAACACTGATGATCCACCTACAAATGTGAACTGACGTTCAAAAATAAAACATTTGAAAACGGACCATTTTCCACATTTCTGAAGCATGACGTAATGGGGGGGTGTTATCTCTTTTGTCGAAAATCAGCCGTTTTTGCTCTAACATTAAATGCCTCCAAATGGTATTTAATTAACTTCCCGGGGTGAAGAAACCCTTTTTGAGAACTCAGAGTGAGTAAATTGGCCATTTTCATGCACTTTTAACCATTCCATAAATCTTGTGTTTTGGGCCCCTGGAAGCATGAAAATCACTTTAAACATGCTAATTTTAGCTCTAACACTGATGATCCACCTACAAATGTGAACTGACGTTCAAAAATAAAACATTTGAAAACGGACCATTTTCCACATTTCTGAAGCATGACGTAATGGGGGGGTGTTATCTCTTTTGTCGAAAATCAGCCGTTTTTGCTCGAACATTAAATGCCTCCAAATGGTATTTAATTAACTTCCCGGGGTGAAGAAACCCTTTTTGAGAACTCAGAGTGAGTAAATTGGCCATTTTCATGCACTTTTAACCATTCCATAAATCTTGTGTTTTGGGCCCCTGGAAGCATGAAAATCACTTTAAACATGCTCATTTTAGCTCTAACACTGATGATCCACCTACAAATGTGAACTGACGTTCAAAAATAAAACATTTGAAAACGGACCATTTTCCACATTTCTGAAGCATGACGTAATGGGGGGGTGTTATCTCTTTTGTCGAAAATCAGCCGTTTTTGCTTTAACATTAAATGCCTCCAAATGGTATTTAATTAACTTCCCGGGGTGAAGAAACCCTTTTTGAGAACTCAGAGTGAGTAAATTGGCCATTTTCATGCACTTTTAACCATTCCATAAATCTTGTGTTTTGGGCCCCTGGAAGCATGAAAATCACTTTAAACATGCTAATTTTAGCTCTAACACTGATGATCCACCTACAAATGTGAACTGACGTTCAAAAATAAAACATTTGAAAACGGACCATTTTCCACATTTCTGAAGCATGACGTAATGGGGGGGTGTTATCTCTTTTGTCGAAAATCAGCCGTTTTTGCTCGAACATTAAATGCCTCCAAATGGTATTTAATTAACTTCCCGAGCCCCTGGAAGCATGAAAATCACTTTAAACATGCTAATTTTAGCTCTAACACTGATGATCCACCTACAAATGTGAACTGACGTTCAAAAATGAAACATTTGAAAACTGACCATTTTCCACATTTCTGAAGCATGACGTAATGGGGGGGTGTTATCTCTTTTGTCGAAAATCAGCCGTTTTTGCTCTAACATTAAATGCCTCCAAATGGTATTTAATTAACTTCCCGGGGTGAAGAAACCCTTTTTGAGAACTCAGAGTGAGTAAATTGGCCATTTTCATGCACTTTTAACCATTCCATAAATCTTGTGTTTTGGGCCCCTGGAAGCATGAAAATCACTTTAAACATGCTAATTTTAGCTCTAACACTGATGATCCACCTACAAATGTGAACTGACGTTAAAAAATAAAACATTTGAAAACGGACCATTTTCCACATTTCTGAAGCATGACGTAATGGGGGGTGTTATCTCTTTTGTCGAAAATCAGCCATTTTTGCTCGAACATTAAATGCCTCCAAATGGTATTTAATTAACTTCCCGGGGTGAAGAAACCCTTTTTGAGAACTCAGAGTGAGTAAATTGGCCATTTTCATGCACTTTTAACCATTCCATAAATCTTGTGTTTTGGGCCCCTGGAAGCATGAAAATCACTTTAAACATGCTAATTTTAGCTCTAACACTGATGATCCACCTACAAATGTGAACTGACGTTCAAAAATAAAACATTTGAAAACGGACCATTTACCACATTTCTGAAGCATGACGTAATGGGGGGGTGTTATCTCTTTTGTCGAAAATCAGCCGTTTTTGCTCGAACATTAAATGCCTCCAAATGGTATTTAATTAACTTCCCGGGGTGAAGAAACCCTTTTTGAGAACTCAGAGTGAGTAAATTGGCCATTTTCATGCACTTTTAACCATTCCATAAATCTTGTGTTTTGGGCTCCTGGAAGCATGAAAATCACTTTAAACATGCTAATTTTAGCTCTAACACTGATGATCCACCTACAAATGTGAACTGACGTTCAAAAATAAAACATTTGAAAACGGACCATTTTCCCCATTTCTGAAGCATGACGTAATGGGGGGGTGTTATCTCTTTTGTCGAAAATCAGCCGTTTTTGCTCGAACATTAAATGCCTCCAAATGGTATTTAATTAACTTCCCGAGCCCCTGGAAGCATGAAAATCACTTTAAACATGCTAATTTTAGCTCTAACACTGATGATCCACCTACAAATGTGAACTGACGTTCAAAAATAAAACATTTGAAAACGGACCATTTCCCACATTTCTGAAGCATGACGTAATGGGGGGGTGTTATCTCTTTTGTCGAAAATCAGCCGTTTTTGCTCGAACATTAAATGCCTCCAAATGGTATTTAATTAACTTCCCGAGCCCCTGGAAGCATGAAAATCATTTTAAACATGGTAATTTTAGCTCTAACACTGATGATCCACCTACAAATGTGAACTGACGTTCAAAAATGAAACATTTTAAAACGGACCATTTTCCACATTTCTGAAGCTTGACGTAATGGGGGGGTGTTATCTCTTTTGTCGAAAATCAGCCGTTTTTGCTCTAACATTAAATGCCTCCAAATGGTATTTAATTAACTTCCCGGGGTGAAGAAACCCTTTTTGAGAACTCAGAGTGAGTAAATTGGCCATTTTCATGCACTTTTAACCATTCCATAAATCTTGTGTTTTGGGCCCCTGGAAGCATGAAAATCACTTTAAACATGCTAATTTTAGCTCTAACACTGATGATCCACCTACAAATGTGAACTGACGTTCAAAAATAAAACATTTGAAAACGGACCATTTTCCACATTTCTGAAGCATGACGTAATGGGGGGGTGTTATCTCTTTTGTCGAAAATCAGCCGTTTTTGCTCGAACATTAAATGCCTCCAAATGGTATTTATTTAACTTCCCGGGGTGAAGAAACCCTTTTTGAGAACTCAGAGTGAGTAAATTGGCCATTTTCATGCACTTTTAACCATTCCATAAATCTTGTGTTTTGGGCCCCTGGAAGCATGAAAATCACTTTAAACATGCTAATTTTAGCTCTAACACTGATGATCCACCTACAAATGTGAACTGACGTTCAAAAATAAAACATTTGAAAACGGACCATTTTCCACATTTCTGAAGCATGACGTAATGGGGGGGTGTTATCTCTTTTGTCGAAAATCAGCCGTTTTTGCTCTAACATTAAATGCTTCCAAATGGTATTTAATTAACTTCCCGGGGTGAAGAAACCCTTTTTGAGAACTCAGAGTGAGTAAATTGGCCATTTTCATGCACTTTTAACCATTCCATAAATCTTGTGTTTTGGGCCCCTGGAAGCATGAAAATCACTTTAAACATGCTAATTTTAGCTCTAACACTGATGATCCACCTACAAATGTGAACTGACGTTCAAAAATAAAACATTTGAAAACGGACCATTTTCCACATTTCTGATGCATGACGTAATGGGGGGGTGTTATCTCTTTTGTCGAAAATCAGCCGTTTTTGCTCTAACATTAAATGCCTCCAAATGGTATTTAATTAACTTCCCGAGCCCCTGGAAGCATGAAAATCACTTTAAACATGCTAATTTTAGCTCTAACACTGATGATCCACCTACAAATGTGAACTGACGTTCAAAAATAAAACATTTGAAAACGGACCATTTTCCACATTTCTGAAGCATGACGTAATGGGGGGGTGTTATCTCTTTTGTCGAAAATCAGCCGTTTTTGCTCGAACATTAAATGCCTCCAAATGGTATTTAATTAACTTCCCGAGCCCCTGGAAGCATGAAAATCACTTTAAACATGCTAATTTTAGCTCTAACACTGATGATCCACCTACAAATGTGAACTGACGTTCAAAAATGAAACATTTGAAAACTGACCATTTTCCACATTTCTGAAGCATGACGTAATGGGGGGGTGTTATCTCTTTTGTCGAAAATCAGCCGTTTTTGCTCTAACATTAAATGCCTCCAAATGGTATTTAATTAACTTCCCGGGGTGAAGAAACCCTTTTTGAGAACTCAGAGTGAGTAAATTGGCCATTTTCATGCACTTTTAACCATTCCATAAATCTTGTGTTTTGGGCCCCTGGAAGCATGAAAATCACTTTAAACATGCTAATTTTAGCTCTAACACTGATGATCCACCTACAAATGTGAACTGACGTTAAAAAATAAAACATTTGAAAACGGACCATTTTCCACATTTCTGAAGCATGACGTAATGGGGGGTGTTATCTCTTTTGTCGAAAATCAGCCGTTTTTGCTCGAACATTAAATGCCTCCAAATGGTATTTAATTAACTTCCCGGGGTGAAGAAACCCTTTTTGAGAACTCAGAGTGAGTAAATTGGCCATTTTCATGCACTTTTAACCATTCCATAAATCTTGTGTTTTGGGCCCCTGGAAGCATGAAAATCACTTTAAACATGCTAATTTTAGCTCTAACACTGATGATCCACCTACAAATGTGAACTGACGTTCAAAAATAAAACATTTGAAAACGGACCATTTTCCACATTTCTGAAGCATGACGTAATGGGGGGGTGTTATCTCTTTTGTCGAAAATCAGCCGTTTTTGCTCGAACATTAAATGCCTCCAAATGGTATTTAATTAACTTCCCGGGGTGAAGAAACCCTTTTTGAGAACTCAGAGTGAGTAAATTGGCCATTTTCATGCACTTTTAACCATTCCATAAATCTTGTGTTTTGGGCTCCTGGAAGCATGAAAATCACTTTAAACATGCTAATTTTAGCTCTAACACTGATGATCCACCTACAAATGTGAACTGACGTTCAAAAATAAAACATTTGAAAACGGACCATTTTCCCCATTTCTGAAGAATGACGTAATGGGGGGGTGTTATCTCTTTTGTCGAAAATCAGCCGTTTTTGCTCGAACATTAAATGCCTCCAAATGGTATTTAATTAACTTCCCGAGCCCCTGGAAGCATGAAAATCACTTTAAACATGCTAATTTTAGCTCTAACACTGATGATCCACCTACAAATGTGAACTGACGTTCAAAAATAAAACATTTGAAAACGGACCATTTTCCACATTTCTGAAGCATGACGTAATGGGGGGGTGTTATCTCTTTTGTCGAAAATCAGCCGTTTTTGCTCTAACATTAAATGCCTCCAAATGGTATTTAATTAACTTCCTGGGGTGAAGAAACCCTTTTTGAGAACTCAGAGTGAGTAAATTGGCCATTTTCATGCACTTTTAACCATTCCATAAATCTTGTGTTTTGGGCCCCTGGAAGCATGAAAATCACTTTAAACATGCTAATTTTAGCTCTAACACTGATGATCCACCTACAAATGTGAACTGACGTTCAAAAATAAAACATTTGAAAACGGACCATTTTCCACATTTCTGAAGCATGACGTAATGGGGGGGTGTTATCGCTTTTGTCGAAAATCAGCCGTTTTTGCTCGAACATTAAATGCCTCCAAATGGTATTTAATTAACTTCCCGGGGTGAAGAAACCCTTTTTGAGAACTCAGAGTGAGTAAATTGGCCATTTTCATGCACTTTTAACCATTCCATAAATCT
Organism: Lissotriton vulgaris; assembly: GCF_964263255.1. Classification (NCBI taxonomy): domain Eukaryota; kingdom Metazoa; phylum Chordata; class Amphibia; order Caudata; family Salamandridae; genus Lissotriton; species Lissotriton vulgaris. The sequence continues at coordinate 545,314 of NW_028240871.1, forward strand.
TGTGTTTTGGGCCCCTGGAAGCATGAAAATCACTTTAAACATGCTAATTTTAGCTCTAACACTGATGATCCACCTACAAATGTGAACTGACGTTCAAAAATAAAACATTTGAAAACGGACCATTTTCCACATTTCTGAAGCATGACGTAATGGGGGGGGTGTTATCTCTTTTGTCGAAAATCAGCCGTTTTTGCTTTAACATTAAATGCCTCCAAATGGTATTTAATTAACTTCCCGGGGTGAAGAAACCCTTTTTGAGAACTCAGAGTGAGTAAATTGGCCATTTTCATGCACTTTTAACCATTCCATAAATCTTGTGTTTTGGGCCCCTGGAAGCATGAAAATCACTTTAAACATGCTAATTTTAGCTCTAACACTGATGATCCACCTACAAATGTGAACTGACGTTCAAAAATAAAACATTTGAAAACGGACCATTTTCCACATTTCTGAAGAATGACGTAATGGGGGGGTGTTATCTCTTTTGTGGAAAATCAGCCTTTTTTGCTCGAACATTAAATGCCTCCAAATGGTATTTATTTCACTTCCCGAGCCCCTGGAAGCATGAAAATCACTTTAAACATGCTAATTTTAGCTCTAACACTGATGATCCACCTACAAATGTGAACTGACGTTCAAAAATAAAACATTTGAAAACGGACCATTTTCCACATTTCTGAAGCATGACGTAATGGGGGGGTGTTATCGCTTTTGTCGAAAATCAGCCGTTTTTGCTCGAACATTAAATGCCTCCAAATGGTATTTAATTAACTTCCCGGGGTGAAGAAACCCTTTTTGAGAACTCAGAGTGAGTAAATTGGCCATTTTCATGCACTTTTAACCATTCCATAAATCTTGTGTTTTGGGCCCCTGGAAGCATGAAAATCACTTTAAACATGCTAATTTTAGCTCTAACACTGATGATCCACCTACAAATGTGAACTGACGTTCAAAAATAAAACATTTGAAAACGGACCATTTTCCACATTTCTGAAGCATGACGTAATGGGGGGGTGTTATCTCTTTTGTCGAAAATCAGCCGTTTTTGCTCTAACATTAAATGCCTCCAAATGGTATTTAATTAACTTCCCGGGGTGAAGAAACCCTTTTTGAGAACTCAGAGTGAGTAAATTGGCCATTTTCATGCACTTTTAACCATTCCATAAATCTTGTGTTTTGGGCCCCTGGAAGCATGAAAATCACTTTAAACATGCTAATTTTAGCTCTAACACTGATGATCCACCTACAAATGTGAACTGACGTTCAAAAATAAAACATTTGAAAACGGACCATTTTCCACATTTCTGAAGAATGACGTAATGGGGGGGTGTTATCTCTTTTGTGGAAAATCAGCCTTTTTTGCTCGAACATTAAATGCCTCCAAATGGTATTTATTTCACTTCCCGAGCCCCTGGAAGCATGAAAATCACTTTAAACATGCTAATTTTAGCTCTAACACTGATGATCCACCTACAAATGTGAACTGACGTTCAAAAATAAAACATTTGAAAACGGACCATTTTCCACATTTCTGAAGCATGACGTAATGGGGGGGTGTTATCTCTTTTGTCGAAAATCAGCCGTTTTTGCTCGAACATTAAATGCCTCCAAATGGTATTTAATTAACTTCCCGGGGTGAAGAAACCCTTTTTGAGAACTCAGAGTGAGTAAATTGGCCATTTTCATGCACTTTTAACCATTCCATAAATCTTGTGTTTTGGGCCCCTGGATGCATGAAAATCACTTTAAACATGCTAATTTTAGCTCTAACACTGATGATCCACCTACAAATGTGAACTGACGTTCAAAAATAAAACATTTGAAAACGGACCATTTTCCACATTTCTGAAGCATGACGTAATGGGGGGGTGTTATCTCTTTTGTCGAAAATCAGCCGTTTTTGCTTTAACATTAAATGCCTCCAAATGGTATTTAATTAACTTCCCGGGGTGAAGAAACCCTTTTTGAGAACTCAGAGTGAGTAAATTGGCCATTTTCATGCACTTTTAACCATTCCATAAATCTTGTGTTTTGGCCCCCTGGAAGCATGAAAATCACTTTAAACATGCTAATTTTAGCTCTAACACTGATGATCCACCTACAAATGTGAACTGACGTTAAAAAATGAAACATTTGAAAACGGACCATTTTCCACATTTCTGAAGCATGACGTAATGGGGGGTGTTATCTCTTTTGTCGAAAATCAGCCGTTTTTGCTCTAACATTAAATGCCTCCAAATGGTATTTAATTAACTTCCCGGGGTGAAGAAACCCTTTTTGAGAACTCAGAGTGAGTAAATTGGCCATTTTCATGCACTTTTAACCATTCCATAAATCTTGTGTTTTGGGCCCCTGGAAGCATGAAAATCACTTTAAACATGCTAATTTTAGCTCTAACACTGATGATCCACCTACAAATGTGAACTGACGTTCAAAAATAAAACATTTGAAAACGGACCATTTTCCACATTTCTGAAGCATGACGTAATGGGGGGGTGTTATCTCTTTTGTGGAAAATCAGCCTTTTTTGCCTGAACATTAAATGCCTCCAAATGGTATTTATTTCACTTCCTGAGCCCCTGGAAGCATGAAAATCACTTTAAACATGCTAATTTTAGCTCTAACACTGATGATCCACCTACAAATGTGAACTGACGTTCAAAAATAAAACATTTGAAAACGGACCATTTTCCACATTTCTGAAGCATGACGTAATGGGGGGGTGTTATCTCTTTTGTCGAAAATCAGCCGTTTTTGCTCGAACATTAAATGCCTCCAAATGGTATTTAATTAACTTCCCGGGGTGAAGAAACCCTTTTTGAGAACTCAGAGTGAGTAAATTGGCCATTTTCATGCACTTTTAACCATTCCATAAATCTTGTGTTTTGGGCCCCTGGAAGCATGAAAATCACTTTAAACATGCTAATTTTAGCTCTAACACTGATGATCCACCTACAAATGTGAACTGACGTTAAAAAATAAAACATTTGAAAACGGACCATTTTCCACATTTCTGAAGCATGACGTAATGGGGGGGGTGTTATCTCTTTTGTGGAAAATCAGCCTTTTTTGCTCGAACATTAAATGCCTCCAAATGGTATTTATTTCACTTCCCAAGCCCCTGGAAGCATGAAAATCACTTTAAACATGCTAATTTTAGCTCTAACACTGATGATCCACCTACAAATGTGAACTGACGTTCAAAAATAAAACATTTGAAAACGGACCATTTTCCACATTTCTGAAGCATGACGTAATGGGGGGGTGTTATCTCTTTTGTCGAAAATCAGCCGTTTTTGCTCGAACATTAAATGCCTCCAAATGGTATTTAATTAACTTCCCGAGCCCCTGGAAGCATGAAAATCACTTTAAACATGCTAATTTTAGCTCTAACACTGATGATCCACCTACAAATGTGAACTGACGTTCAAAAATGAAACATTTGAAAACGGACCATTTTCCACATTTCTGAAGCATGACGTAATGGGGGGGTGTTATCTCTTTTGTCGAAAATCAGCAGTTTTTGCTCTAACATTAAATGCCTCCAAATGGTATTTAATTAACTTCCCGGGGTGAAGAAACCCTTTTTGAGAACTCAGAGTGAGTAAATTGGCCATTTTCATGCACTTTTAACCATTCCATAAATCTTGTGTTTTGGGCCCCTGGAAGCATGAAAATCACTTTAAACATGCTAATTTTAGCTCTAACACTGATGATCCACCTACAAATGTGAACTGACGTTCAAAAATAAAACATTTGAAAACGGACCATTTTCCACATTTCTGAAGCATGACGTAATGGGGGGGTGTTATCTCTTTTGTTGAAAATCAGCCGTTTTTGCTCGAACATTAAATGCCTCCAAATGGTATTTAATTAACTTCCCGGGGTGAAGAAACCCTTTTTGAGAACTCAGAGTGAGTAAATTGGCCATTTTCATGCACTTTTAACCATTCCATAAATCTTGTGTTTTGGGCCCCTGGAAGCATGAAAATCACTTTAAACATGCTAATTTTAGCTCTAACACTGATGATCCACCTACAAATGTGAACTGACGTTCAAAAATAAAACATTTGAAAACGGACCATTTTCCACATTTCTGAAGCATGACGTAATGGGGGGGTGTTATCTCTTGTGGAAAATCAGCCTTTTTTGCTCGAACATTAATTGCCTCCAAATGGTATTTATTTCACTTCCCGAGCCCCTGGAAGCATGAAAATCACTTTAAACATGCTAATTTTAGCTCTAACACTGATGATCCACCTACAAATGTGAACTGACGTTCAAAAATAAAACATTTGAAAACGGACCATTTTCCACATTTCTGAAGCATGACGTAATGGGGGGGTGTTATCTCTTTTGTCGAAAATCAGCCGTTTTTGCTCGAACATTAAATGCCTCCAAATGGTATTTAATTAACTTCCCGGGGTGAAGAAACCCTTTTTGAGAACTCAGAGTGAGTAAATTGGCCATTTTCATGCACTTTTAACCATTCCATAAATCTTGTGTTTTGGGCCCCTGGAAGCATGAAAATCACTTTAAACATGCTAATTTTAGCTCTAACACTGATGATCCACCTACAAATGTGAACTGACGTTCAAAAATAAAACATTTGAAAACGGACCATTTTCCACATTTCTGAAGCATGACGTAATGGGGGGGTGTTATCTCTGTTGTCGAAAATCAGCCGTTTTTGCTCGAACATTAAATGCCTCCAAATGGTATTTAATTAACTTCCCGGGGTGAAGAAACCCTTTTTGAGAACTCAGAGTGAGTAAATTGGCCATTTTCATGCACTTTTAACCATTCCATAAATCTTGTGTTTTGGGCTCCTGGAAGCATGAAAATCACTTTAAACATGCTAATTTTAGCTCTAACACTGATGATCCACCTACAAATGTGAACTGACGTTCAAAAATAAAACATTTGAAAACGGACCATTTTCCACATTTCTGAAGCATGACGTAATGGGGGGGTGTTATCTCTTTTGTCAAAAATCAGCCGTTTTTGCTCTAACATTAAATGCCTCCAAATGGTATTTAATTAACTTCCCGGGGTGAAGAAACCCTTTTTGAGAACTCAGAGTGAGTAAATTGGCCATTTTCATGCACTTTTAACCATTCCATAAATCTTGTGTTTTGGGCCCCTGGAAGCATGAAAATCACTTTAAACATGCTAATTTTAGCTCTAACACTGATGATCCACCTACAAATGTGAACTGACGTTCAAAAATAAAACATTTGAAAACGGACCATTTTCCCCATTTCTGAAGCATGACGTAATGGGGGGGTGTTATCTCTTTTGTCGAAAATCAGCCGTTTTTGCTCGAACATTAAATGCCTCCAAATGGTATTTAATTAACTTCCCGAGCCCCTGGAAGCATGAAAATCACTTTAAACATGCTAATTTAAGCTCTAACACTGATGATCCACCTACAAATGTGAACTGACGTTCAAAAATGAAACATTTGAAAACGGACCATTTTCCAAATTTCTGAAGCATGACGTAATGGGGGGGTGTTATCTCTTTTGTCGAAAATCAGCCGTTTTTGCTCTAACATTAAATGCCTCCAAATGGTATTTAATTAACTTCCCGGGGTGAAGAAACCCTTTTTGAGAACTCAGAGTGAGTAAATTGGCCATTTTCATGCACTTTTAACCATTCCATAAATCTTGTGTTTTGGGCCCCTGGAAGCATGAAAATCACTTTAAACATGCTAATTTTAGCTCTAACACTGATGATCCACCTACAAATGTGAACTGACGTTCAAAAATAAAACATTTGAAAACGGACCATTTTCCACATTTCTGAAGCATGACGTAATGGGGGGGTGTTATCTCTTTTGTGGAAAATCAGCCTTTTTTGCTCGAACATTAAATGCCTCCAAATGGTATTTATTTCACTTCCCGAGCCCCTGGAAGCATGAAAATCACTTTAAACATGCTAATTTTAGCTCTAACACTGATGATCCACCTACAAATGTGAACTGACGTTCAAAAATAAAACATTTGAAAACGGACCATTTTCCACATTTCTGAAGCATGACGTAATGGGGGGGTGTTATCTCTTTTGTCGAAAATCAGCCGTTTTTGCTCGAACATTAAATGCCTCCAAATGGTATTTAATTAACTTCCCGAGCCCCTGGAAGCATGAAAATCACTTTAAACATGCTAATTTTAGCTCTAACACTGATGATCCACCTACAAATGTGAACTGACGTTCAAAAATAAAACATTTGAAAACGGACCATTTTCCACATTTCTGAAGCATGACGTAATGGGGGGGTGTTATCTCTTTTGTCGAAAATCAGCCGTTTTTGCTCGAACATTAAATGCCTCCAAATGGTATTTAATTAACTTCCCGAGCCCCTGGAAGCATGAAAATCACTTTAAACATGCTAATTTTAGCTCTAACACTGATGATCCACCTACAAATGTGAACTGACGTTCAAAAATAAAACATTTGAAAACGGACCATTTTCCACATTTCTGAAGCATGACGTAATGGGGGGGTGTTATCTCTTTTGTCGAAAATCAGCCGTTTTTGCTCTAACATTAAATGCCTCCAAATGGTATTTAATTAACTTCCCGGGGTGAAGAAACCCTTTTTGAGAACTCAGAGTGAGTAAATTGGCCATTTTCATGCACTTTTAACCATTCCATAAATCTTGTGTTTTGGGCCCCTGGAAGCATGAAAATCACTTTAAACATGCTAATTTTAGCTCTAACACTGATGATCCACCTACAAATGTGAACTGACGTTCAAAAATAAAACATTTGAAAACGGACCATTTTCCACATTTCTGAAGCATGACGTAATGGGGGGGTGTTATCTCTTTTGTCGAAAATCAGCCGTTTTTGCTCGAACATTAAATGCCTCCAAATGGTATTTAATTAACTTCCCGGGGTGAAGAAACCCTTTTTGAGAACTCAGAGTGAGTAAATTGGCCATTTTCATGCACTTTTAACCATTCCATAAATCTTGTGTTTTGGGCCCCTGGAAGCATGAAAATCACTTTAAACATGCTCATTTTAGCTCTAACACTGATGATCCACCTACAAATGTGAACTGACGTTCAAAAATAAAACATTTGAAAACGGACCATTTTCCACATTTCTGAAGCATGACGTAATGGGGGGGTGTTATCTCTTTTGTCGAAAATCAGCCGTTTTTGCTTTAACATTAAATGCCTCCAAATGGTATTTAATTAACTTCCCGAGCCCCTGGAAGCATGAAAATCACTTTAAACATGCTAATTTTAGCTCTAACACTGATGATCCACCTACAAATGTGAACTGACGTTCAAAAATAAAACATTTGAAAACGGACCATTTTCCACATTTCTGAAGCATGACGTAATGGGGGGTGTTATCTCTTTTGTCGAAAATCAGCCGTTTTTGCTCGAACATTAAATGCCTCCAAATGGTATTTAATTAACTTCCCGAGCCCCTGGAAGCATGAAAATCACTTTAAACATGCTAATTTTAGCTCTAACACTGATGATCCACCTACAAATGTGAACTGACGTTAAAAAATGAAACATTTGAAAACGGACCATTTTCCACATTTCTGAAGCATGACGTAATGGGGGGGTGTTATCTCTTTTGTCGAAAATCAGCCGTTTTTGCTCGAACATTAAATGCCTCCAAATGGTATTTAATTCACTTCCCGGGGTGAAGAAACCCTTTTTGAGAACTCAGAGTGAGTAAATTGGCCATTTTCATGCACTTTTAACCATTCCATAAATCTTGTGTTTTGGGCCCCTGGAAGCATGAAAATCACTTTAAACATGCTAATTTTAGCTCTAACACTGATGATCCACCTACAAATGTGAACTGACGTTCAAAAATAAAACATTTGAAAACGGACCATTTTCCACATTTCTGAAGCATGACGTAATGGGGGGGTGTTATCTCTTTTGTCGAAAATCAGCCGTTTTTGCTCTAACATTAAATGCCTCCAAATGGTATTTAATTAACTTCCCGGGGTGAAGAAACCCTTTTTGAGAACTCAGAGTGAGTAAATTGGCCATTTTCATGCACTTTTAACCATTCCATAAATCTTGTGTTTTGGGCCCCTGGAAGCATGAAAATCACTTTAAACATGCTAATTTTAGCTCTAACACTGATGATCCACCTACAAATGTGAACTGACGTTCAAAAATAAAACATTTGAAAACGGACCATTTTCCACATTTCTGAAGCATGACGTAATGGGGGGGTGTTATCTCTTTTGTGGAAAATCAGCCTTTTTTGCTCGAACATTAAATGCCTCCAAATGGTATTTATTTCACTTCCCGAGCCCCTGGAAGCATGAAAATCACTTTAAACATGCTAATTTTAGCTCTAACACTGATGATCCACCTACAAATGTGAACTGACGTTCAAAAATAAAACATTTGAAAACGGACCATTTTCCACATTTCTGAAGCATGACGTAATGGGGGGGTGTTATCTCTTTTGTCGAAAATCAGCCGTTTTTGCTCGAACATTAAATGCCTCCAAATGGTATTTAATTAACTTCCCGAGCCCCTGGAAGCATGAAAATCACTTTAAACATGCTAATTTTAGCTCTAACACTGATGATCCACCTACAAATGTGAACTGACGTTCAAAAATAAAACATTTGAAAACGGACCATTTTCCACATTTCTGAAGCATGACGTAATGGGGGGGTGTTATCTCTTTTGTCGAAAATCAGCCGTTTTTGCTCGAACATTAAATGCCTCCAAATGGTATTTAATTAACTTCCCGAGCCCCTGAAAGCATGAAAATCACTTTAAACATGCTAATTTTAGCTCTAACACTGATGATCCACCTACAAATGTGAACTGACGTTCAAAAATGAAACATTTGAAAACGGACCATTTTCCACATTTCTGAAGCATGACGTAATGGGGGGGGTGTTATCTCTTTTGTCGAAAATCAGCCGTTTTTGCTCTAACATTAAATGCCTCCAAATGGTATTTAATTAACTTCCCGGGGTGAAGAAACCCTTTTTGAGAACTCAGAGTGAGTAAATTGGCCATTTTCATGCACTTTTAACCATTCCATAAATCTTGTGTTTTGGGCCCCTGGAAGCATGAAAAGCACTTTAAACATACTAATTTTAGCTCTAACACTGATGATCCACCTACAAATGTGAACTGACGTTAAAAAATAAAACATTTGAAAACGGACCATTTTCCACATTTCTGAAGCATGACGTAATGGGGGGGTGTTATCTCTTTTGTCGAAAATCAGCCGTTTTTGCTCGAACATTAAATGCCTCCAAATGGTATTTAATTAACTTCCCGGGGTGAAGAAACCCTTTTTGAGAACTCAGAGTGAGTAAATTGGCCATTTTCATGCACTTTTAACCATTAAATAAATCTTGTGTTTTGGGCCCCTGGAAGCATGAAAATCACTTTAAACATGCTAATTTTAGCTCTAACACTGATGATCCACCTACAAATGTGAACTGACGTTCAAAAATAAAACATTTGAAAACGGACCATTTTCCACATATCTGAAGCATGACGTAATGGGGGGGTGTTATCTCTTTTGTCGAAAATCAGCCGTTTTTGCTCTAACATTAAATGCCTCCAAATGGTATTTAATTAACTTCCCGAGCCCCTGGAAGCATGAAAATCACTTTAAACATGCTAATTTTAGCTCTAACACTGATGATCCACCTACAAATGTGAACTGACGTTCAAAAATAAAACATTTGAAAACGGACCATTTTCCACATTTCTGAAGCATGACGTAATGGGGGGGTGTTATCTCTTTTGTCGAAAATCAGCCGTTTTTGCTCTAACATTAAATGCCTCCAAATGGTATTTAATTAACTTCCCGAGCCCCTGGAAGCATGAAAATCACTTTAAACATGCTAATTTTAGCTCTAACACTGATGATCCACCTACAAATGTGAACTGACGTTCAAAAATAAAACATTTGAAAACGGACCATTTTCCACATTTCTGAAGCATGACGTAATGGGGGGGTGTTATCTCTTTTGTCGAAAATCAACTGTTTTTGCTCGAACATTAAATGCCTCCAAATGGTATTTATTTAACTTCCCGAGCCCCTGGAAGCATGAAAATCACTTTAAACATGCTAATTTTAGCTCTAACACTGATGATCCACCTACAAATGTGAACTGACGTTCAAAAATGAAACATTTGAAAACGGACCATTTTCCACATTTCTGAAGCATGACGTAATGGGGGGGTGTTATCTCTTTTGTCGAAAATCAGCCGTTTTTGCTCTAACATTAAATGCCTCCAAATGGTATTTAATTAACTTCCCGGGGTGAAGAAACCCTTTTTGAGAACTCAGAGTGAGTAAATTGGCCATTTTCATGCACTTTTAACCATTCCATAAATCTTGTGTTTTGGGCCCCTGGAAGCATGAAAATCACTTTAAACATACTAATTTTAGCTCTAACACTGATGATCCACCTACAAATGTGAACTGACGTTAAAAAATAAAACATTTGAAAACGGACCATTTTCCACATTTCTGAAGCATGACGTAATGGGGGGGTGTTATCTCTTTTGTCGAAAATCAGCCGTTTTTGCTCGAACATTAAATGCCTCCAAATGGTATTTAATTAACTTCCCGGGGTGAAGAAACCCTTTTTGAGAACTCAGAGTGAGTAAATTGGCCATTTTCATGCACTTTTAACCATTCCATAAATCTTGTGTTTTGGGCCCCTGGAAGCATGAAAATCACTTTAAACATGCTAATTTTAGCTCTAACACTGATGATCCACCTACAAATGTGAACTGACGTTCAAAAATAAAACATTTGAAAACGGACCATTTTCCACATTTCTGAAGCATGACGTAATGGGGGGGTGTTATCTCTTTTGTCGAAAATCAGCCGTTTTTGCTCTAACATTAAATGCCTCCAAATGGTATTTAATTAACTTCCCGAGCCCCTGGAAGCATGAAAATCACTTTAAACATGCTAATTTTAGCTCTAACACTGATGTTCCACCTACAAATGTGAACTGACGTTCAAAAATAAAACATTTGAAAACGGACCATTTTCCACATTTCTGAAGCATGACGTAATGGGGGGGTGTTATCTCTTTTGTCAAAAATCAGCCGTTTTTGCTCTAACATTAAATGCCTCCAAATGGTATTTAATTAACTTCCCGAGCCCCTGGAAGCATGAAAATCACTTTAAACATGCTAATTTTAGCTCTAACACTGATGATCCACCTACAAATGTGAACTGACGTTCAAAAATAAAACATTTGAAAACGGACCATTTTCCACATTTCTGAAGCATGACGTAATGGGGGGGGGTGTTATCTCTTTTGTCGAAAATCAGCTGTTTTTGCTCGAACATTAAATGCCTCCAAATGGTATTTATTTAACTTCCCGAGCCCCTGGAAGCATGAAAATCACTTTAAACATGCTAATTTTAGCTCTAACACTGATGATCCACCTACAAATGTGAACTGACGTTCAAAAATGAAACATTTGAAAACGGACCATTTTCCACATTTCTGAAGCATGACGTAATGGGGGGGTGTTATCTCTTTTGTCGAAAATCAGCCGTTTTTGCTCTAACATTAAATGCCTCCAAATGGTATTTAATTAACTTCCCGGGGTGAAGAAACCCTTTTTGAGAACTCAGAGTGAGTAAATTGGCCATTTTCATGCACTTTTAACCATTCCATAAATCTTGTGTTTTGGGCCCCTGGAAGCATGAAAATCACTTTAAACATACTAATTTTAGCTCTAACACTGATGATCCACCTACAAATGTGAACTGACGTTAAAAAATAAAACATTTGAAAACGGACCATTTTCCACATTTCTGAAGCATGACGTAATGGGGGGGTGTTATCTCTTTTGTCGAAAATCAGCCGTTTTTGCTCGAACATTAAATGCCTCCAAATGGTATTTAATTAACTTCCCGGGGTGAAGAAACCCTTTTTGAGAACTCAGAGTGAGTAAATTGGCCATTTTCATGCACTTTTAACCATTCCATAAATCTTGTGTTTTGGGCCCCTGGAAGCATGAAAATCACTTTAAACATGCTAATTTTAGCTCTAACACTGATGATCCACCTACAAATGTGAACTGACGTTCAAAAATAAAACATTTGAAAACGGACCATTTTCCACATTTCTGAAGCATGACGTAATGGGGGGGTGTTATCTCTTTTGTCGAAAATCAGCCGTTTTTGCTCTAACATTAAATGCCTCCAAATGGTATTTAATTAACTTCCCGAGCCCCTGGAAGCATGAAAATCACTTTAAACATGCTAATTTTAGCTCTAACACTGATGTTCCACCTACAAATGTGAACTGACGTTCAAAAATAAAACATTTGAAAACGGACCATTTTCCACATTTCTGAAGCATGACGTAATGGGGGGGTGTTATCTCTTTTGTCGAAAATCAGCCGTTTTTGCTCTAACATTAAATGCCTCCAAATGGTATTTAATTAACTTCCCGGGGTGAAGAAACCCTTTTTGAGAACTCAGAGTGAGTAAATTGGCCATTTTCATGCACTTTTAACCATTCCATAAATCTTGTGTTTTGGGCCCCTGGAAGCATGAAAATCACTTTAAACATGCTAATTTTAGCTCTAACACTGATGATCCACCTACAAATGTGAACTGACGTTCAAAAATAAAACATTTGAAAACGGACCATTTTCCACATTTCTGAAGCATGACGTAATGGGGGGGTGTTATCTCTTTTGTCGAAAATCAGCCGTTTTTGCTCTAACATTAAATGCCTCCAAATGGTATTTAATTAACTTCCCGAGCCCCTGGAAGCATGAAAATCACTTTAAACATGCTAATTTTAGCTCTAACACTGATGATCCACCTACAAATGTGAACTGACGTTCAAAAATAAAACATTTGAAAACGGACCATTTTCCACATTTCTGAAGCATGACGTAATGGGGGGGTGTTATCTCTTTTGTCGAAAATCAGCCGTTTTTGCTCGAACATTAAATGCCTCCAAATGGTATTTAATTAACTTCCCGAGCCCCTGGAAGCATGAAAATCACTTTAAACATGCTAATTTTAGCTCTAACACTGATGATCCACCTACAAATGTGAACTGACGTTCAAAAATGAAACATTTGAAAACTGACCATTTTCCACATTTCTGAAGCATGACGTAATTGGGGGTGTTATCTCTTTTGTCGAAAATCAGCCGTTTTTGCTCTAACATTAAATGCCTCCAAATGGTATTTAATTAACTTCCCGGGGTGAAGAAACCCTTTTTGAGAACTCAGAGTGAGTAAATTGGCCATTTTCATGCACTTTTAACCATTCCATAAATCTTGTGTTTTGGGCCCCTGGAAGCATGAAAATCACTTTAAACATGCTAATTTTAGCTCTAACACTGATGATCCACCTACAAATGTGAACTGACGTTAAAAAATAAAACATTTGAAAACGGACCATTTTCCACATTTCTGAAGCATGACGTAATGGGGGGTGTTATCTCTTTTGTCGAAAATCAGCCGTTTTTGCTCGAACATTAAATGCCTCCAAATGGTATTTAATTAACTTCCCGGGGTGAAGAAACCCTTTTTGAGAACTCAGAGTGAGTAAATTGGCCATTTTCATGCACTTTTAACCATTCCATAAATCTTGTGTTTTGGGCCCCTGGAAGCATGAAAATCACTTTAAACATGCTAATTTTAGCTCTAACACTGATGATCCACCTACAAATGTGAACTGACGTTCAAAAATAAAACATTTGAAAACGGACCATTTTCCACATTTCTGAAGCATGACGTAATGGGGGGGTGTTATCTCTTTTGTCGAAAATCAGCCGTTTTTGCTCGAACATTAAATGCCTCCAAATGGTATTTAATTAACTTCCCGGGGTGAAGAAACCCTTTTTGAGAACTCAGAGTGAGTAAATTGGCCATTTTCATGCACTTTTAACCATTCCATAAATCTTGTGTTTTGGGCTCCTGGAAGCATGAAAATCACTTTAAACATGCTAATTTTAGCTCTAACACTGATGATCCACCTACAAATGTGAACTGACGTTCAAAAATAAAACATTTGAAAACGGACCATTTTCCACATTTCTGAAGCATGACGTAATGGGGGGGTGTTATCTCTTTTGTCGAAAATCAGCCGTTTTTGCTCTAACATTAAATGCCTCCAAATGGTATTTAATTAACTTCCCGGGGTGAAGAAACCCTTTTTGAGAACTCAGAGTGAGTAAATTGGCCATTTTTATGCACTTTTAACCATTCCATAAATCTTGTGTTTTGGGCCCCTGGAAGCATGAAAATCACTTTAAACATGCTAATTTTAGCTCTAACACTGATGATCCACCTACAAATGTGAACTGACGTTCAAAAATAAAACATTTGAAAACGGACCATTTTCCCCATTATTGAAGCATGACGTAATGGGGGGGTGTTATCTCTTTTGTCGAAAATCAGCCGTTTTTGCTCGAACATTAAATGCCTCCAAATGGTATTTAATTAACTTCCCGAGCCCCTGGAAGCATGAAAATCACTTTAAACATGCTAATTTGAGCTCTAACACTGATGATCCACCTACAAATGTGAACTGACGTTCAAAAATGAAACATTTGAAAACGGACCATTTTCCACATTTCTGAAGCATGACGTAATGGGGGGGTGTTATCTCTTTTGTCGAAAATCAGCCGTTTTTGCTCTAACATTAAATGCCTCCAAATGGTATTTAATTAACTTCCCGGGGTGAAGAAACCCTTTTTGAGAACTCAGAGTGAGTAAATTGGCCATTTTCATGCATTTTTAACCATTCCATAAATCTTGTGTTTTGGGCCCCTGGAAGCATGAAAATCACTTTAAACATGCTAATTTTAGCTCTAACACTGATGATCCACCTACAAATGTGAACTGACGTTCAAAAATAAAACATTTGAAAACGGACCATTTTCCACATTTCTGAAGCATGACGTAATGGGGGGTGTTATCTCTTTTGTGGAAAATCAGCCTTTTTTGCTCGAACATTAAATGCCTCCAAATGGTATTTATTTCACTTCCCGAGCCCCTGGAAGCATGAAAATCACTTTAAACATGCTAATTTTAGCTCTAACACTGATGATCCACCTACAAATGTGAACTGACGTTCAAAAATAAAACATTTGAAAACGGACCATTTTCCACATTTCTGAAGCATGACGTAATGGGGGGGTGTTATCTCTTTTGTCGAAAATCAGCCGTTTTTGCTCGAACATTAAATGCCTCCAAATGGTATTTAATTAACTTCCCGAGCCCCTGGAAGCATGAAAATCACTTTAAACATGCTAATTTTAGCTCTAACACTGATGATCCACCTACAAATGTGAACTGACGTTCAAAAATAAAACATTTGAAAACGGACCATTTTCCACATTTCTGAAGCATGACGTAATGGGGGGGTGTTATCTCTTTTGTCGAAAATCAGCCGTTTTTGCTCGAACATTAAATGCCTCCAAATGGTATTTAATTAACTTCCCGAGCCCCTGGAAGCATGAAAATCACTTTAAACATGCTAATTTTAGCTCTAACACTGATGATCCACCTACAAATGTGAACTGACGTTCAAAAATAAAACATTTGAAAACGGACCATTTTCCACATTTCTGAAGCATGACGTAATGGGGGGTGTTATCTCTTTTGTCGAAAATCAGCCGTTTTTGCTCTAACATTAAATGCCTCCAAATGGTATTTAATTAACTTCCTGGGGTGAAGAAACCCTTTTTGAGAACTCAGAGTGAGTAAATTGGCCATTTTCATGCACTTTTAACCATTCCATAAATCTTGTGTTTTGGGCCCCTGGAAGCATGAAAATCACTTTAAACATGCTAATTTTAGCTCTAACACTGATGATCCACCTACAAATGTGAACTGACGTTCAAAAATAAAACATTTGAAAACGGACCATTTTCCATATTTCTGAAGCATGACGTAATGGGGGGGTGTTATCGCTTTTGTCGAAAATCAGCCGTTTTTGCTCGAACATTAAATGCCTCCAAATGGTATTTAATTAACTTCCCGGGGTGAAGAAACCCTTTTTGAGAACTCAGAGTGAGTAAATTGGCCATTTTCATGCATTTTTAACCATTCCATAAATCTTGTGTTTTGGGCCCCTGGAAGCATGAAAATCACTTTAAACATGCTAATTTTAGCTCTAACACTGATGATCCACCTACAAATGTGAACTGACGTTCAAAAATAAAACATTTGAAAACGGACCATTTTCCACATTTCTGAAGCATGACGTAATGGGGGGGGGTGTTATCTCTTTTGTCGAAAATCAGCCGTTTTTGCTCTAACATTAAATGCCTCCAAATGGTATTTAATTAACTTCCCGGGGTGAAGAAACCCTTTTTGAGAACTCAGAGTGAGTAAATTGGCCATTTTCATGCACTTTTAACCATTCCATAAATCTTGTGTTTTGGGCCCCTGGAAGCATGAAAATCACTTTAAACATGCTAATTTTAGCTCTAACACTGATGATCCACCTACAAATGTGAACTGACGTTCAAAAATAAAACATTTGAAAACGGACCATTTTCCACATTTCTGAAGCATGACGTAATGGGGGGGTGTTATCGCTTTTGTCGAAAATCAGCCGTTTTTGCTCGAACATTAAATGCCTCCAAATGGTATTTAATTAACTTCCCGTGGTGAAGAAACCCTTTTTGAGAACTCAGAGTGAGTAAATTGGCCATTTTCATGCACTTTTAACCATTCCATAAATCTTGTGTTTTGGGCCCCTGGAAGCATGAAAATCACTTTAAACATGCTAATTTTAGCTCTAACACTGATGATCCACCTACAAATGTGAACTGACGTTCAAAAATAAAACATTTGAAAACGGACCATTTTCCACATTTC
The DNA here is from genome assembly GCF_964263255.1 of Lissotriton vulgaris. NCBI lineage: Eukaryota > Metazoa > Chordata > Amphibia > Caudata > Salamandridae > Lissotriton > Lissotriton vulgaris. The sequence continues at coordinate 562,166 of NW_028240871.1, forward strand.
TGAAGCATGACGTAATGGGGGGGTGTTATCTCTTTTGTCGAAAATCAGCCGTTTTTGCTCTAACAATAAATGCCTCCAAATGGTATTTAATTAACTTCCCGGGGTGAAGAAACCCTTTTTGAGAACTCAGAGTGAGTAAATTGGCCATTTTCATGCACTTTTAACCATTCCATAAATCTTGTGTTTTGGGCCCCTGGAAGCATGAAAATCACTTTAAACATGCTAATTTTAGCTCTAACACTGATGATCCACCTACAAATGTGAACTGACGTTCAAAAATAAAACATTTGAAAACGGACCATTTTCCACATTTCTGAAGCATGACGTAATGGGGGGGTGTTATCTCTTTTGTCGAAAATCAGCCGTTTTTGCTCGAACATTAAATGCCTCCAAATGGTATTTAATTAACTTCCCGAGCCCCTGGAAGCATGAAAATCACTTTAAACATGCTAATTTTAGCTCTAACACTGATGATCCACCTACAAATGTGAACTGACGTTCAAAAATAAAACATTTGAAAACGGACCATTTTCCACATTTCTGAAGCATGACGTAATGGGGGGGTGTTATCTCTTTTGTCGAAAATCAGCCGTTTTTGCTCGAACATTAAATGCCTCCAAATGGTATTTAATTAACTTCCCGAGCCCCTGGAAGCATGAAAATCACTTTAAACATGCTAATTTTAGCTCTAACACTGATGATCCACCTACAAATGTGAACTGACGTTCAAAAATAAAACATTTGAAAACGGACCATTTTCCACATTTCTGAAGCATGACGTAATGGGGGGTGTTATCTCTTTTGTCGAAAATCAGCCGTTTTTGCTCTAACATTAAATGCCTCCAAATGGTATTTAATTAACTTCCTGGGGTGAAGAAACCCTTTTTGAGAACTCAGAGTGAGTAAATTGGCCATTTTCATGCACTTTTAACCATTCCATAAATCTTGTGTTTTGGGCCCCTGGAAGCATGAAAATCACTTTAAACATGCTAATTTTAGCTCTAACACTGATGATCCACCTACAAATGTGAACTGACGTTCAAAAATAAAACATTTGAAAACGGACCATTTTCCATATTTCTGAAGCATGACGTAATGGGGGGGTGTTATCGCTTTTGTCGAAAATCAGCCGTTTTTGCTCGAACATTAAATGCCTCCAAATGGTATTTAATTAACTTCCCGGGGTGAAGAAACCCTTTTTGAGAACTCAGAGTGAGTAAATTGGCCATTTTCATGCATTTTTAACCATTCCATAAATCTTGTGTTTTGGGCCCCTGGAAGCATGAAAATCACTTTAAACATGCTAATTTTAGCTCTAACACTGATGATCCACCTACAAATGTGAACTGACGTTCAAAAATAAAACATTTGAAAACGGACCATTTTCCACATTTCTGAAGCATGACGTAATGGGGGGGGGTGTTATCTCTTTTGTCGAAAATCAGCCGTTTTTGCTCTAACATTAAATGCCTCCAAATGGTATTTAATTAACTTCCCGGGGTGAAGAAACCCTTTTTGAGAACTCAGAGTGAGTAAATTGGCCATTTTCATGCACTTTTAACCATTCCATAAATCTTGTGTTTTGGGCCCCTGGAAGCATGAAAATCACTTTAAACATGCTAATTTTAGCTCTAACACTGATGATCCACCTACAAATGTGAACTGACGTTCAAAAATAAAACATTTGAAAACGGACCATTTTCCACATTTCTGAAGCATGACGTAATGGGGGGGTGTTATCGCTTTTGTCGAAAATCAGCCGTTTTTGCTCGAACATTAAATGCCTCCAAATGGTATTTAATTAACTTCCCGTGGTGAAGAAACCCTTTTTGAGAACTCAGAGTGAGTAAATTGGCCATTTTCATGCACTTTTAACCATTCCATAAATCTTGTGTTTTGGGCCCCTGGAAGCATGAAAATCACTTTAAACATGCTAATTTTAGCTCTAACACTGATGATCCACCTACAAATGTGAACTGACGTTCAAAAATAAAACATTTGAAAACGGACCATTTTCCACATTTCTGAAGCATGACGTAATGGGGGGGTGTTATCTCTTTTGTCGAAAATCAGCCGTTTTTGCTCTAACAATAAATGCCTCCAAATGGTATTTAATTAACTTCCCGGGGTGAAGAAACCCTTTTTGAGAACTCAGAGTGAGTAAATTGGCCATTTTCATGCACTTTTAACCATTCCATAAATCTTGTGTTTTGGGCCCCTGGAAGCATGAAAATCACTTTAAACATGCTAATTTTAGCTCTAACACTGATGATCCACCTACAAATGTGAACTGACGTTCAAAAATAAAACATTTGAAAACGGACCATTTTCCACATTTCTGAAGCATGACGTAATGGGGGGGTGTTATCTCTTTTGTGGAAAATCAGCCTTTTTTGCTCGAACATTAAATGCCTCCAAATGGTATTTATTTCACTTCCCGAGCCCCTGGAAGCATGAAAATCACTTTAAACATGCTAATTTTAGCTCTAACACTGATGATCCACCTACAAATGTGAACTGACGTTCAAAAATAAAACATTTGAAAACGGACCATTTTCCACATTTCTGAAGCATGACGTAATGGGGGGGTGTTATCTCTTTTGTCGAAAATCAGCCGTTTTTGCTCGAACATTAAATGCCTCCAAATGGTATTTAATTAACTTCCCGGGGTGAAGAAACCCTTTTTGAGAACTCAGAGTGAGTAAATTGGCCATTTTCATGCACTTTTAACCATTCCATAAATCTTGTGTTTTGGGCCCCTGGAAGCATGAAAATCACTTTAAACATGCTAATTTTAGCTCTAACACTGATGATCCACCTACAAATGTGAACTGACGTTCAAAAATAAAACATTTGAAAACGGACCATTTTCCACATTTCTGAAGCATGACGTAATGGGGGGGGTGTTATCTCTTTTGTCGAAAATCAGCCGTTTTTGCTTTAACATTAAATGCCTCCAAATGGTATTTAATTAACTTCCCGGGGTGAAGAAACCCTTTTTGAGAACTCAGAGTGAGTAAATTGGCCATTTTCATGCACTTTTAACCATTCCATAAATCTTGTGTTTTGGGCCCCTGGAAGCATGAAAATCACTTTAAACATGCTAATTTTAGCTCTAACACTGATGATCCACCTACAAATGTGAACTGACGTTCAAAAATGAAACATTTGAAAACGGACCATTTTCCACATTTCTGAAGCATGACGTAATGGGGGGTGTTATCTCTTTTGTCGAAAATCAGCCGTTTTTGCTCTAACATTAAATGCCTCCAAATGGTATTTAATTAACTTCCCGGGGTGAAGAAACCCTTTTTGAGAACTCAGAGTGAGTAAATTGGCCATTTTCATGCACTTTTAACCATTCCATAAATCTTGTGTTTTGGGCCCCTGGAAGCATGAAAATCACTTTAAACATGCTAATTTTAGCTCTAACACTGATGATCCACCTACAAATGTGAACTGACGTTCAAAAATAAAACATTTGAAAACGGACCATTTTCCACATTTCTGAAGCATGACGTAATGGGGGGGTGTTATCTCTTTTGTGGAAAATCAGCCTTTTTTGCTCGAACATTAAATGCCTCCAAATGGTATTTATTTCACTTCCCGAGCCCCTGGAAGCATGAAAATCACTTTAAACATGCTAATTTTAGCTCTAACACTGATGATCCACCTACAAATGTGAACTGACGTTCAAAAATAAAACATTTGAAAACGGACCATTTTCCACATTTCTGAAGCATGACGTAATGGGGGGGTGTTATCTCTTTTGTCGAAAATCAGCCGTTTTTGCTCGAACATTAAATGCCTCCAAATGGTATTTAATTAACTTCCCGAGCCCCTGGAAGCATGAAAATCACTTTAAACATGCTAATTTTAGCTCTAACACTGATGATCCACCTACAAATGTGAACTGACGTTCAAAAATGAAACATTTGAAAACGGACCATTTTCCACATTTCTGAAGCATGACGTAATGGGGGGGTGTTATCTCTTTTGTCGAAAATCAGCCGTTTTTGCTCTAACATTAAATGCCTCCAAATGGTATTTAATTAACTTCCCGGGGTGAAGAAACCCTTTTTGAGAACTCAGAGTGAGTAAATTGGCCATTTTCATGCACTTTTAACCATTCCATAAATCTTGTGTTTTGGGCCCCTGGAAGCATGAAAATCACTTTAAACATGCTAATTTTAGCTCTAACACTGATGATCCACCTACAAATGTGAACTGACGTTCAAAAATAAAACATTTGAAAACGGACCATTTTCCACATTTCTGAAGCATGACGTAATGGGGGGGTGTTATCTCTTTTGTCGAAAATCAGCCGTTTTTGCTCGAACATTAAATGCCTCCAAATGGTATTTAATTAACTTCCCGGGGTGAAGAAACCCTTTTTGAGAACTCAGAGTGAGTAAATTGGCCATTTTCATGCACTTTTAACCATTCCATAAATCTTGTGTTTTGGGCCCCTGGAAGCATGAAAATCACTTTAAACATGCTAATTTTAGCTCTAACACTGATGATCCACCTACAAATGTGAACTGACGTTCAAAAATAAAACATTTGAAAACGGACCATTTTCCACATTTCTGAAGCATGACGTAATGGGGGGGTGTTATCTCTTTTGTCGAAAATCAGCCGTTTTTGCTCGAACATTAAATGCCTCCAAATGGTATTTAATTAACTTCCCGGGGTGAAGAAACCCTTTTTGAGAACTCAGAGTGAGTAAATTGGCCATTTTCATGCACTTTTAACCATTCCATAAATCTTGTGTTTTGGGCCCCTGGAAGCATGAAAATCACTTTAAACATGCTAATTTTAGCTCTAACACTGATGATCCACCTACAAATGTGAACTGACGTTCAAAAATAAAACATTTGAAAACGGACCATTTTCCCCATTTCTGAAGCATGACGTAATGGGGGGGTGTTATCTCTTTTGTCGAAAATCAGCCGTTTTTGCTCGAACATTAAATGCCTCCAAATGGTATTTAATTAACTTCCCGAGCCCCTGGAAGCATGAAAATCACTTTAAACATGCTAATTTTAGCTCTAACACTGATGATCCACCTACAAATGTGAACTGACGTTCAAAAATGAAACATTTGAAAACGGACCATTTTCCACATTTCTGAAGCATGACGTAATGGGGGGGTGTTATCTCTTTTGTCGAAAATCAGCCGTTTTTGCTCTAACATTAAATGCCTCCAAATGGTATTTAATTAACTTCCCGGGGTGAAGAAACCCTTTTTGAGAACTCAGAGTGAGTAAATTGGCCATTTTCATGCACTTTTAACCATTCCATAAATCTTGTGTTTTGGGCCCCTGGAAGCATGAAAATCACTTTAAACATGCTAATTTTAGCTCTAACACTGATGATCCACCTACAAATGTGAACTGACGTTCAAAAATAAAACATTTGAAAACGGACCATTTTCCACATTTCTGAAGCATGACGTAATGGGGGGGTGTTATCTCTTTTGTCGAAAATCAGCCGTTTTTGCTCGAACATTAAATGCCTCCAAATGGTATTTAATTAACTTCCCGGGGTGAAGAAACCCTTTTTGAGAACTCAGAGTGAGTAAATTGGCCATTTTCATGCACTTTTAACCATTCCATAAATCTTGTGTTTTGGGCCCCTGGAAGCATGAAAATCACTTTAAACATGCTAATTTTAGCTCTAACACTGATGATCCACCTACAAATGTGAACTGACGTTAAAAAATAAAACATTTGAAAACGGACCATTTTCCACATTTCTGAAGCATGACGTAATGGGGGGGTGTTATCTCTTTTGTCGAAAATCAGCCGTTTTTGCTCGAACATTAAATGCCTCCAAATGGTATTTAATTAACTTCCCGGGGTGAAGAAACCCTTTTTGAGAACTCAGAGTGAGTAAATTGGCCATTTTCATGCACTTTTAACCATTCCATAAATCTTGTGTTTTGGGCCCCTGGAAGCATGAAAATCACTTTAAACATGCTAATTTTAGCTCTAACACTGATGATCCACCTACAAATGTGAACTGACGTTCAAAAATAAAACATTTGAAAACGGACCATTTTCCACATTTCTGAAGCATGACGTAATGGGGGGGTGTTATCTCTTTTGTCGAAAATCAGCCGTTTTTGCTCTAACATTAAATGCCTCCAAATGGTATTTATTTCACTTCCCGAGCCCCTGGAAGCATGAAAATCACTTTAAACATGCTAATTTTAGCTCTAACACTGATGATCCACCTACAAATGTGAACTGACGTTCAAAAATAAAACATTTAAAAACGGACCATTTTCCACATTTCTGAAGCATGACGTAATGGGGGGGTGTTATCTCTTTTGTCGAAAATCAGCCGTTTTTGCTCGAACATTAAATGCCTCCAAATGGTATTTAATTAACTTCCCGAGCCCCTGGAAGCATGAAAATCACTTTAAACATGCTAATTTTAGCTCTCTCACTGATGATCCACCTACAAATGTGAACTGACGTTCAAAAATAAAACATTTGAAAACGGACCATTTTCCACATTTCTGAAGCATGACGTAATGGGGGGGTGTTATCTCTTTTGTCGAAAATCAGCCGTTTTTGCTCGAACATTAAATGCCTCCAAATGGTATTTAATTAACTTCCCGAGCCCCTGGAAGCATGAAAATCACTTTAAACATGCTAATTTTAGCTCTAACACTGATGATCCACCTACAAATGTGAACTGACGTTCAAAAATAAAACATTTGAAAACGGACCATTTTCCACATTTCTGAAGCATGACGTAATGGGGGGGTGTTATCTCTTTTGTCAAGAATCAGCCGTTTTTGCTCTAACATTAAATGCCTCCAAATGGTATTTAATTAACTTCCCGGGGTGAAGAAACCCTTTTTGAGAACTCAAAGTGAGTAAATTGGCCATTTTCATGCACTTTTAACCATTCCATAAATCTTGTGTTTTGGGCCCCTGGAAGCATGAAAATCACTTTAAACATGCTAATTTTAGCTCTAACACTGATGATCCACCTACAAATGTGAACTGACGTTCAAAAATAAAACATTTGAAAACGGACCATTTTCCACATTTCTGAAGCATGACGTAATGGGGGGGTGTTATCTCTTTTGTCGAAAATCAGCCGTTTTTGCTCGAACATTAAATGCCTCCAAATGGTATTTAATTAACTTCTTGAGCCCCTGGAAGCATGAAAATCACTTTAAACATGCTAATTTTAGCTCTAACACTGATGATCCACCTACAAATGTGAACTGACGTTCAAAAATAAAACATTTGAAAACGGACCATTTTCCACATTTCTGAAGCATGACGTAATGGGGGGGTATCTCTTTTGTCGAAAATCAGCCGTTTTTGCTCGAACATTAAATGCCTCCAAATGGTATTTAATTAACTTCCCGGGGTGAAGAAACCCTTTTTGAGAACTCAGAGTGAGAAAATTGGCCATTTTCATGCACTTTTAACCATTCCATAAATCTTGTGTTTTGGGCCCCTGGAAGCATGAAAATCACTTTAAACATGCTAATTTTAGCTCTAACACTGATGATCCACCTACAAATGTGAACTGACGTTCAAAAATAAAACATTTGAAAACGGACCATTTTCCACATTTCTGAAGCATGACGTAATGGGGGGGTGTTATCTCTTTTGTGGAAAATCAGCCTTTTTTGCTCGAACATTAAATGCCTCCAAATGGTATTTATTTCACTTCCCGAGCCCCTGGAAGCATGAAAATCACTTTAAACATGCTAATTTTAGCTATAACACTGATGATCCACCTACAAATGTGAACTGACGTTCAAAAATAAAACATTTGAAAACGGACCATTTTCCACATTTCTGAAGCATGACGTAATGGGGGGGTGTTATCTCTTTTGTCGAAAATCAGCCGTTTTTGCTTGAACATTAAATGCCTCCAAATGGTATTTAATTAACTTCCCGAGCCCCTGGAAGCATGAAAATCACTTTAAACATGCTAATTTTAGCTCTAACACTGATGATCCACCTACAAATGTGAACTGACGTTCAAAAATGAAACATTTGAAAACGGACCATTTTCCACATTTCTGAAGCATGACGTAATGGGGGGGTGTTATCTCTTTTGTCGAAAATCAGCCGTTTTTGCTCGAACATTAAATGCCTCCAAATGGTATTTAATTAACTTCCCGGGGTGAAGAAACCCTTTTTGAGAACTCAGAGTGAGTATTTTGGCCATTTTCATGCACTTTTAACCATTCCATAAATCTTGTGTTTTGGGCCCCTGGAAGCATGAAAATCACTTTAAACATGCTAATTTTAGCTCTAACACTGATGATCCACCTACAAATGTGAACTGATGTTCAAAAATAAAACATTTGAAAACGGACCATTTTCCACATTTCTGAAGCATGACGTAATGGGGGGGTGTTATCTCTTGTGGAAAATCAGCCTTTTTTGCTCGAACATTAATTGCCTCCAAATGGTATTTATTTCACTTCCCGAGCCCCTGGAAGCATGAAAATCACTTTAAACATGCTAATTTTAGCTCTAACACTGATGATCCACCTACAAATGTGAACTGACGTTCAAAAATAAAACATTTGAAAACGGACCATTTTCCACATTTCTGAAGCATGACGTAATGGGGGGGTGTTATCTCTTTTGTCGAAAATCAGCCGTTTTTGCTCGAACATTAAATGCCTCCAAATGGTATTTAATTAACTTCCCGGGGTGAAGAAACCCTTTTTGAGAACTCAGAGTGAGTAAATTGGCCATTTTCATGCACTTTTAACCATTCCATAAATCTTGTGTTTTGGGCCCCTGGAAGCATGAAAATCACTTTAAACATGCTAATTTTAGCTCTAACACTGATGATCCACCTACAAATGTGAACTGACGTTAAAAAATAAAACATTTGAAAACGGACCATTTTCCACATTTCTGAAGCATGACGTAATGGGGGGGGTGTTATCTCTTTTGTGGAAAATCAGCCTTTTTTGCTCGAACATTAAATGCCTCCAAATGGTATTTATTTCACTTCCCGAGCCCCTGGAAGCATGAAAATCACTTTAAAGATGCTAATTTTAGCTCTAACACTGATGATCCACCTACAAATGTGAACTGACGTTCAAAAATAAAACATTTGAAAACGGACCATTTTCCACATTTCTGAAGCATGACGTAATGGGGGGGTGTTATCTCTTTTGTCGAAAATCAGCCGTTTTTGCTCGAACATTAAATGCCTCCAAATGGTATTTAATTAACTTCCCGAGCCCCTGGAAGCATGAAAATCACTTTAAACATGCTAATTTTAGCTCTAACACTGATGATCCACCTACAAATGTGAACTGACGTTCAAAAATGAAACATTTGAAAACGGACCATTTTCCACATTTCTGAAGCATGACGTAATGGGGGGGTGTTATCTCTTTTGTCGAAAATCAGCCGTTTTTGCTCTAACATTAAATGCCTCCAAATGGTATTTAATTAACTTCCCGGGGTGAAGAAACCCTTTTTGAGAACTCAGAGTGAGTAAATTGGCCATTTTCATGCACTTTTAACCATTCCATAAATCTTGTGTTTTGGGCCCCTGGAAGCATGAAAATCACTTTAAACATGCTAATTTTAGCTCTAACACTGATGATCCACCTACAAATGTGAACTGACGTTCAAAAATAAAACATTTGAAAACGGACCATTTTCCACATTTCTGAAGCATGACGTAATGGGGGGGTGTTATCTCTTTTGTTGAAAATCAGCCGTTTTTGCTCGAACATTAAATGCCTCCAAATGGTATTTAATTAACTTCCCGGGGTGAAGAAACCCTTTTTGAGAACTCAGAGTGAGTAAATTGGCCATTTTCATGCACTTTTAACCATTCCATAAATCTTGTGTTTTGGGCCCCTGGAAGCATGAAAATCACTTTAAACATGCTAATTTTAGCTCTAACACTGATGATCCACCTACAAATGTGAACTGACGTTCAAAAATAAAACATTTGAAAACGGACCATTTTCCACATTTCTGAAGCATGACGTAATGGGGGGGTGTTATCTCTTTTGTCGAAAATCAGCCGTTTTTGCTCGAACATTAAATGCCTCCAAATGGTATTTAATTAACTTCCCGAGCCCCTGGAAGCATGAAAATCACTTTAAACATGCTAATTTAAGCTCTAACACTGATGATCCACCTACAAATGTGAACTGACGTTCAAAAATGAAACATTTGAAAACGGACCATTTTCCAAATTTCTGAAGCATGACGTAATGGGGGGGTGTTATCTCTTTTGTCGAAAATCAGCCGTTTTTGCTCTAACATTAAATGCCTCCAAATGGTATTTAATTAACTTCCCGGGGTGAAGAAACCCTTTTTGAGAACTCAGAGTGAGTAAATTGGCCATTTTCATGCACTTTTAACCATTCCATAAATCTTGTGTTTTGGGCCCCTGGAAGCATGAAAATCACTTTAAACATGCTAATTTTAGCTCTAACACTGATGATCCACCTACAAATGTGAACTGACGTTCAAAAATAAAACATTTGAAAACGGACCATTTTCCACATTTCTGAAGCATGACGTAATGGGGGGGTGTTATCTCTTTTGTGGAAAATCAGCCTTTTTTGCTCGAACATTAAATGCCTCCAAATGGTATTTATTTCACTTCCCGAGCCCCTGGAAGCATGAAAATCACTTTAAACATGCTAATTTTAGCTCTAACACTGATGATCCACCTACAAATGTGAACTGACGTTCAAAAATAAAACATTTGAAAACGGACCATTTTCCACATTTCTGAAGCATGACGTAATGGGGGGGTGTTATCTCTTTTGTCGAAAATCAGCCGTTTTTGCTCGAACATTAAATGCCTCCAAATGGTATTTAATTAACTTCCCGAGCCCCTGGAAGCATGAAAATCACTTTAAACATGCTAATTTTAGCTCTAACACTGATGATCCACCTACAAATGTGAACTGACGTTCAAAAATAAAACATTTGAAAACGGACCATTTTCCACATTTCTGAAGCATGACGTAATGGGGGGGTGTTATCTCTTTTGTCGAAAATCAGCCGTTTTTGCTCGAACATTAAATGCCTCCAAATGGTATTTAATTAACTTCCCGAGCCCCTGGAAGCATGAAAATCACTTTAAACATGCTAATTTTAGCTCTAACACTGATGATCCACCTACAAATGTGAACTGACGTTCAAAAATAAAACATTTGAAAACGGACCATTTTCCACATTTCTGAAGCATGACGTAATGGGGGGGTGTTATCTCTTTTGTCGAAAATCAGCCGTTTTTGCTCTAACATTAAATGCCTCCAAATGGTATTTAATTAACTTCCCGGGGTGAAGAAACCCTTTTTGAGAACTCAGAGTGAGTAAATTGGCCATTTTCATGCACTTTTAACCATTCCATAAATCTTGTGTTTTGGGCCCCTGGAAGCATGAAAATCACTTTAAACATGCTAATTTTAGCTCTAACACTGATGATCCACCTACAAATGTGAACTGACGTTCAAAAATAAAACATTTGAAAACGGACCATTTTCCACATTTCTGAAGCATGACGTAATGGGGGGGTGTTATCTCTTTTGTCGAAAATCAGCCGTTTTTGCTCGAACATTAAATGCCTCCAAATGGTATTTAATTAACTTCCCGGGGTGAAGAAACCCTTTTTGAGAACTCAGAGTGAGTAAATTGGCCATTTTCATGCACTTTTAACCATTCCATAAATCTTGTGTTTTGGGCCCCTGGAAGCATGAAAATCACTTTAAACATGCTCATTTTAGCTCTAACACTGATGATCCACCTACAAATGTGAACTGACGTTCAAAAATAAAACATTTGAAAACGGACCATTTTCCACATTTCTGAAGCATGACGTAATGGGGGGGTGTTATCTCTTTTGTCGAAAATCAGCCGTTTTTGCTTTAACATTAAATGCCTCCAAATGGTATTTAATTAACTTCCCGAGCCCCTGGAAGCATGAAAATAACTTTAAACATGCTAATTTTAGCTCTAACACTGATGATCCACCTACAAATGTGAACTGACGTTCAAAAATAAAACATTTGAAAACGGACCATTTTCCACATTTCTGAAGCATGACGTAATGGGGGGTGTTATCTCTTTTGTCGAAAATCAGCCGTTTTTGCTCGAACATTAAATGCCTCCAAATGGTATTTAATTAACTTCCCGAGCCCCTGGAAGCATGAAAATCACTTTAAACATGCTAATTTTAGCTCTAACACTGATGATCCACCTACAAATGTGAACTGACGTTAAAAAATGAAACATTTGAAAACGGACCATTTTCCACATTTCTGAAGCATGACGTAATGGGGGGGTGTTATCTCTTTTGTCGAAAATCAGCCGTTTTTGCTCGAACATTAAATGCCTCCAAATGGTATTTAATTCACTTCCCGGGGTGAAGAAACCCTTTTTGAGAACTCAGAGTGAGTAAATTGGCCATTTTCATGCACTTTTAACCATTCCATAAATCTTGTGTTTTGGGCCCCTGGAAGCATGAAAATCACTTTAAACATGCTAATTTTAGCTCTAACACTGATGATCCACCTACAAATGTGAACTGACGTTCAAAAATAAAACATTTGAAAACGGACCATTTTCCACATTTCTGAAGCATGACGTAATGGGGGGGTGTTATCTCTTTTGTCGAAAATCAGCCGTTTTTGCTCTAACATTAAATGCCTCCAAATGGTATTTAATTAACTTCCCGGGGTGAAGAAACCCTTTTTGAGAACTCAGAGTGAGTAAATTGGCCATTTTCATGCACTTTTAACCATTCCATAAATCTTGTGTTTTGGGCCCCTGGAAGCATGAAAATCACTTTAAACATGCTAATTTTAGCTCTAACACTGATGATCCACCTACAAATGTGAACTGACGTTCAAAAATAAAACATTTGAAAACGGACCATTTTCCACATTTCTGAAGCATGACGTAATGGGGGGGTGTTATCTCTTTTGTGGAAAATCAGCCTTTTTTGCTCGAACATTAAATGCCTCCAAATGGTATTTATTTCACTTCCCGAGCCCCTGGAAGCATGAAAATCACTTTAAACATGCTAATTTTAGCTCTAACACTGATGATCCACCTACAAATGTGAACTGACGTTCAAAAATAAAACATTTGAAAACGGACCATTTTCCACATTTCTGAAGCATGACGTAATGGGGGGGTGTTATCTCTTTTGTCGAAAATCAGCCGTTTTTGCTCGAACATTAAATGCCTCCAAATGGTATTTAATTAACTTCCCGAGCCCCTGGAAGCATGAAAATCACTTTAAACATGCTAATTTTAGCTCTAACACTGATGATCCACCTACAAATGTGAACTGACGTTCAAAAATAAAACATTTGAAAACGGACCATTTTCCACATTTCTGAAGCATGACGTAATGGGGGGGTGTTATCTCTTTTGTCGAAAATCAGCCGTTTTTGCTCGAACATTAAATGCCTCCAAATGGTATTTAATTAACTTCCCGAGCCCCTGGAAGCATGAAAATCACTTTAAACATGCTAATTTTAGCTCTAACACTGATGATCCACCTACAAATGTGAACTGACGTTCAAAAATAAAACATTTGAAAACGGACCATTTTCCACATTTCTGAAGCATGACGTAATGGGGGGGGTGTTATCTCTTTTGTCGAAAATCAGCCGTTTTTGCTCTAACATTAAATGCCTCCAAATGGTATTTAATTAACTTCCCGGGGTGAAGAAACCCTTTTTGAGAACTCAGAGTGAGTAAATTGGCCATTTTCATGCACTTTTAACCATTCCATAAATCTTGTGTTTTGGGCCCCTGGAAGCATGAAAATCACTTTAAACATGCTAATTTTAGCTCTAACACTGATGATCCACCTACAAATGTGAACTGACGTTCAAAAATAAAACATTTGAAAACGGACCATTTTCCACATTTCTGAAGCATGACGTAATGGGGGGGTGTTATCTCTTTTGTCGAAAATCAGCCGTTTTTGCTCGAACATTAAATGCCTCCAAATGGTATTTAATTAACTTCCCGGGGTGAAGAAACCCTTTTTGAGAACTCAGAGTGAGTAAATTGGCCATTTTCATGCACTTTTAACCATTCCATAAATCTTGTGTTTTGGGCCCCTGGAAGCATGAAAATCACTTTAAACATGCTAATTTTAGCTCTAACACTGATGATCCACCTACAAATGTGAACTGACGTTCAAAAATAAAACATTTGAAAACGGACCATTTTCCACATTTCTGAAGCATGACGTAATGGGGGGGTGTTATCTCTTTTGTCGAAAATCAGCCGTTTTTGCTCTAACATTAAATGCCTCCAAATGGTATTTAATTAACTTCCCGAGCCCCTGGAAGCATGAAAATCACTTTAAACATGCTAATTTTAGCTCTAACACTGATGATCCACCTACAAATGTGAACTGACGTTTAAAAATAAAACATTTGAAAACGGACCATTTTCCACATTTCTGAAGCATGACGTAATGGGGGGGGTGTTATCTCTTTTGTCGAAAATCAGCTGTTTTTGCTCGAACATTAAATGCCTCCAAATGGTATTTATTTAACTTCCCGAGCCCCTGGAAGCATGAAAATCACTTTAAACATGCTAATTTTAGCTCTAACACTGATGATCCACCTACAAATGTGAACTGACGTTCAAAAATGAAACATTTGAAAACGGACCATTTTCCACATTTCTGAAGCATGACGTAATGGGGGGGTGTTATCTCTTTTGTCGAAAATCAGCCGTTTTTGCTCTAACATTAAATGCCTCCAAATGGTATTTAATTAACTTCCCGGGGTGAAGAAACCCTTTTTGAGAACTCAGAGTGAGTAAATTGGCCATTTTCATGCACTTTTAACCATTCCATAAATCTTGTGTTTTGGGCCCCTGGAAGCATGAAAATCACTTTAAACATACTAATTTTAGCTCTAACACTGATGATCCACCTACAAATGTGAACTGACGTTAAAAAATAAAACATTTGAAAACGGACCATTTTCCACATTTCTGAAGCATGACGTAATGGGGGGGTGTTATCTCTTTTGTCGAAAATCAGCCGTTTTTGCTCGAACATTAAATGCCTCCAAATGGTATTTAATTAACTTCCCGGGGTGAAGAAACCCTTTTTGAGAACTCAGAGTGAGTAAATTGGCCATTTTCATGCACTTTTAACCATTCCATAAATCTTGTGTTTTGGGCCCCTGGAAGCATGAAAATCACTTTAAACATGCTAATTTTAGCTCTAACACTGATGATCCACCTACAAATGTGAACTGACGTTCAAAAATAAAACATTTGAAAACGGACCATTTTCCACATTTCTGAAGCATGACGTAATGGGGGGGTGTTATCTCTTTTGTCGAAAATCAGCCGTTTTTGCTCGAACATTAAATGCCTCCAAATGGTATTTAATTAACTTCCCGGGGTGAAGAAACCCTTTTTGAGAACTCAGAGTGAGTAAATTGGCCATTTTCATGCACTTTTAACCATTCCATAAATCTTGTGTTTTGGGCCCCTGTAAGCATGAAAATCACTTTAAACATGCTAATTTTAGCTCTAACACTGATGATCCACCTACAAATGTGAACTGACGTTAAAAAATAAAACATTTGAAAACGGACCATTTTCCACATTTCTGAAGCATGACGTAATGGGGGGGTGTTATCTCTTTTGTCGAAAATCAGCCGTTTTTGCTCGAACATTAAATGCCTCCAAATGGTATTTAATTAACTTCCCGGGGTGAAGAAACCCTTTTTGAGAACTCAGAGTGAGTAAATTGGCCATTTTCATGCACTTTTAACCATTCCATAAATCTTGTGTTTTGGGCCCCTGGAAGCATGAAAATCACTTTAAACATGCTAATTTTAGCTCTAACACTGATGATCCACCTACAAATGTGAACTGACGTTCAAAAATAAAACATTTGAAAACGGACCATTTTCCACATTTCTGAAGCATGACGTAATGGGGGGGTGTTATCTCTTTTGTCGAAAATCAGCCGTTTTTGCTCTAACATTAAATGCCTCCAAATGGTATTTATTTCACTTCCCGAGCCCCTGGAAGCATGAAAATCACTTTAAACATGCTAATTTTAGCTCTAACACTGATGATCCACCTACAAATGTGAACTGACGTTCAAAAATAAAACATTTAAAAACGGACCATTTTCCACATTTCTGAAGCATGACGTAATGGGGGGGTGTTATCTCTTTTGTCGAAAATCAGCCGTTTTTGCTCGAACATTAAATGCCTCCAAATGGTATTTAATTAACTTCCCGAGCCCCTGGAAGCATGAAAATCACTTTAAACATGCTAATTTTAGCTCTCTCACTGATGATCCACCTACAAATGTGAACTGACGTTCAAAAATAAAACATTTGAAAACGGACCATTTTCCACATTTCTGAAGCATGACGTAATGGGGGGGTGTTATCTCTTTTGTCGAAAATCAGCCGTTTTTGCTCGAACATTAAATGCCTCCAAATGGTATTTAATTAACTTCCCGAGCCCCTGGAAGCATGAAAATCACTTTAAACATGCTAATTTTAGCTCTAACACTGATGATCCACCTACAAATGTGAACTGACGTTCAAAAATAAAACATTTGAAAACGGACCATTTTCCACATTTCTGAAGCATGACGTAATGGGGGGGTGTTATCTCTTTTGTCAAGAATCAGCCGTTTTTGCTCTAACATTAAATGCCTCCAAATGGTATTTAATTAACTTCCCGGGGTGAAGAAACCCTTTTTGAGAACTCAAAGTGAGTAAATTGGCCATTTTCATGCACTTTTAACCATTCCATAAATCTTGTGTTTTGGGCCCCTGGAAGCATGAAAATCACTTTAAACATGCTAATTTTAGCTCTAACACTGATGATCCACCTACAAATGTGAACTGACGTTCAAAAATAAAACATTTGAAAACGGACCATTTTCCACATTTCTGAAGCATGACGTAATGGGGGGGTGTTATCTCTTTTGTCGAAAATCAGCCGTTTTTGCTCGAACATTAAATGCCTCCAAATGGTATTTAATTAACTTCCCGAGCCCCTGGAAGCATGAAAATCACTTTAAACATGCTAATTTTAGCTCTAACACTGATGATCCACCTACAAATGTGAACTGACGTTCAAAAATAAAACATTTGAAAACGGACCATTTTCCACATTTCTGAAGCATGACGTAATGGGGGGGTATCTCTTTTGTCGAAAATCAGCCGTTTTTGCTCGAACATTAAATGCCTCCAAATGGTATTTAATTAACTTCCCGGGGTGAAGAAACCCTTTTTGAGAACTCAGAGTGAGAAAATTGGCCATTTTCATGCACTTTTAACCATTCCATAAATCTTGTGTTTTGGGCCCCTGGAAGCATGAAAATCACTTTAAACATGCTAATTTTAGCTCTAACACTGATGATCCACCTACAAATGTGAACTGACGTTCAAAAATAAAACATTTGAAAACGGACCATTTTCCACATTTCTGAAGCATGACGTAATGGGGGGGTGTTATCTCTTTTGTGGAAAATCAGCCTTTTTTGCTCGAACATTAAATGCCTCCAAATGGTATTTATTTCACTTCCCGAGCCCCTGGAAGCATGAAAATCACTTTAAACATGCTAATTTTAGCTATAACACTGATGATCCACCTACAAATGTGAACTGACGTTCAAAAATAAAACATTTGAAAACGGACCATTTTCCACATTTCTGAAGCATGACGTAATGGGGGGGTGTTATCTCTTTTGTCGAAAATCAGCCGTTTTTGCTCGAACATTAAATGCCTCCAAATGGTATTTAATTAACTTCCCGAGCCCCTGGAAGCATGAAAATCACTTTAAACATGCTAATTTTAGCTCTAACACTGATGATCCACCTACAAATGTGAACTGACGTTCAAAAATGAAACATTTGAAAACGGACCATTTTCCACATTTCTGAAGCATGACGTAATGGGGGGGTGTTATCTCTTTTGTCGAAAATCAGCCGTTTTTGCTCGAACATTAAATGCCTCCAAATGGTATTTAATTAACTTCCCGGGGTGAAGAAACCCTTTTTGAGAACTCAGAGTGAGTATTTTGGCCATTTTCATGCACTTTTAACCATTCCATAAATCTTGTGTTTTGGGCCCCTGGAAGCATGAAAATCACTTTAAACATGCTAATTTTAGCTCTAACACTGATGATCCACCTACAAATGTGAACTGATGTTCAAAAATAAAACATTTGAAAACGGACCATTTTCCACATTTCTGAAGCATGACGTAATGGGGGGGTGTTATCTCTTGTGGAAAATCAGCCTTTTTTGCTCGAACATTAATTGCCTCCAAATGGTATTTATTTCACTTCCCGAGCCCCTGGAAGCATGAAAATCACTTTAAACATGCTAATTTTAGCTCTAACACTGATGATCCACCTACAAATGTGAACTGACGTTCAAAAATAAAACATTTGAAAACGGACCATTTTCCACATTTCTGAAGCATGACGTAATGGGGGGGTGTTATCTCTTTTGTCGAAAATCAGCCGTTTTTGCTCGAACATTAAATGCCTCCAAATGGTATTTAATTAACTTCCCGGGGTGAAGAAACCCTTTTTGAGAACTCAGAGTGAGTAAATTGGCCATTTTCATGCACTTTTAACCATTCCATAAATCTTGTGTTTTGGGCCCCTGGAAGCATGAAAATCACTTTAAACATGCTAATTTTAGCTCTAACACTGATGATCCACCTACAAATGTGAACTGACGTTAAAAAATAAAACATTTGAAAACGGACCATTTTCCACATTTCTGAAGCATGACGTAATGGGGGGGGGTGTTATCTCTTTTGTGGAAAATCAGCCTTTTTTGCTCGAACATTAAATGCCTCCAAATGGTATTTATTTCACTTCCCGAGCCCCTGGAAGCATGAAAATCACTTTAAACATGCTAATTTTAGCTCTAACACTGATGATCCACCTACAAATGTGAACTGACGTTCAAAAATAAAACATTTGAAAACGGACCATTTTCCACATTTCTGAAGCATGACGTAATGGGGGGGTGTTATCTCTTTTGTCGAAAATCAGCCGTTTTTGCTCGAACATTAAATGCCTCCAAATGGTATTTAATTAACTTCCCGAGCCCCTGGAAGCATGAAAATCACTTTAAACATGCTAATTTTAGCTCTAACACTGATGATCCACCTACAAATGTGAACTGACGTTCAAAAATGAAACATTTGAAAACGGACCATTTTCCACATTTCTGAAGCATGACGTAATGGGGGGGTGTTATCTCTTTTGTCGAAAATCAGCCGTTTTTGCTCTAACATTAAATGCCTCCAAATGGTATTTAATTAACTTCCCGGGGTGAAGAAACCCTTTTTGAGAACTCAGAGTGAGTAAATTGGCCATTTTCATGCACTTTTAACCATTCCATAAATCTTGTGTTTTGGGCCCCTGGAAGCATGAAAATCACTTTAAACATGCTAATTTTAGCTCTAACACTGATGATCCACCTACAAATGTGAACTGACGTTCAAAAATAAAACATTTGAAAACGGACCATTTTCCACATTTCTGAAGCATGACGTAATGGGGGGGTGTTATCTCTTTTGTTGAAAATCAGCCGTTTTTGCTCGAACATTAAATGCCTCCAAATGGTATTTAATTAACTTCCCGGGGTGAAGAAACCCTTTTTGAGAACTCAGAGTGAGTAAATTGGCCATTTTCATGCACTTTTAACCATTCCATAAATCTTGTGTTTTGGGCCCCTGGAAGCATGAAAATCACTTTAAACATGCTAATTTTAGCTCTAACACTGATGATCCACCTACAAATGTGAACTGACGTTCAAAAATAAAACATTTGAAAACGGACCATTTTCCACATTTCTGAAGCATGACGTAATGGGGGGGTGTTATCTCTTGTGGAAAATCAGCCTTTTTTGCTCGAACATTAATTGCCTCCAAATGGTATTTATTTCACTTCCCGAGCCCCTGGAAGCATGAAAATCACTTTAAACATGCTAATTTTAGCTCTAACACTGATGATCCACCTACAAATGTGAACTGACGTTCAAAAATAAAACATTTGAAAACGGACCATTTTCCACATTTCTGAAGCATGACGTAATGGGGGGGTGTTATCTCTTTTGTCGAAAATCAGCCGTTTTTGCTCGAACATTAAATGCCTCCAAATGGTATTTAATTAACTTCCCGGGGTGAAGAAACCCTTTTTGAGAACTCAGAGTGAGTAAATTGGCCATTTTCATGCACTTTTAACCATTCCATAAATCTTGTGTTTTGGGCCCCTGGAAGCATGAAAATCACTTTAAACATGCTAATTTTAGCTCTAACACTGATGATCCACCTACAAATGTGAACTGACGTTCAAAAATAAAACATTTGAAAACGGACCATTTTCCACATTTCTGAAGCATGACGTAATGGGGGGGTGTTATCTCTGTTGTCGAAAATCAGCCGTTTTTGCTCGAACATTAAATGCCTCCAAATGGTATTTAATTAACTTCCCGGGGTGAAGAAACCCTTTTTGAGAACTCAGAGTGAGTAAATTGGCCATTTTCATGCACTTTTAACCATTCCATAAATCTTGTGTTTTGGGCTCCTGGAAGCATGAAAATCACTTTAAACATGCTAATTTTAGCTCTAACACTGATGATCCACCTACAAATGTGAACTGACGTTCAAAAATAAAACATTTGAAAACGGACCATTTTCCACATTTCTGAAGCATGACGTAATGGGGGGGTGTTATCTCTTTTGTCGAAAATCAGCCGTTTTTGCTCTAACATTAAATGCCTCCAAATGGTATTTAATTAACTTCCCGGGGTGAAGAAACCCTTTTTGAGAACTCAGAGTGAGTAAATTGGCCATTTTCATGCACTTTTAACCATTCCATAAATCTTGTGTTTTGGGCCCCTGGAAGCATGAAAATCACTTTAAACATGCTAATTTTAGCTCTAACACTGATGATCCACCTACAAATGTGAACTGACGTTCAAAAATAAAACATTTGAAAACGGACCATTTTCCCCATTTCTGAAGCATGACGTAATGGGGGGGTGTTATCTCTTTTGTCGAAAATCAGCCGTTTTTGCTCGAACATTAAATGCCTCCAAATGGTATTTAATTAACTTCCCGAGCCCCTGGAAGCATGAAAATCACTTTAAACATGCTAATTTAAGCTCTAACACTGATGATCCACCTACAAATGTGAACTGACGTTCAAAAATGAAACATTTGAAAACGGACCATTTTCCAAATTTCTGAAGCATGACGTAATGGGGGGGTGTTATCTCTTTTGTCGAAAATCAGCCGTTTTTGCTCTAACATTAAATGCCTCCAAATGGTATTTAATTAACTTCCCGGGGTGATGAAACCCTTTTTGAGAACTCAGAGTGAGTAAATTGGCCATTTTCATGCACTTTTAACCATTCCATAAATCTTGTGTTTTGGGCCCCTGGAAGCATGAAAATCACTTTAAACATGCTAATTTTAGCTCTAACACTGATGATCCACCTACAAATGTGAACTGACGTTCAAAAATAAAACATTTGAAAACGGACCATTTTCCACATTTCTGAAGCATGACGTAATGGGGGGGTGTTATCTCTTTTGTGGAAAATCAGCCTTTTTTGCTCGAACATTAAATGCCTCCAAATGGTATTTATTTCACTTCCCGAGCCCCTGGAAGCATGAAAATCACTTTAAACATGCTAATTTTAGCTCTAACACTGATGATCCACCTACAAATGTGAACTGACGTTCAAAAATAAAACATTTGAAAACGGACCATTTTCCACATTTCTGAAGCATGACGTAATGGGGGGGTGTTATCTCTTTTGTCGAAAATCAGCCGTTTTTGCTCGAACATTAAATGCCTCCAAATGGTATTTAATTAACTTCCCGAGCCCCTGGAAGCATGAAAATCACTTTAAACATGCTAATTTTAGCTCTAACACTGATGATCCACCTACAAATGTGAACTGACGTTCAAAAATAAAACATTTGAAAACGGACCATTTTCCACATTTCTGAAGCATGACGTAATGGGGGGGTGTTATCTCTTTTGTCGAAAATCAGCCGTTTTTGCTCGAACATTAAATGCCTCCAAATGGTATTTAATTAACTTCCCGAGCCCCTGGAAGCATGAAAATCACTTTAAACATGCTAATTTTAGCTCTAACACTGATGATCCACCTACAAATGTGAACTGACGTTCAAAAATAAAACATTTGAAAACGGACCATTTTCCACATTTCTGAAGCATGACGTAATGGGGGGGTGTTATCTCTTTTGTCGAAAATCAGCCGTTTTTGCTCTAACATTAAATGCCTCCAAATGGTATTTAATTAACTTCCCGGGGTGAAGAAACCCTTTTTGAGAACTCAGAGTGAGTAAATTGGCCATTTTCATGCACTTTTAACCATTCCATAAATCTTGTGTTTTGGGCCCCTGGAAGCATGAAAATCACTTTAAACATGCTAATTTTAGCTCTAACACTGATGATCCACCTACAAATGTGAACTGACGTTCAAAAATAAAACATTTGAAAACGGACCATTTTCCACATTTCTGAAGCATGACGTAATGGGGGGGTGTTATCTCTTTTGTCGAAAATCAGCCGTTTTTGCTCGAACATTAAATGCCTCCAAATGGTATTTAATTAACTTCCCGGGGTGAAGAAACCCTTTTTGAGAACTCAGAGTGAGTAAATTGGCCATTTTCATGCACTTTTAACCATTCCATAAATCTTGTGTTTTGGGCCCCTGGAAGCATGAAAATCACTTTAAACATGCTCATTTTAGCTCTAACACTGATGATCCACCTACAAATGTGAACTGACGTTCAAAAATAAAACATTTGAAAACGGACCATTTTCCACATTTCTGAAGCATGACGTAATGGGGGGGTGTTATCTCTTTTGTCGAAAATCAGCCGTTTTTGCTTTAACATTAAATGCCTCCAAATGGTATTTAATTAACTTCCCGAGCCCCTGGAAGCATGAAAATCACTTTAAACATGCTAATTTTAGCTCTAACACTGATGATCCACCTACAAATGTGAACTGACGTTCAAAAATAAAACATTTGAAAACGGACCATTTTCCACATTTCTGAAGCATGACGTAATGGGGGGTGTTATCTCTTTTGTCGAAAATCAGCCGTTTTTGCTCGAACATTAAATGCCTCCAAATGGTATTTAATTAACTTCCCGAGCCCCTGGAAGCATGAAAATCACTTTAAACATGCTAATTTTAGCTCTAACACTGATGATCCACCTACAAATGTGAACTGACGTTAAAAAATGAAACATTTGAAAACGGACCATTTTCCACATTTCTGAAGCATGACGTAATGGGGGGGTGTTATCTCTTTTGTCGAAAATCAGCAGTTTTTGCTCGAACATTAAATGCCTCCAAATGGTATTTAATTCACTTCCCGGGGTGAAGAAACCCTTTTTGAGAACTCAGAGTGAGTAAATTGGCCATTTTCATGCACTTTTAACCATTCCATAAATCTTGTGTTTTGGGCCCCTGGAAGCATGAAAATCACTTTAAACATGCTAATTTTAGCTCTAACACTGATGATCCACCTACAAATGTGAACTGACGTTCAAAAATAAAACATTTGAAAACGGACCATTTTCCACATTTCTGAAGCATGACGTAATGGGGGGGTGTTATCTCTTTTGTCGAAAATCAGCCGTTTTTGCTCTAACATTAAATGCCTCCAAATGGTATTTAATTAACTTCCCGGGGTGAAGAAACCCTTTTTGAGAACTCAGAGTGAGTAAATTGGCCATTTTCATGCACTTTTAACCATTCCATAAATCTTGTGTTTTGGGCCCCTGGAAGCATGAAAATCACTTTAAACATGCTAATTTTAGCTCTAACACTGATGATCCACCTACAAATGTGAACTGACGTTCAAAAATAAAACATTTGAAAACGGACCATTTTCCACATTTCTGAAGCATGACGTAATGGGGGGGTGTTATCTCTTTTGTGGAAAATCAGCCTTTTTTGCTCGAACATTAAATGCCTCCAAATGGTATTTATTTCACTTCCCGAGCCCCTGGAAGCATGAAAATCACTTTAAACATGCTAATTTTAGCTCTAACACTGATGATCCACCTACAAATGTGAACTGACGTTCAAAAATAAAACATTTGAAAACGGACCATTTTCCACATTTCTGAAGCATGACGTAATGGGGGGGTGTTATCTCTTTTGTCGAAAATCAGCCGTTTTTGCTCGAACATTAAATGCCTCCAAATGGTATTTAATTAACTTCCCGAGCCCCTGGAAGCATGAAAATCACTTTAAACATGCTAATTTTAGCTCTAACACTGATGATCCACCTACAAATGTGAACTGACGTTCAAAAATAAAACATTTGAAAACGGACCATTTTCCACATTTCTGAAGCATGACGTAATGGGGGGGTGTTATCTCTTTTGTCGAAAATCAGCCGTTTTTGCTCGAACATTAAATGCCTCCAAATGGTATTTAATTAACTTCCCGAGCCCCTGGAAGCATGAAAATCACTTTAAACATGCTAATTTTAGCTCTAACACTGATGATCCACCTACAAATGTGAACTGACGTTCAAAAATAAAACATTTGAAAACGGACCATTTTCCACATTTCTGAAGCATGACGTAATGGGGGGGGTGTTATCTCTTTTGTCGAAAATCAGCCGTTTTTGCTCTAACATTAAATGCCTCCAAATGGTATTTAATTAACTTCCCGGGGTGAAGAAACCCTTTTTGAGAACTCAGAGTGAGTAAATTGGCCATTTTCATGCACTTTTAACCATTCCATAAATCTTGTGTTTTGGGCCCCTGGAAGCATGAAAATCACTTTAAACATGCTAATTTTAGCTCTAACACTGATGATCCACCTACAAATGTGAACTGACGTTCAAAAATAAAACATTTGAAAACGGACCATTTTCCACATTTCTGAAGCATGACGTAATGGGGGGGTGTTATCTCTTTTGTCGAAAATCAGCCGTTTTTGCTCGAACATTAAATGCCTCCAAATGGTATTTAATTAACTTCCCGGGGTGAAGAAACCCTTTTTGAGAACTCAGAGTGAGTAAATTGGCCATTTTCATGCACTTTTAACCATTCCATAAATCTTGTGTTTTGGGCCCCTGGAAGCATGAAAATCACTTTAAACATGCTAATTTTAGCTCTAACACTGATGATCCACCTACAAATGTGAACTGACATTCAAAAATAAAACATTTGAAAACGGACCATTTTCCACATTTCTGAAGCATGACGTAATGGGGGGGTGTTATCTCTTTTGTCGAAAATCAGCCGTTTTTGCTCTAACATTAAATGCCTCCAAATGGTATTTAATTAACTTCCCGAGCCCCTGGAAGCATGAAAATCACTTTAAACATGCTAATTTTAGCTCTAACACTGATGATCCACCTACAAATGTGAACTGACGTTCAAAAATAAAACATTTGAAAACGGACCATTTTCCACATTTCTGAAGCATGACGTAATGGGGGGGTGTTTTCTCTTTTGTCGAAAATCAGCTGTTTTTGCTCGAACATTAAATGCCTCCAAATGGTATTTATTTAACTTCCCGAGCCCCTGGAAGCATGAAAATCACTTTAAACATGCTAATTTTAGCTCTAACACTGATGATCCACCTACAAATGTGAACTGACGTTCAAAAATGAAACATTTGAAAACGGACCATTTTCCACATTTCTGAAGCATGACGTAATGGGGGGGTGGTATCTCTTTTGTCGAAAATCAGCCGTTTTTGCTCTAACATTAAATGCCTCCAAATGGTATTTAATTAACTTCCCGGGGTGAAGAAACCCTTTTTGAGAACTCAGAGTGAGTAAATTGGCCATTTTCATGCACTTTTAACCATTCCATAAATCTTGTGTTTTGGGCCCCTGGAAGCATGAAAATCACTTTAAACATACTAATTTTAGCTCTAACACTGATGATCCACCTACAAATGTGAACTGACGTTAAAAAATAAAACATTTGAAAACGGACCATTTTCCACATTTCTGAAGCATGACGTAATGGGGGGGTGTTATCTCTTTTGTCGAAAATCAGCCGTTTTTGCTCGAACATTAAATGCCTCCAAATGGTATTTAATTAACTTCCCGGGGTGAAGAAACCCTTTTTGAGAACTCAGAGTGAGTAAATTGGCCATTTTCATGCACTTTTAACCATTCCATAAATCTTGTGTTTTGGGCCCCTGGAAGCATGAAAATCACTTTAAACATGCTAATTTTAGCTCTAACACTGATGATCCACCTACAAATGTGAACTGACGTTCAAAAATAAAACATTTGAAAACGGACCATTTTCCACATTTCTGAAGCATGACGTAATGGGGGGGTGTTATCTCTTTTGTCGAAAATCAGCCGTTTTTGCTCTAACATTAAATGCCTCCAAATGGTATTTAATTAACTTCCCGAGCCCCTGGAAGCATGAAAATCACTTTAAACATGCTAATTTTAGCTCTAACACTGATGTTCCACCTACAAATGTGAACTGACGTTCAAAAATAAAACATTTGAAAACGGACCATTTTCCACATTTCTGAAGCATGACGTAATGGGGGGGTGTTATCTCTTTTGTCGAAAATCAGCCGTTTTTGCTCTAACATTAAATGCCTCCAAATGGTATTTAATTAACTTCCCGGGGTGAAGAAACCCTTTTTGAGAACTCAGAGTGAGTAAATTGGCCATTTTCATGCACTTTTAACCATTCCATAAATCTTGTGTTTTGGGCCCCTGGAAGCATGAAAATCACTTTAAACATGCTAATTTTAGCTCTAACACTGATGATCCACCTACAAATGTGAACTGACGTTCAAAAATAAAACATTTGAAAACGGACCATTTTCCACATTTCTGAAGCATGACGTAATGGGGGGGTGTTATCTCTTTTGTCGAAAATCAGCCGTTTTTGCTCTAACATTAAATGCCTCCAAATGGTATTTAATTAACTTCCCGAGCCCCTGGAAGCATGAAAATCACTTTAAACATGCTAATTTTAGCTCTAACACTGATGATCCACCTACAAATGTGAACTGACGTTCAAAAATAAAACATTTGAAAACGGACCATTTTCCACATTTCTGAAGCATGACGTAATGGGGGGGTGTTATCTCTTTTGTCGAAAATCAGCCGTTTTTGCTCGAACATTAAATGCCTCCAAATGGTATTTAATTAACTTCCCGAGCCCCTGGAAGCATGAAAATCACTTTAAACATGCTAATTTTAGCTCTAACACTGATGATCCACCTACAAATGTGAACTGACGTTCAAAAATGAAACATTTGAAAACTGACCATTTTCCACATTTCTGAAGCATGACGTAATTGGGGGTGTTATCTCTTTTGTCGAAAATCAGCCGTTTTTGCTCTAACATTAAATGCCTCCAAATGGTATTTAATTAACTTCCCGGGGTGAAGAAACCCTTTTTGAGAACTCAGAGTGAGTAAATTGGCCATTTTCATGCACTTTTAACCATTCCATAAATCTTGTGTTTTGGGCCCCTGGAAGCATGAAAATCACTTTAAACATGCTAATTTTAGCTCTAACACTGATGATCCACCTACAAATGTGAACTGACGTTAAAAAATAAAACATTTGAAAACGGACCATTTTCCACATTTCTGAAGCATGACGTAATGGGGGGTGTTATCTCTTTTGTCGAAAATCAGCCGTTTTTGCTCTAACATTAAATGCCTCCAAATGGTATTTAATTAACTTCCCGAGCCCCTGGAAGCATGAAAATCACTTTAAACATGCTAATTTTAGCTCTAACACTGATGTTCCACCTACAAATGTGAACTGACGTTCAAAAATAAAACATTTGAAAACGGACCATTTTCCACATTTCTGAAGCATGACGTAATGGGGGGGTGTTATCTCTTTTGTCGAAAATCAGCCGTTTTTGCTCTAACATTAAATGCCTCCAAATGGTATTTAATTAACTTCCCGAGCCCCTGGAAGCATGAAAATCACTTTAAACATGCTAATTTTAGCTCTAACACTGATGATCCACCTACAAATGTGAACTGACGTTCAAAAATAAAACATTTGAAAACGGACCATTTTCCACATTTCTGAAGCATGACGTAATGGGGGGGTGTTATCTCTTTTGTCGAAAATCAGCTGTTTTTGCTCGAACATTAAATGCCTCCAAATGGTATTTATTTAACTTCCCGAGCCCCTGGAAGCATGAAAATCACTTTAAACATGCTAATTTTAGCTCTAACACTGATGATCCACCTACAAATGTGAACTGACGTTCAAAAATGAAACATTTGAAAACGGACCATTTTCCACATTTCTGAAGCATGACGTAATGGGGGGGTGTTATCTCTTTTGTCGAAAATCAGCCGTTTTTGCTCTAACATTAAATGCCTCCAAATGGTATTTAATTAACTTCCCGGGGTGAAGAAACCCTTTTTGAGAACTCAGAGTGAGTAAATTGGCCATTTTCATGCACTTTTAACCATTCCATAAATCTTGTGTTTTGGGCCCCTGGAAGCATGAAAATCACTTTAAACATACTAATTTTAGCTCTAACACTGATGATCCACCTACAAATGTGAACTGACGTTAAAAAATAAAACATTTGAAAACGGACCATTTTCCACATTTCTGAAGCATGACGTAATGGGGGGGTGTTATCTCTTTTGTCGAAAATCAGCCGTTTTTGCTCGAACATTAAATGCCTCCAAATGGTATTTAATTAACTTCCCGGGGTGAAGAAACCCTTTTTGAGAACTCAGAGTGAGTAAATTGGCCATTTTCATGCACTTTTAACCATTCCATAAATCTTGTGTTTTGGGCCCCTGGAAGCATGAAAATCACTTTAAACATGCTAATTTTAGCTCTAACACTGATGATCCACCTACAAATGTGAACTGACGTTCAAAAATAAAACATTTGAAAACGGACCATTTTCCACATTTCTGAAGCATGACGTAATGGGGGGGTGTTATCTCTTTTGTCGAAAATCAGCCGTTTTTGCTCTAACATTAAATGCCTCCAAATGGTATTTAATTAACTTCCCGAGCCCCTGGAAGCATGAAAATCACTTTAAACATGCTAATTTTAGCTCTAACACTGATGTTCCACCTACAAATGTGAACTGACGTTCAAAAATAAAACATTTGAAAACGGACCATTTTCCACATTTCTGAAGCATGACGTAATGGGGGGGTGTTATCTCTTTTGTCGAAAATCAGCCGTTTTTGCTCTAACATTAAATGCCTCCAAATGGTATTTAATTAACTTCCCGGGGTGAAGAAACCCTTTTTGAGAACTCAGAGTGAGTAAATTGGCCATTTTCATGCACTTTTAACCATTCCATAAATCTTGTGTTTTGGGCCCCTGGAAGCATGAAAATCACTTTAAACATGCTAATTTTAGCTCTAACACTGATGATCCACCTACAAATGTGAACTGACGTTCAAAAATAAAACATTTGAAAACGGACCATTTTCCACATTTCTGAAGCATGACGTAATGGGGGGGTGTTATCTCTTTTGTCGAAAATCAGCCGTTTTTGCTCTAACATTAAATGCCTCCAAATGGTATTTAATTAACTTCCCGAGCCCCTGGAAGCATGAAAATCACTTTAAACATGCTAATTTTAGCTCTAACACTGATGATCCACCTACAAATGTGAACTGACGTTCAAAAATAAAACATTTGAAAACGGACCATTTTCCACATTTCTGAAGCATGACGTAATGGGGGGGTGTTATCTCTTTTGTCGAAAATCAGCCGTTTTTGCTCGAACATTAAATGCCTCCAAATGGTATTTAATTAACTTCCCGAGCCCCTGGAAGCATGAAAATCCCTTTAAACATGCTAATTTTAGCTCTAACACTGATGATCCACCTACAAATGTGAACTGACGTTCAAAAATGAAACATTTGAAAACTGACCATTTTCCACATTTCTGAAGCATGACGTAATTGGGGGTGTTATCTCTTTTGTCGAAAATCAGCCGTTTTTGCTCTAACATTAAATGCCTCCAAATGGTATTTAATTAACTTCCCGGGGTGAAGAAACCCTTTTTGAGAACTCAGAGTGAGTAAATTGGCCATTTTCATGCACTTTTAACCATTCCATAAATCTTGTGTTTTGGGCCCCTGGAAGCATGAAAATCACTTTAAACATGCTAATTTTAGCTCTAACACTGATGATCCACCTACAAATGTGAACTGACGTTAAAAAATAAAACATTTGAAAACGGACCATTTTCCACATTTCTGAAGCATGACGTAATGGGGGGTGTTATCTCTTTTGTCGAAAATCAGCCGTTTTTGCTCGAACATTAAATGCCTCCAAATGGTATTTAATTAACTTCCCGGGGTGAAGAAACCCTTTTTGAGAACTCAGAGTGAGTAAATTGGCCATTTTCATGCACTTTTAACCATTCCATAAATCTTGTGTTTTGGGCCCCTGGAAGCATGAAAATCACTTTAAACATGCTAATTTTAGCTCTAACACTGATGATCCACCTACAAATGTGAACTGACGTTCAAAAATAAAACATTTGAAAACGGACCATTTTCCACATTTCTGAAGCATGACGTAATGGGGGGGTGTTATCTCTTTTGTCGAAAATCAGCCGTTTTTGCTCGAACATTAAATGCCTCCAAATGGTATTTAATTAACTTCCCGGGGTGAAGAAACCCTTTTTGAGAACTCAGAGTGAGTAAATTGGCCATTTTCATGCACTTTTAACCATTCCATAAATCTTGTGTTTTGGGCTCCTGGAAGCATGAAAATCACTTTAAACATGCTAATTTTAGCTCTAACACTGATGATCCACCTACAAATGTGAACTGACGTTCAAAAATAAAACATTTGAAAACGGACCATTTTCCACATTTCTGAAGCATGACGTAATGGGGGGGTGTTATCTCTTTTGTCGAAAATCAGCCGTTTTTGCTCTAACATTAAATGCCTCCAAATGGTATTTAATTAACTTCCCGGGGTGAAGAAACCCTTTTTGAGAACTCAGAGTGAGTAAATTGGCCATTTTTATGCACTTTTAACCATTCCATAAATCTTGTGTTTTGGGCCCCTGGAAGCATGAAAATCACTTTAAACATGCTAATTTTAGCTCTAACACTGATGATCCACCTACAAATGTGAACTGACGTTCAAAAATAAAACATTTGAAAACGGACCATTTTCCCCATTATTGAAGCATGACGTAATGGGGGGGTGTTATCTCTTTTGTCGAAAATCAGCCGTTTTTGCTCGAACATTAAATGCCTCCAAATGGTATTTAATTAACTTCCCGAGCCCCTGGAAGCATGAAAATCACTTTAAACATGCTAATTTTAGCTCTAACACTGATGATCCACCTACAAATGTGAACTGACGTTCAAAAATGAAACATTTGAAAACGGACCATTTTCCACATTTCTGAAGCATGACGTAATGGGGGGGTGTTATCTCTTTTGTCGAAAATCAGCCGTTTTTGCTCTAACATTAAATGCCTCCAAATGGTATTTAATTAACTTCCCGGGGTGAAGAAACCCTTTTTGAGAACTCAGAGTGAGTAAATTGGCCATTTTCATGCATTTTTAACCATTCCATAAATCTTGTGTTTTGGGCCCCTGGAAGCATGAAAATCACTTTAAACATGCTAATTTTAGCTCTAACACTGATGATCCACCTACAAATGTGAACTGACGTTCAAAAATAAAACATTTGAAAACGGACCATTTTCCACATTTCTGAAGCATGACGTAATGGGGGGTGTTATCTCTTTTGTGGAAAATCAGCCTTTTTTGCTCGAACATTAAATGCCTCCAAATGGTATTTATTTCACTTCCCGAGCCCCTGGAAGCATGAAAATCACTTTAAACATGCTAATTTTAGCTCTAACACTGATGATCCACCTACAAATGTGAACTGACGTTCAAAAATAAAACATTTGAAAACGGACCATTTTCCACATTTCTGAAGCATGACGTAATGGGGGGGTGTTATCTCTTTTGTCGAAAATCAGCCGTTTTTGCTCGAACATTAAATGCCTCCAAATGGTATTTAATTAACTTCCCGAGCCCCTGGAAGCATGAAAATCACTTTAAACATGCTAATTTTAGCTCTAACACTGATGATCCACCTACAAATGTGAACTGACGTTCAAAAATAAAACATTTGAAAACGGACCATTTTCCACATTTCTGAAGCATGACGTAATGGGGGGTGTTATCTCTTTTGTCGAAAATCAGCCGTTTTTGCTCTAACATTAAATGCCTCCAAATGGTATTTAATTAACTTCCTGGGGTGAAGAAACCCTTTTTGAGAACTCAGAGTGAGTAAATTGGCCATTTTCATGCACTTTTAACCATTCCATAAATCTTGTGTTTTGGGCCCCTGGAAGCATGAAAATCACTTTAAACATGCTAATTTTAGCTCTAACACTGATGATCCACCTACAAATGTGAACTGACGTTCAAAAATAAAACATTTGAAAACGGACCATTTTCCACATTTCTGAAGCATGACGTAATGGGGGGGTGTTATCGCTTTTTTCGAAAATCAGCCGTTTTTGCTCGAACATTAAATGCCTCCAAATGGTATTTAATTAACTTCCCGGGGTGAAGAAACCCTTTTTGAGAACTCAGAGTGAGTAAATTGGCCATTTTCATGCATTTTTAACCATTCCATAAATCTTGTGTTTTGGGCCCCTGGAAGCATGAAAATCACTTTAAACATGCTAATTTTAGCTCTAACACTGATGATCCACCTACAAATGTGAACTGACGTTCAAAAATAAAACATTTGAAAACGGACCATTTTCCACATTTCTGAAGCATGACGTAATGGGGGGGGGTGTTATCTCTTTTGTCGAAAATCAGCCGTTTTTGCTCTAACATTAAATGCCTCCAAATGGTATTTAATTAACTTCCCGGGGTGAAGAAACCCTTTTTGAGAACTCAGAGTGAGTAAATTGGCCATTTTCATGCACTTTTAACCATTCCATAAATCTTGTGTTTTGGGCCCCTGGAAGCATGAAAATCACTTTAAACATGCTAATTTTAGCTCTAACACTGATGATCCACCTACAAATGTGAACTGACGTTCAAAAATAAAACATTTGAAAACGGACCATTTTCCACATTTCTGAAGCATGACGTAATGGGGGGGTGTTATCGCTTTTGTCGAAAATCAGCCGTTTTTGCTCGAACATTAAATGCCTCCAAATGGTATTTAATTAACTTCCCGGGGTGAAGAAACCCTTTTTGAGAACTCAGAGTGAGTAAATTGGCCATTTTCATGCACTTTTAACCATTCCATAAATCTTGTGTTTTGGGCCCCTGGAAGCATGAAAATCACTTTAAACATGCTAATTTTAGCTCTAACACTGATGATCCACCTACAAATGTGAACTGACGTTCAAAAATAAAACATTTGAAAACGGACCATTTTCCACATTTCTGAAGCATGACGTAATGGGGGGGTGTTATCTCTTTTGTCGAAAATCAGCCGTTTTTGCTCTAACAATAAATGCCTCCAAATGGTATTTAATTAACTTCC
This sequence comes from Lissotriton vulgaris, assembly GCF_964263255.1. Classification (NCBI taxonomy): domain Eukaryota; kingdom Metazoa; phylum Chordata; class Amphibia; order Caudata; family Salamandridae; genus Lissotriton; species Lissotriton vulgaris. The sequence goes on from NW_028240871.1 coordinate 595,743, forward strand.
CGGGGTGAAGAAACCCTTTTTGAGAACTCAGAGTGAGTAAATTGGCCATTTTCATGCACTTTTAACCATTCCATAAATCTTGTGTTTTGGGCCCCTGGAAGCATGAAAATCACTTTAAACATGCTAATTTTAGCTCTAACACTGATGATCCACCTACAAATGTGAACTGACGTTCAAAAATAAAACATTTGAAAACGGACCATTTTCCACATTTCTGAAGCATGACGTAATGGGGGGGTGTTATCTCTTTTGTGGAAAATCAGCCTTTTTTGCTCGAACATTAAATGCCTCCAAATGGTATTTATTTCACTTCCCGAGCCCCTGGAAGCATGAAAATCACTTTAAACATGCTAATTTTAGCTCTAACACTGATGATCCACCTACAAATGTGAACTGACGTTCAAAAATAAAACATTTGAAAACGGACCATTTTCCACATTTCTGAAGCATGACGTAATGGGGGGGTGTTATCTCTTTTGTCGAAAATCAGCCGTTTTTGCTCGAACATTAAATGCCTCCAAATGGTATTTAATTAACTTCCCGGGGTGAAGAAACCCTTTTTGAGAACTCAGAGTGAGTAAATTGGCCATTTTCATGCACTTTTAACCATTCCATAAATCTTGTGTTTTGGGCCCCTGGAAGCATGAAAATCACTTTAAACATGCTAATTTTAGCTCTAACACTGATGATCCACCTACAAATGTGAACTGACGTTCAAAAATAAAACATTTGAAAACGGACCATTTTCCACATTTCTGAAGCATGACGTAATGGGGGGGGTGTTATCTCTTTTGTCGAAAATCAGCCGTTTTTGCTTTAACATTAAATGCCTCCAAATGGTATTTAATTAACTTCCCGGGGTGAAGAAACCCTTTTTGAGAACTCAGAGTGAGTAAATTGGCCATTTTCATGCACTTTTAACCATTCCATAAATCTTGTGTTTTGGGCCCCTGGAAGCATGAAAATCACTTTAAACATGCTAATTTTAGCTCTAACACTGATGATCCACCTACAAATGTGAACTGACGTTCAAAAATGAAACATTTGAAAACGGACCATTTTCCACATTTCTGAAGCATGACGTAATGGGGGGTGTTATCTCTTTTGTCGAAAATCAGCCGTTTTTGCTCTAACATTAAATGCCTCCAAATGGTATTTAATTAACTTCCCGGGGTGAAGAAACCCTTTTTGAGAACTCAGAGTGAGTAAATTGGCCATTTTCATGCACTTTTAACCATTCCATAAATCTTGTGTTTTGGGCCCCTGGAAGCATGAAAATCACTTTAAACATGCTAATTTTAGCTCTAACACTGATGATCCACCTACAAATGTGAACTGACGTTCAAAAATAAAACATTTGAAAACGGACCATTTTCCACATTTCTGAAGCATGACGTAATGGGGGGGTGTTATCTCTTTTGTGGAAAATCAGCCTTTTTTGCTCGAACATTAAATGCCTCCAAATGGTATTTATTTCACTTCCCGAGCCCCTGGAAGCATGAAAATCACTTTAAACATGCTAATTTTAGCTCTAACACTGATGATCCACCTACAAATGTGAACTGACGTTCAAAAATAAAACATTTGAAAACGGACCATTTTCCACATTTCTGAAGCATGACGTAATGGGGGGGTGTTATCTCTTTTGTCGAAAATCAGCCGTTTTTGCTCGAACATTAAATGCCTCCAAATGGTATTTAATTAACTTCCCGAGCCCCTGGAAGCATGAAAATCACTTTAAACATGCTAATTTTAGCTCTAACACTGATGATCCACCTACAAATGTGAACTGACGTTCAAAAATGAAACATTTGAAAACGGACCATTTTCCACATTTCTGAAGCATGACGTAATGGGGGGGTGTTATCTCTTTTGTCGAAAATCAGCCGTTTTTGCTCTAACATTAAATGCCTCCAAATGGTATTTAATTAACTTCCCGGGGTGAAGAAACCCTTTTTGAGAATTCAGAGTGAGTAAATTGGCCATTTTCATGCACTTTTAACCATTCCATAAATCTTGTGTTTTGGGCCCCTGGAAGCATGAAAATCACTTTAAACATGCTAATTTTAGCTCTAACACTGATGATCCACCTACAAATGTGAACTGACGTTCAAAAATAAAACATTTGAAAACGGACCATTTTCCACATTTCTGAAGCATGACGTAATGGGGGGGTGTTATCTCTTTTGTCGAAAATCAGCCGTTTTTGCTCGAACATTAAATGCCTCCAAATGGTATTTAATTAACTTCCCGGGGTGAAGAAACCCTTTTTGAGAACTCAGAGTGAGTAAATTGGCCATTTTCATGCACTTTTAACCATTCCATAAATCTTGTGTTTTGGGCCCCTGGAAGCATGAAAATCACTTTAAACATGCTAATTTTAGCTCTAACACTGATGATCCACCTACAAATGTGAACTGACGTTCAAAAATAAAACATTTGAAAACGGACCATTTTCCACATTTCTGAAGCATGACGTAATGGGGGGGTGTTATCTCTTGTGGAAAATCAGCCTTTTTTGCTCGAACATTAATTGCCTCCAAATGGTATTTATTTCACTTCCCGAGCCCCTGGAAGCATGAAAATCACTTTAAACATGCTAATTTTAGCTCTAACACTGATGATCCACCTACAAATGTGAACTGACGTTCAAAAATAAAACATTTGAAAACGGACCATTTTCCACATTTCTGAAGCATGACGTAATGGGGGGGTGTTATCTCTTTTGTCGAAAATCAGCCGTTTTTGCTCGAACATTAAATGCCTCCAAATGGTATTTAATTAACTTCCCGGGGTGAAGAAACCCTTTTTGAGAACTCAGAGTGAGTAAATTGGCCATTTTCATGCACTTTTAACCATTCCATAAATCTTGTGTTTTGGGCCCCTGGAAACATGAAAATCACTTTAAACATGCTAATTTTAGCTCTAACACTGATGATCCACCTACAAATGTGAACTGACGTTAAAAAATAAAACATTTGAAAACGGACCATTTTCCACATTTCTGAAGCATGACGTAATGGGGGGGTGTTATCTCTTTTGTGGAAAATCAGCCTTTTTTGCTCGAACATTAAATGCCTCCAAATGGTATTTATTTCACTTCCCGAGCCCCTGGAAGCATGAAAATCACTTTAAACATGCTAATTTTAGCTCTAACACTGATGATCCACCTACAAATGTGAACTGACGTTCAAAAATAAAACATTTGAAAACGGACCATTTTCCACATTTCTGAAGCATGACGTAATGGGGGGGTGTTATCTCTTTTGTCGAAAATCAGCCGTTTTTGCTCGAACATTAAATGCCTCCAAATGGTATTTAATTAACTTCCCGAGCCCCTGGAAGCATGAAAATCACTTTAAACATGCTAATTTTAGCTCTAACACTGATGATCCACCTACAAATGTGAACTGACGTTCAAAAATGAAACATTTGAAAACGGACCATTTTCCACATTTCTGAAGCATGACGTAATGGGGGGGTGTTATCTCTTTTGTCGAAAATCAGCCGTTTTTGCTCTAACATTAAATGCCTCCAAATGGTATTTAATTAACTTCCCGGGGTGAAGAAACCCTTTTTGAGAACTCAGAGTGAGTAAATTGGCCATTTTCATGCACTTTTAACCATTCCATAAATCTTGTGTTTTGGGCCCCTGGAAGCATGAAAATCACTTTAAACATGCTAATTTTAGCTCTAACACTGATGATCCACCTACAAATGTGAACTGACGTTCAAAAATAAAACATTTGAAAACGGACCATTTTCCACATTTCTGAAGCATGACGTAATGGGGGGGTGTTATCTCTTTTGTCGAAAATCAGCCGTTTTTGCTCGAACATTAAATGCCTCCAAATGGTATTTAATTAACTTCCCGGGGTGAAGAAACCCTTTTTGAGAACTCAGAGTGAGTAAATTGGCCATTTTCATGCACTTTTAACCATTCCATAAATCTTGTGTTTTGGGCCCCTGGAAGCATGAAAATCACTTTAAACATGCTAATTTTAGCTCTAACACTGATGATCCACCTACAAATGTGAACTGACGTTCAAAAATAAAACATTTGAAAACGGACCATTTTCCCCATTTCTGAAGCATGACGTAATGGGGGGGTGTTATCTCTTTTGTCGAAAATCAGCCGTTTTTGCTCGAACATTAAATGCCTCCAAATGGTATTTAATTAACTTCCCGAGCCCCTGGAAGCATGAAAATCACTTTAAACATGCTAATTTTAGCTCTAACACTGATGATCCACCTACAA